>NC_056731.1:1897492451-1897833701 GCF_019279795.1 Protopterus annectens | reverse complement strand
ACAAAATACATCTGACACAAGTCTACAAGAACCACATTCAGTAGTGGAGTTTCAGTCACTCTTTTATCTTCTGGTATCCAAAGCCACAGTAATCATGGACGCATCCCTTCTTGGGTGGAGGGGGGGCATTTGGAAGTGAGAACAGTCCAAGGAATGAGGAGGCCAATCTTCACATCAATATTTTGGAGATGAGAGCAGTCCTTCTTATGTTGCAGGCACTTCAGGATCATTTTCCCAGAGATGTGATCTCTCTTCATTCAGACACAACATTAGTGGTTTGGTACATCAACAAACAAGGCAAACCTCAATCATATCCTCTTTGTTGATAGTTCATGAGAATCTGACAATGGGTAATGTCTTTGAACTAATTTCTGGTAGCAGTGCATATACCTGGGATGTCCAACATTCTGGCAAACAAGCCGAGCAGAATGATACTACTGCCTCATAAGTGGTCTCTCAACAAAACAGTGTCAACAGATATCATCAGCTGTGGGGCCAACTTTGCAGCAACTTTTTTGCTTCTTACCTAAACAACAATTACAGAAGTTGCTTTGCCATCATCCCTTCATAGGGTCAGTCAGCAAGAGATGCTGTAGTCTATCCTTGGCCTGCAGGTCTCTTTTATGCCTTTCTCCATATTCCTCTTATCACTGAGTTCATTCAGAAAGCAATAGAGTGCAAGACCAAAGTAATCCTCATTGCCCCCTTCTGGCCTTGACAGGTATGGTTCCCCTTTCTTTGTCCTCACCTAGTTCACCCACCATGGTTGCTGGATCCATTACCATATCTCCTCACACACACCCGGGATGCCTCTACTGGACCTAGAGACACCAAAACTAACCACTCAGTTTCTCCAATTTTGACAGTTGACAGAGATGCCAGGCTTTCTTCTTCAGTAGTGTGAATCATTTCTTCCTCTCAAAGGAATTCTACAAAAAAGACTTACAAGAACAAATGGAGGTGCTTTTCCATCTGTGTGTCCTCTAATGGACTAAATACATTCTCATCACTGCTTCCAAAATTTTAGAATTCCTTTTGGAACCTTTCTTAGCTGAGTCAAGTTATTTAACAAAGTACAATTGGCAGCCATTTCAAACCTTCATGTAGGGTTCAACAACACTTCCATTTCTTCTCTCAAAATCTCCAAGGCCTTTCTAAGAGGTACCTTTTTATAGAGACCCCCAATTTATGATCCAATCCCTCCCTGGGATATCACCATTTTCTTACAGTCTATAACTAAGAAACCCTTTGAATTTGCAACATTCACAGATATGAAGTTTCTTTCACGGAAGACTGTATTTGTAGTTGCAATTACTTCTGCCAAACAAGTATCAGAACTTCAGGCACTTTCATGCAAGGCCCCCTTTTTGGTCTTTCATAATGATAGTTTCGCTGAGAACAAACCCTTCCTTTCTTCCAAAAGTGGCTTCGGAATCAAATTTAAATCAACAAATTGATTTGTCAGTTTTCTTTCCCAATTTTTCCAATAAAGGAGGACATATTTTACATACATTATATGTGCACAGACAACTCAGGTTTTACCTCCACCATACCAAGACTTTTAAGAAAATCAGATCAGTTGTTCATACCCTTCTCCAAGAAAAAGTTGGGTCAGTCTGCTTCCAAACATGCACTTTCAAGATGGCTAGCAAATTGCATTTCATTTGGCTAGAATTTTCCAGCTGTACCATTACAATCAAAGCCTAAAGCACATTCTACAAGAGCAATGGCGATTTCAACAGTCTTTGCTTAACAAGTTCCTATTAGTGATGAGTGTGCAGCAGCAACTTGGTCCTCAATTCATACCTTTGTATCTCATTATAAATTCGATGTGCATTTCAAGATGCACACATCTTTTGGCTCTGCCATACATAAGAATATACTTCCTTGTGTCTACCCAGGTACCCATCAGGCAGCTTGGGAAACTGTCCCGCATGTTGAATCCGATGAGAAAAGACAACATCGCACATAAAAATGTATGTACTTACTATATAAATAGATCCATATTATCTTCCTTTCATCTGGTTCAACTTCCCTCCTTCCTTCCCCCTTGCAAATTGTTCTTGTACATATAGAAATTGGCCAGATCTTTTTGCTGGATCCCATCTGATCACTTATCTTCATATATATATATATATATATATATATATATATATATATATATATATATTTATACATAATGATTTCTTATGGTCAGTCAGCAAACTCAGTCTGAGGTAATTCAGGCAGGAGAGGGTAACTGTGGGTAGGGGAGGAGTTGGAGTTCTTGGATCCACAGGCTTTGGTATAAGACGTCGAGATCAGATCCAAGAACATACACGTGGAACCAGATGAAAAAAGACAACAGGGATCTATCATTATGGTAAGTACATACCTTTCATTTATTTGCCTTCTACTAAGAGCCACTGGCAAAGAAAATAAGAGATTCAGAAATTCAAAGACATAATTGGTACAGTATTCAAGAAAAATTAGCTTTATTTGCAGGTGATTTTTTTTTTTTTTTTTTTTTTTATTCTTGGTAAATCGAGAAAAGGATATTTCAGTTCTGTGGAACATTTTGGGACAGTTTCAAGTTTTTTTTTCAGGATATACAATAAATGAAGATAAAACAAGCACTATAGCAGTAAACTATGTTCCCATAAATTAATTGGTTCAAAAATAGTCATATTTATGGGGACCTGGCAAGATAAAGTATTTAGGTAATATGACTAAAATGATTATATTATGGCAGCAAAGTATATGTAGGAAGACACTAAAAAGAGATAATACAAAAACTGAGATTTGGAAGCTCTTGACTATGGATGTGAATAGTAAGGTACAAACAGTGAAAATATCTCTAGCCTCTTTAATATTAAACACATATCAGGCATATTACTATCAACCAGAACATAAGCTGTTTACCACATAATTATTAAAAAATTGAAAGATTTTTTGGGGGACAGAAAGAAGGGAAGATTTAATTGGGATATGTTGTTTCTCCTCACACAACAAGGTGGTTTGTTAAGGCTCATATACATAACACAAATGGAAGACTACAAATCAAAGTGAAAATAAATGACAAAATGACACTGAAATGAGGGAGGGGGTTCCGAAAATTAGGAGAGAGTAGAATTTTGGATGCAGGTCCTTAAGAAGAACAATAGCAACTATATATATATATATATATATATATATATATATATATATATATATATATATATATATATATATATAAAATATTATATTGTGTGAACAGAGAAAGGAGATGGTACCAACAGGGATGAATTTAAGTAGGGGCATAGAAAATAGTCTAGAGGGAGCTGGAATTTACTGAACACAATTAACAAAGAAATAGAAATGGGATGAGGTTAACCGGAACTTAGGGATGCCGTATATAAGCTGCCTTTCCTACCAGAGATTGCTAACAGAATATAAGCAAACAGAAAGCAAAGAGGAGCATTAAGGTAAAGACTAGCTCTGGTTCGGTTTATACTTGAGTCTAGAACAGAAGTTGCCATTAAGAAAGGAATAATTAGTAGGGCATATAAAATAATGCATAATAACTATAAGAATCAATAAAAAGAGGTTAGAAAAAGACTGGAAAAATACAATGGAAAGGCAATATACAAAGAAATAATAGGATGATTATTTTATGGCTTGTATACAACAGCATCTAGATGTAGGATTTTTGTGTGGAAGTGTTTGCACAGGTATTTTTATACCCTGAGTAGACTTGAGATCATTTTTCCACAAACAGATAGCAGTTGTTGGAGGTGTGATAGGAAAGAGAGGAGTACTTGAAAACATATTTTCAGAATGCAATGAGTTGTTATATTTTAAATCTTCCCTACAGGGTACTTTGTCAGAAATGCTGGCGGGGCAAATTAATTTAAATAAGGAAATAAATGATTTTTTTGAGGTGGAATGTAGAAACTGAATTGTGCAGACATAATAAGGCCCTACTAAGTTTAATGTTATTGGCTGCCAAAAAAGGAATTACTAGAAAATTGATATTAAAACCCAAACCATATGTAACCAACTTAGAAAAGGGAAGGAGCAAACAACACAGAAATGCATTGAATTTGTGGGAACAGCACATACATTATAATGTTCAGGAGGAAGAGTGAAATTTCTGAGGAGACAGAACTTCTCGAGCAGTCTATGTAATGCTAGATTGAGTAATAATTATGAATGAAGAAGCCACACGTGTAATACATGAAAAAGAACCATCTTTGTAATATTTTTCTTTCTTTTATAACTGTATGTGAGCCCATATCAGTGTAATTTGTGAAGTTAAAAAAGTGTATCTGTTTGCCATTTGAATCTAATTTCTACCTGTGTTTACAACAAATCTGTCTAGTTTGCTATGCTCCGTTCTAATGCATGTTGCAGTTCAGCTTTGACTGTAGAATAAACAACATGCAAGCACTGGGTTAATACTACTTCTCAGGAAGCAGCTCAGGACTAGTGCTACTCTTTGCTTTTGGTGAGAGAAGGAGCAAAGCATCACTGTTTCCTAGCTGTGTGTAGCTGTGTTGAGACCATCACTGTCGCCACTAACAGACAGATACCATCTCCAGTAATCAACTCCAAACCTAATAGATGCTACTCTCTCTTTATCTCATATTAGCAAGCACCTGGAACTATGGATTTGTACTTTCCAAGGACCTCTGTTGCAACTCAGTTGAAATGGGCATCCTAGACAACATAGCAATTGTATCATGTTTGCTGACATCCATCTACTACTTAGACAAACTAGCACGGTGTGTAAGAGATGTAGTTATACAATGTTATTTGAGGTAAAGCTCTCACGTACAACCACTGCAAACAGAAAGGAGGTTGTCAGTAACATACAACACTGCACTATACCAATCACACACAATACAGACCAATCACATAGGCCTACATATGTTCATGCTCATAAAAGTAACCTATTTAAACCACAAAGGTCTCCTAAATGTAATCTAAGATACAAGTACCTCACCCACCTCACAAACACTCAACACAGGTAGTACCACCATGAAACATGCGTCTAAGACTCATTGTCTTAACGCAAAAGCTTGTAAGACAAACCTCCACACAATCCAACATCCTAGTTATTGGTGACTCCATAGTGAGACACGCAAATGCACCACTCACCAAAATGAGCTAGGATAGCATCACAGTCATCTGTCAGGTGCCAGGATTCGCCACATCACACATGCACTCAAGTCTTTGCATGACAAGTACACATATGATACAGTCATAGTGCACATGGGAGTAAATGACTTGAGACATACATCCCTGGACTATATAAAGGCAGACATTATAGAGCTCTTAGAATGTGTGACTGAAGCAGGTATACTTAGCCTTGAACAGCATTTTACCATCACAAAGAATTATACCACAATACGAACAAAAGATGTTAAGTTGTCTATCTCGCCTTCATTCTTGCTGGATGGGTTCGGAGCCGACCTCGGCTCCGACTCGGCCACTCTAAAAGCTCGAGAGTTGGTTCCACCGGCTCGAGGCTCCCCTTATATCCCACAATGCTAGGCGTAAGTTACCTCAGATCTCGTTTGCCGCTACAGCGATCGAGGTGTTTGGTTTCTACCGGCTTCTTGGTGAGTAACTTTAGAGTAAAATTTAGTATACTTAAACCCCTTTAGTTTTAATTTTAACAGTTGTTTCCCTTAGTTTAGTGGATTTTCTCCCCTTTTCTCTCTACAGGGTCCTGCAGGAAAGAAAAAACAAACTGATTTTGAGAGGTTTACTCAAGCCTGAGGGTTCCCTTACTGTCCCTTCGGGAAAGCCCTCCAAGGCTTCTAGGTCCTCGGCTCCAGCTACTGAGCCGAGACCTAAGGCTACGAAACCTCAGTCTGCATCGGCTCTGACTGGAGCCGATGAGTCTCAGTCTACAGTTTCTGTGGTTTCCTCGGCTCCGGCTGGAGCCGAGGTATTGGAAATTCCCGTGTCGGTTCCGACCAGACCTTCGGAACCGACATCTAGAAAGAGGTCCAGGTCACCGTCCCTTGGCTCCGTTCATTCAGCTCCAGCATCTCCTCTGCTGTCTGAATGGAGCCATAGATCTCACTCCTCTAGGTCATCGAGGCTGTCGGACCATGACCTTCAGAGGGTAGTGAGTCGACTTCTCAAGTCCGAGGCACTGGCCCAAATGCTTCAGAGCCCGACTCATCAGTCGATGCCTGACCCTGTCCCTCATTATGTTCCTCCTCCGACTCCGTTGAGCTCGGAGCCGGGGCGTTGCGGAACCAAGACTGTGGTAGCGTCGGAGCCGATACAAATCTCTTCGGCTCCATCGTCGGCTCCGATTTCTTCCTTAGAAGAATCAAGGCGCCGGACTTCCCTCGTCGGCTCCGAGGGGGTGAGTGGCATCGGACCCTTGTCCGACCCCGCTCTCCCTCTCAGGGCTTCGGCGCTGGTGAGTTCGGCTCCGACATCGGCCTCGGAGCCATCACTGTCGGTGCCGAGGGAGGTTTTTAGCTTTTCGGAGCGGGGACCTCTGGCTCTGCCTGACAGGGGTGCGTTCGAGGTCATGCGGAGTGTGTTGGAACCTGGTTCAACTCCACAGTCGGCTCCGTCCGCCCCTCCCTCTTCGGTGCCTCAGGTCAAGTCGACTCACTCCCTCATCCCAGACCGCAGAGAGCCAGCTCCTCAAGAATCCCCTGTGGGGATCTCATCCTCTTCGAGGCCTCTCCTGAATTGGCAGAAGAGCCCCTCGGAAGAGAAAGTGTAAGAGGAAACACATAGACTCACCTGAGTCTGTCACCTCTGACACAGATTTAGAGGATTCGAGGGTTCCCCGTTCCCCTTCTGAAGATGTCTCATTTGCAGACATTCTAGAAATCCTCAAGCAGAGGGAAATTGGCCAGCCCTCAACCCTTCGGAGGATGAATCTGTGTACCTTGAGGCGTTTGGCTCTCGCCCTTCCACCTCCTGGGTGTCTCCCCTTGACCCCTCATGCAGGTGGTAGCAAAAGACATGGACGGCTCCTGACTCAGTGGACCCCACCCCCAGGAGACCCTCAAAATTTATCACGGCACCAGCGGATAAACAATTTTTGACCAAGGGAGTTTCTGTGGATGCTATGGTGGTTGCTGCTGCCACTAAGAAGGAACTAGCTGATCCTTCAGTGCCTGTCCATCCACCTAACAAGGAATCTAGGTCTATGGACAGGTACGGGAAGTGGATGTTCTCATCAGCGACCTTTGCAATGCGTTCGCTGAACTACCTATGCCATTTTACTCGTCTTCAAAGAGACTTGATCAAAGAAGCGAGTGACATGTTGAAGGATCCTACAGCTGCGGGTTTTCAAGACAAGATGAACACTCAGCTGGCTACCCTGAACTCCATAGCTAACTCCTCCATGCGCCTCCTTTCGTATGCGGCTGATGGAGCGAGCAGGGCCGCAGGGACAGGTGTAGCCTTACGCAGGCATGCCTGGATGCGGCTATGCAACTTTGCGGACCCCTTTAAAACGTCTTTCACTAATTCCCCGTTCGATGGATCATCTCTTTTTGGTCCTCAAGTGAAAGAAACCTTGACTAGGTGCGAGACGGATGGCAAGACTCTTTCTGCCGTCGGAGTCTGTTTTTCTACTCCTTCTAGGCCTTACCCCAAAGGCCAGAAAAGTGGGAAAATGTGGTTCCGCAAACAATCTCAAGGGACTTCGCCTGAAGCACAGAGTCGGTTCCCCGCCAGAGGCAGAGGGGGGAACAACAATGGTAGACGTTGCCCTAGAGGCAGGGGGGGTCCACAGAATCAGGGCAGTCGAGAAGCCTTCTCTGATAAGCCCTTTCAGCATCCCTGAGGTGTTGCCCGACTGCCCACCTTCGGAGGCAGTCGGGGGAAGATTGTCACTGTACCCAGAAGCCTGGCTATCCCTAACTCAAGACAAATGGGTACAGTCCATCATTTCCGAAGGCTATTCCATTCCCTTCGTTCGCATTCCAAACCAATCAAAAAAATCCCTTCCAGATGTTCCACCCACTCAAAGGGATCTTGCAGCTTTGGAAATTTCAAAGCTGCTTGCAAAAAGAGCAATTCAGCCAGTTCCAGCAGACCAGCAAGGATCCGGAATCTACTCCAGGTTCTTTTTAGTTCCAAAGAAAACAGGGGACTGGAGACCAATTTTGGATCTCAGTATCTTGAACAAGTCAGTCAAGAAAACAAGATTTGGATGGTCACGCTGCAGTCCATCCTTCCCCTATTGGGAAAGGGAAACTGGATGTGCTCTATAGACCTTCAGGATGCGTACTATCACATAAAAATGAACAGATGCTCCAGAAGATTCCTCCGCTTCAGGCTGGGAACCAGTCATTTTCAATTCAGGGCCCTGCCCTTTGGTCTCACCACTGCCCCCCGGGTGTTTACCAAATGTATGGCAGTGGTAGCTTCTCACCTGAGACGTCAAGGATTCCAGGTGTTTCCATATTTGGACGACTGGCTCCTCACAGCTCCCACCAAGCATCTTCTTCTAATGGCCAGGGACTACACCTTTCGCATTTGTCAAAATTTAGGCATTTCAATAAATTGCGAAAAGTCTGTTTTGTCGCCTTGTCGTATTATTACCTTCATAGGCGCAAATCTAGACACAGTCAACATGTCTGCGAGACTAACAGATCAGAGAGTAACAGACATACACAAACTGGTCTTGCTCCTCTTCAGCAGCAACAGAATCAAAGCCAGGTTAGTTCTGAAAGTGTTGGGGATTATGGCGGCTGCCATACCTCTGCTTCCATTAGCCAGATTCCACATGAGAATCCTTCAATGGATGCTCTTCACGCAATGGTCATACCAGCAACTTCCGATGTCCCACACCATTATGATTACGCAGACATGCAGGAATCATCTTCTGTGGTGGATGTCTTCCCCTCAGCTCTTATTGGGAAGACCCTTTGTCCCTTCCCCTCCGGTTGCTACTCTGACAACGGACGCCTCCCTGATCGGGTGGGGGGGGGCATTATCAGGGCAGAACTGTCCAGGACACATGGCAACCAGATGAATGCCACTTGCACATAAATGTTCTAGAGATGAGAGCAGTGCTTTTAGCATTGCAAGCCCTTCAAGACTCTCTTCCCTTGGGAACGATAGCAATCCAGATGGACAATATGTCTGTAGTGTGGTATATCAACAAACAAGGCAGAACCAGGTCCTACCCCCTGTGTCGAGAAGCACTCAGACTGTGGCAATGGGCGATTTCTTCTCAGCGGTTTCTGATAGCAACGCACATCCCCGGGAAGTCCAATCAAATTGCGGACAAATTGAGCAGAGCTATCCTCATGCCTCACGAGTGGTCTCTGAAAGACTCTGTTGTGAGAGAAATTTTTCTCAAGTGGGGTCAGCCTTGCTGTGACCTTTTTGCTACTCCCCAAAACAGCAAGTGCAGAGATTATTTCACCCTATTCCCTTTACCAGGCCAGCCCAGCAGAGACGCTCTAGTCCAAGTTTGGCCCCGGGGACTTCTGTATGCATTTCCTCCCTTCCCACTAATCTCTCAAGTGATACAGAAAGCTATCGCTCAGAAGGCCTCGTTGATCCTCATTGCTCCTTACTGGCCTCGACAGGTTTGGTTCCCCTTTCTACATCATTTTCTGTTGAGCGACCTTGGCATCTGGACCTAGTTCCAGATCTTTTGATCCATCAGTCGGGTCAGTTTCATCGCTCCCTTCCCTCTCTGAACCTCACTGCTTGGTTCCTCCAATTCCAACCTTAGCCAGGCTTCCTCAAATATCTCACTCTGTCCGAGATATTTTGATAGCTTCCCATAAATCTTCCACTCGGAAGGTTTATTTGAGTAAGTGGAAACGTTTCGCCTATTGGGCTCAAGGAAAGGACATAGATCCTTTCACTGCTTCCTGGTCCTTGATTTTCTAGCTGAACTCTTCCATGCAGGTTCATCTCCTTCTACTCTTAAAGTTCAATTGGCAGCTATTTCTAACTTTCATGTGGGCATTTCAGAGTCTGCTATCATGTCCCACAAGCTTTGTAAAGCCTTTTTGAAGGAAGTTTTTCTATTCAGACCTCCTATAAGAAATCCTCCTCCTCCTTGGGACCTAAATTTAGTTCTTAGCTCTTTGATTCTTTCCCCTTTCGAACCTGCAGCCTCCTGTTCTTTAAAATTGTTATCATGGAAGACACTCTTTCTAGTGGCTATTCCTTCAGCTAGAAGAGTCTCAGAACTTCATGCACTCAGCTGTCGACCTCCTTATCTGTTGTTCCATAAGGACAGGGTATCTTCTGAACCAACCCGTCTTTTTACCTAAGATAGCCTCGGCCTAACCTAAATCAAAGCATTGACCTCCCTGTGTTTTTTCCAGAATATTCTAACAGGTCTGAACAAAAATTGCATTGGCTAGATGTTCATCGTCAGTTAAGGTACTATTTGGATAGAACCAAACAATTCAGAAAATCTGACCAGCTGTTTGTCTCTTATGCAGAAGGCAGGAAGGGACTTTCAGTTTCAAAAGTATCATTATCTAGATGGCTAACATCGCTGATTTCCCTTGTTTATGAAATTAGACAACAAAAGCTGCCTAACAAACCTAAAGCCCATTCTACCAGAGCTTTGGCTACTTCTATAGCCTTCTAAGACAGACTGCCTATTGACACCATTTGTGCAGCGGCTACTTGGGCTACTCCTCACACTTTCATTTCTCATTATAAGTTGGATTTAGCTTCTAGGCATAGAGCTAACTTTGGTTCCACTGTTCTCAAGAGTCTGTTCCATTAGGCCACCCAGGACAAGGTGCTAGGGACGCGGTCCCATCCAGCAAGAATGAAGGCGAGATAGACAACTTAACATATAGAAGTTATGTTCTTACCATAACATTCCATGTTAGTTGTCTTCTTCTCGCCTTCTTCTTGCGTCCCACCCTCCTTCCCCCTGGCCTGGACAGACCTAGAGGAGTTTGATTGTGACCTCTCTTTCTACCACCTCTTTACTTAGGTATATGCTCTACCGTGCATATTTCCTAGATCAGGATGTAGGTCACCCTTCTCTTCACCCGTGTTTATAGAGGTGGATTTTGTTTCTAGTTATTCTGCTACTATTATAAGCTGGGTCTAGCTTACAAACGAGATTTGAGGTAACTTACGCCTAGCATTGTGGGATATAAGGGGAGCCTCGAGCCGGTGGAACCAACTCTCGAGCTTTTAGAGTGGCTGAGTCGGAGCCGAGGTCGGCTCCGAACCCATCCAGCAAGAAGAAGGCGAGAAGAAGACAACTAACATGGAACGTTATGGTAAGAACATAACTTCTATATTATTGACTTCACCATTTGGCTTAGCTTCTGATGTTATTCAAGGTAGGTCCAATGTGTATCAGCCTGGGAGGAGATGGTAATCGGTCCTAACTGCTTTGCAAGGAATGGATTGCATCTATCTCCCCTATATATTTACATATAAGCTAAAAACTTTTCCACTCATATACTGCCATTTTTAGGCAATGTCAGTCTTAAAAAGCTTCCAACTTAACAAAACAGAATCTAGATAATATAAAGGTATTATCGCTCAATGCTAGGACCCTCATCAAACATCTTCATTCCCTACAGGCACTCCTTACCCTGGAACTTATTGATATATGCATCATCACAGAGATGTAGTTCAAGACCATTGAGAGCACCCTATCGAAGCAGTATTTCAACACCTAGCACACATTCAGGCCCACTGCACTAGGTAAAAGCACTAAATGCTGTAGTGTCTCTATATTCATAAAACAAAATCCAACTCCCAAGCTTGTCATATAGGATAATGACCTGGATCTCTTCCTTTTTCAGCTTGCCATTAACAAAATTCCTTATCATATCATAGCTAACTATAGGACCTCTTCTGTGCCCCATTTGGCCCATACCTTCTACCATGGAGCCCCTTTGCATTAGGATAAACACCATTTTCCTGGGAGACTTTAATTATACCTCCATCAACTGGGAGACTTAAATATCCTCTAACATCCCAGACATTTCTGGACTTCTTAAATACAAACTCTTTGGACCATTTAGTCTGCAGCCCAACCAGGGGAGAGACACAATTCTGAACTTGGTTCTCACCCATTTGGGACAGCTGTGTTCCCCAGCAGTTGTAACTCCCTGCCTAGTCAAATTGAACCATAAATTAGTCGCATTCACCAGAAGACTGAAGCCAGAGGCATCTTCCCATACCTCAGTATTCTGAGATTATGCAAAGGTTAATCTACTAAAACTAAGTAATGGCATGGTTAAGTTCAACATACCACTCCAATATGATGACCCCACTACATATGTAGAATTCTTTATCACCAAATTCTATATACATATAAAATGGATGAATAGATGCATATGTCCCCTTCCAAAGTAAATATCATGCCAGATTTAAAAATAAAGCCCTGTAGTGGAACCCAAATATAATCAGGCTATACAATAAAAGAAAAAAAAGCTCATTGCATGCCATAAAAAGGAAACTCTCAAGATGTCAAAACACTCTCACTAAACATAACAAAGAAATGTTGTCTCTGATCAAATCAGCCAAAGCTAGATATAAGGTAAAATAGCAACTCAGGCAAAAGGCAACCATAAAACTTTCTTTAAATATGTTAGAAACTTCAGAAAAAAATGCCTAGCACTTCACAGAGCTAATAGTAAACAATATCACATACTCATAGGAGGACATGGCCAGTTTAGCTCTAACATCACCTGCTCTCTCCCCTACATTTCCATATCACATACCTTCACCCCCCCCCCCCACAAACACACACCATTCTCTGAAGAACATGTCCTCAAAGCACTTTCCAAGGCCAAGAACAGTACTTCTATGGGACCAGGTAACATACCAAACTGCCTAATAGCGACCCAGAAACAGGACCCATCAAACTGCCTACAGAGGCTATTCAGTGTCAGCCTCCAAGCAGAGTTTGTGCTGAACAAATGGAGGACAGTAATAGTTATCCTCTGCACAAAGGTGGGGCATCAGTTGACCCGGGTAGTTATAGACCAATAAACCTGACCAGTCTCATCTATCAGGCTGTTGAGAGAATCATTGTGGAAATAATAAATAAGGAAACAGGTAACTTACAAACTCCTTATCCAAACCATTTTGGTTTTGTCAAGGACAGATCCTGCCTGGTTAACCTGGTTGACTTTTTTAAAAAGGTTACTGAAGCAATGGATGAGGGAAAAGTAATATCTAGACCTTGTAAAGGTATTCAACATCATTCCACATGCAGGTACCATTGATAAACTCTCCCTGTTAAATATTAATCCCTATGTAACTCATTAGATAGTAACTTGACTCACAAACAGAACATAGGAAATTTACTATAGGAGGCTCTACTGCCTACAAGTGACCCATCACCAGTGCTGTAGCCCAGAGTTCAGTGCTTGGGACACTCCTTTTTGCCATTTACCTCTCAGAGGTCAAAATTAATGTAAAGCATATAATGATAACCAGATTTTCAGATAACTAGAAACTTTGTGCCATCATAAACTCTCCAGGAGACACCAACATCCTCCAAGAGAGCTTTTCCCAAACAAATAGTTGGTGTCATAACCATTGTCTTAAACTAAATACCCAAAAATGTATGATAGTCTTTTTTGGGGAAACATGATGTCCCCTGAAACTATGATATTAACAACACACCTTGAGCATCAAACTGGTATTTAAGGACCTGGGAATATTTGTGGTCAATGAACTGTCCTGCAATCACCACGTATCTACTACTATAAGGAGATCCTTTTTCACTGCACATTTTATTAGTAAGGGTTTAGTGTCTAGGTCCAGGGATGTGATCATTCCACTGTATTCAGCACTTAGCAGGTTGATCATTGAGTATAATGCCACTTCAGTATATACCTGTCCAAAAAATTAAACAACCAAAATGACCACAGCACTTTCTCACCAAGAAAATCAAGGGCTTAAATCATAAAAAAACAGTGCTGCCATCTCACAGCCTTGTCCCTCTTCTCGTTATCATACAGGCTACTATGGGGCAATCTCTGCCTTGTGTACAGAGCCTCAACAGATGCTCTCCTCTCAGATCTACTGTATATCCACCGGTCTATCAATGGCATAAACAGTCAATCAAGAGATTTTAATCTCTTCTGCAACATAAATAGAACATGTTGTAGGGATAGGTATTTATCACAGAGATTGCCTTCTTGCCCACATAAAGCAGTAATATATTCCCTTATTATACTCAGAAATAATCTAGATGAATGGATGGGAAATCAAATATACCTCACTGATTTAACACTGCTGTCCCTTATGTATAGGGGTTGGGTTACTCATCCTTAAATTTCAAGGGCTGAAGACTTCATGGTGATGCAGGGCTATGCGTCTAAAGATGCTCACAGATTATAGCCTAATAAATACCAATGAACCTATAAGCTTTCTGGTTTTACTGTCTATGTGGGCCCAATGTTGCAAGAGATTATAACTTTGTAAAGCTTTAGCAGAAGACATTGTTCCTCTTATTTTCTTTGTTACTGTATTAGTTGTTTCTCTCACAAGGCCACCCTTAGCTGTAGAGATACTGGATGTCTAAACTGCACAACCAGTTGGCTGAAAACCATCAGTGCAGCTCAGCTAGGAGATATCTGTTTCTTCACCAGTATTGGAGCTCCCAAAATGTTCCCTTTACATGCTTTCTTCTGGTCCAGAATTTTATTATTTGTGGAAAAATAATCAGCTTTCCTGAGTTGTTGACATGAAATAGTGGCAGTCAAACAATATTGACAGTGGACCTTGAGATGTAGGAACAAACTGCTGCACAAGATAACTTATTTTGTAATATGTGTACAATGTGATGGAAGTTGTCCACTGTGAAAAAAGAAAGAATGTGGCATAAATGATTTCACTGCTAGATGGGCAAAATATTGTGCATTTACAAATACGTTTCCCTGTTTTGCAACATGAGCAGAACAGGACCAATGTAAATACTAAATATTTGCATCCAAATTCTTGCTTATGAGAAAGGAAGAAGCTACTTGATCACAGAGTAATATTTTGCTATCGATAATGAAAGCCACTATTCTGTGCTGATGTTCTTCCTCTGTTGTTGACAGTTTGTATTTATGAGCACCATTATTTTTGTCTGTGATGTTACATTGCTTTGGTAGTGCTTTCCAAACAATAAAGGAGAGGGCACTATCTTCTGAATTGGATATTACAGTACTGGACTGAAAGAATGGTGGGGAGATGTCTGATGTTTGTTACATGGAAAGGGCAAGCAAGAAGTAGTGCTGAGTTTGATATGAGAGGAATGGAAGTTGAAAACTAAAGGCACTTTTGCTGTATTTATTTATTTATTTACAGTAAACTGGTGCAGCAGTTAGCGTTGCCGCCTCACAGCAAGAGGTTCTCCGGTTCAGTCCTTGGCTGGGGTGCCTTCTGTGCGGAGTCTGCATGTCCTTCTTGTGGTCGCGTGGGTTTCCTCCGGGTGCTCTGGTTTCCTCCCACATCCCAAAGACATGCTGTAGGTGGATTGGACACTCTAAATTGGCCCTAGGCGTGAGTGTGTGCATGTGTGTGCCTTCTGTGGAAAGTTGGGTGCTGGGCTGGCAACTCAACACTATAAAACTCCACTGCCAATCATGAGCGGACAGGTGATCCGCTGTGGCGACCCCTAACCGGGAAAAGCCGAAAGAAGAAGAAGAAGAAGAAACTCTCAATTAACTGGAACTCAAGCAACCAGAAAAAAAAAATCAAAGGAATACAGTACAATTTTCATGTGTTGGACTTTCTGTTTTCCCCTTCCAGAAACATACCTTACGTTTTTAGAGTTTTAGAGTTTTAAAAAGGAAGATAGGAATAAATTCCCTCTCTCCCCAACCTGAGAACAAATCAAACCAAACAAATAGTATAGGGTACAGTATTAGCCAGGCCTATTTTTAATAGTAACTCTCAAGCAACCAGAAACTACAGTTATCCGGCATCTACCAATCCCCGTGGGTGCCGGTTAACTGAGAGTTTACTGTATTTCTTCCCTAATAAGGATTTCTCGACAAACAGAAAGGAAGAAGTGATGCAAGCTGAATGTCAGAATTAAATCTGAGAAAGTAGATTTGAAGAGCAAATATTACAGAGGACAATGACGTTGATAGGACTGAAATAGAGTATAGCACTAGGGCTCAAGAAAGAAACTTAGGTGAGAATGGGTGTTTTTGTTTTGCCTCTAAATTCTCTTGGTATATCTGCACTGTCCTAAGCATAAAAGATGCACAGAAAGTGCAGCTGTTTTTAAATTCCAAACTGGGGAATACACTTTTGTATCAGTGCAACAATGGTTGCACTATTTTTTTCTTAATTAGTCAAAAACGGACAGGGGGATGCATTTCTAAACACTAATAATTCTGTATGCTTCCTTTCTTCAATAGTTAGTCCAGTTAGTTAGTCACAGTATAGTCATCTAATAAGACTAGCATGATTAAGAAACCATGTTCAATTGACTCTATGATAGCTCTGCATTTTAAAAGCCTTTTTTTTCTGGAAAGTAGCACTTCATAATGAGCCACTGGCCTGTACGTTCAGAGGGTCACCCAGTAAACCAAATGACACAGTTTGGATGTATTTTATCTACTTTAATTGTTTTCCCTTACTTTTTAAAATTTGCCAGTTTGGATTTCATCTGTTTTGTAAAGTGTTTTGTGATAAGGCACAATAGTAGAAGTTAAGCATATGCAAAGGAACATATATATATATATATATATATATATATATATATATATATATATATATATATATATATATATATATATATATATATATATATATATATATATATATATATATATGAACTAGTTAACTGTGAATTATGGCATCAGATGAACATGAAATCAAAAAGCAAAGATCTTCAATCAAAACTAATTCGAACCCTTGGTCTAAAATTCAAAAATTGATAGACCCAAGGATTCAGAAACAGCCCCATCACTCACTGTTAAGAGCAGCTGTAAAAAGGATTCAGAGACATGCTAGCTGAATTGAAAAACATCTCCTATGTCTCCTTTTCCCTGACCTCGTAAATCTTGGATGATTACAATCAGTCATTAATTCCAGACAAGTAGCCTTTTGGCTATATGGGATGTTTCCTGCCTAGGGTACAACAATTGGCCAACGTCATTAAGCTGTGGCTCCCTCCCATACCTTCAGTCTGAGTGCTAAATTGGTCAGGTCAAAGGAGGGAAATCAGCAGTCAGGGAAGAAAGAGTGAAGAAATCTTTAATATTTTCTTGCCACCTTGAAAAGAAGCATCACCTGGCTTAGAAGCTTCATTTTTTGCAGATGAATATTTTTTATTTGGTAACTAAAGGCATATTTCACCTATTTTTTCACAATATCAAAAGTTTCCTGTCAGGGACTGCTGTTTTTAGCCAAGGGCTTTTTTTTCATTTGAAGGCTATTTTTGTGGTAAAATTGTACTGTGTTTGTGAATTTTTAATGTTTTGGTTTGGATTTAAAGATTGGGAAGTGTTTTAAATGGGCAGAATGTTTCTTAATGCTCTAGTGCTTGTGAACACTTCATGATAATTTAAAGTGCATTGAGTGTTCCTACTTCATTTCTGACAGGCTTTTTAGTGTTTTTCTTAAGCGGACTGTTTATAGAAGTGAAAGCGTGTGTTTGCTGCTTATGAACATTTGCTTGACAACTTTTCTTCTGACTGACTCATTTTAATAAAAGGCCCTTGCTTCCACTGCAACTTCAGACAGTTCTTCAGATGTTGGTGTATGAACATTTATGGACCATCTGTTGTTCCTCAGATGGCTGGCTTGCTTCTCTGAGTTCCTGTGATACAGTTCTTTCAGCCACCATGGACTGGGGGTCAACCACCTCCTCTTTGGCTGTTTAGTATATGATATGGGCATGTGACAACCCTCTTCTTTGGGTCTAAAAGATGCTCTGGTGGATGATTCTCAGGGTATCTGGGGAAAGAGATCTCTTGATAAGGCCCAACTGCCATCTCTATGTCGTTGGTCTGTCAGGGTGTTACTTGCAAAGAAAAAAATAGAAGGTTAGACATTGTACACCTGAAGACATGGAGTCTTTCAGTAAAGGTGACTATATTACCTTAGCCAGGCAATTATTACAGGCTATTAACCTGTTTTTCAGAAATCCTTACCAGTGGGCAATGTTATTAATGAAATTCCTGAGTAAAATCTGGCAGAGGACATTGACATGGAGAGAGACAGTGCTTCTTCACCGTGAGATTCCCAAGCCCATAACTCAGATTCTGAGGAAACTTGGTCCTCATCACCTCCTGTGGATGAATTTTCTTTTTCACAGACTGTTCCCAGGATGAATGAGGCACTTTTGTGGGAACAAAACTGAGGAGATATTATGAAATTTTTTAAATGGATATACGTCATTTTACATCCATCTGTTCCATCTTGCTAGCTTTAGAGGATGTGTTTAATCCTGGCTGTAATAATTCTGACTGTTAAAGACAGATAGACTGTATAAAGTGCCTCAAACTAACAAACTTTTATTTTCTTATCTGAGAGCAGATCAATGTACTTCAACATCTACCTGTTCGTGAGCTGGGAGCAGACTGTTCTTTAATTCCAATCTATCCCCTTTGAACAAAGAAGCAAAGGTATTGGACAGATTTGGTAAGAGAATATTCTCTTCTTCCACCTTAGCCTATAGAATACTTAACCACCAGGTATGCTGGAGAAGTATATTCTGTTTTGTGCAGACAGTTTGAGGGAAGACATCACCTCACTTGCTTCAGAGGATACCTGCTTTCTGTATCTATTGTTTGTAATCATTCACTAGTTATCTAAACATGCTTTGAACAGTGTGTATGATTGTGCAGATACTGTGTCTAGGGCCACTATTAGTGCAACTGCTACTGCTGTGGTTTTGGGGAGGTATGCTAGGTATGTAATAAAAAGTTTGCTGATGAGGTAAAATCTGAGATTGTAAGCTCTACTTTAGATAAAGAGATGTTGTTTGTCCCTTATGCTGCACAGTTCCGCAAACAATTTAATGAAAGAGGGAAATTAATTCAGGAAGTGTCTAAGATTTTTCAGACCCCCTTTACAAATCTCCCAAATCCTCTTTTCCTTTTAAAAAGCAAAACAAACAATCCCTGCCACTTCAAAGCAAACAAGGAGCAAAAAAGACACGGGAGAATGGGAACAACAGGAAACTAGGATCTTTTCCAAAAAAGAGAAAGTCTAATGCTTCAGAATGACTATGCCACTATTTTAACCCCATTTCCACCTATCCTGCCCCTACTGCTCTAAGTATGTCCCAGAAACTGCCTTACATTCCCCTTTGGCAACAGATTGTTTCAGACTCTTGGGTGAGTTATGTATTTATTTATTTACTGACTTTTGTTAACCGTGTTTATACAACTGGGCTTGTGGCCCATTTTCAGTGGAGACCCGAAGAGAAAAGTTCCAGTAGTACATTTTTAAACAAGTACAATTTTAAACAATATTGATATAATAGCAGTTATAGCAAAAAGATTCACATATGTTGGGTTACATGCATAAAGTTAAAGTTGCATTAAAAAGAAGCTTAATAACATAATTTTACATTGATATAGTTAAATAGGTCAACAATAACATGTTTTGTTTGTATAAAATTATGCAAATGCATAGTAGACACATTGGAGAGAGAGGTGTAATGAGGTACTAAGTATGGACCTTTTGAGGGTACATAAAGGGAAGGAAGACTAGGTGGGGTCATGGCAAGGGCAGGTCCTTTAATTGAGAAAATAAGCTTTTAGTTCATTTTTAAAGTGTGAAGTGTGGGAGATTGAAGTCAAGGGGAAGTTTGTTCCAAGCATGGGCAAGGGAGTGTTTGTAGAGTAGTTTGCCTACTGACCTTTTTGGGAGGTAGACATCAAGTAAATGTTGGTTAGAAGTATGGAGGGTCCGGGATGGGATATAGATAGAGACTAAGGAAGATAGAGATGGACAGAAGGAGGGTTTATAAAGAATAGAGTGTAGCATATGAAACTGATAAGATAGCAGAAATTGGGGAAGTTCAAGCCATTGAAGAGAGTTTAAAGAAATGCGTGAGTTGTATGGGGAGTTAGTAATGAATCTGGCTATTTTATGGTACGTCTGTTGGAGTTTGTTTAGAGTGGAGGCCTGGATATTGGTAAGAACTGGGCAGAGTATAAGAGGGAGGGGAGGAGGAGTGCCTGGCCCAGGGTAAGTCTAGATTCAGGGGTTAGGAATTTTTTGTTCCGGTATAGCAGACCTAGTTTCTGGTTTGTTTTTTTTATAAAGTGGTGTATGTGTAGGTTGAACTTTAGTTCGTCATCGATAATGACTCCTAGGAGTTTTGTGTGGGTGTCAGGTTGGATAGTTGTATTGCTAGAAGATGTAATAAAAAATGAGGTTTTGTGATGAGAAAGAGAATGGGGAAGGAAAAGTAGGAGTTTGGTCTTTTGGGGATTTACGATCAATAGGTTGTGAGAGAGCCATTGTTCAGTGGATAGTAGGGCTTGTTGGGTCAGGGAGTGTAGTTCAGGAATGTTATTTGAGATGGATATAAGTGTAGAGTCATCGGCATACTGAATAAGGGAGGATTTTTTGCATGAGGTGTAAAGATCATTGGTGAAGATGTTAAACAAAAGGGGCCCAAGATAGAGCCTTGGTGAACACCAGTGGAGATGGGAAGGAAAGGTGAGGAGGATGAGAGCCATTTGACAGATCGTTTCCTGTCAGATAGGTAACTATTAAACCAGGCAAGTGTGGAGGGGATAGGTGGAGATTTGCGAGTTTGGATAGTAGTAGAGGATGAGAGACAGTATCAAAAGCTTTGGTGTGATCTATGAAGAGACAGGAAATGAGTTTATTGTTGTCTAAGGCCTCTGCAATGATATGAGTGAAGGAGAGGAGGGCAGTGCTGGTGCTGTAGTGAGGACGAAATCCATGTTGGGTAGGGGTAAGTAAGTGGTGCATGAGGAGGTGATTGAGAAGCTGCAAGTGAATACATTTTACTAATATCTTGGAGAGGGGGGACAGAATGGCAATGGGTCGGTAGTTTAAGGGGTCAGTGGAGTTTCCACCTTTATGAAGAGGGATAGTAAAGAATGATTTCCAAAGGGTGGTGACAGTTGATTCTAGAATAGATCGATTAATTAGTTTAGATATAGGATAGGCAATTGAGTCAGCAGCAAGTTTGAGGAATGTAGGAGATAGGTTGTCAATGGAAGGAGAGCACGGTTTTAGCTTGAGTAGTAGAGATTTGATGTAAGTAATGGGAACTGGCTCAAATGAAAACAAAGTTGTGTTAGCGGGACTTGGAGGGGTGGGTGTCGAAGTAGAGTTTGGCTTAGAGGTTAACAGATTTTGGATGGAAGAGATAAAGTGTTTTTTCGGGAGGGTAGCTGTTTCCTGAGAGGAAGAGTTAGGGTAAGGGGAGGGATTAGACGGCTTTCCAGGATAGGGGATGTTGTTGAGAGTTGACCAAAATTTTCAAGGATTGGATTTGTTGTTAGGCTGAGCAGAGCTATAGTATAACTTTTTGTCATTAGTTGTATGTTTTTTGCAAGGTTCCTCAGTTGCCTGTATTTTTGAAGAAGAGGTGGTTGTTTAGTTTTAGTCCAGGTTTTCCAAGTACTGTCTCTTTGTTTCATAAGGGACCTAGTCGCCTTGGAGAGCCAGGGAGCATGATTTGATTTTACTCTGATCTTCCTAGAGGGAGCTAAGGAGTTTAGAGTACTCATGAAGATGCTATTGAAAGTGCTTACAGCATCGTTTAGGGGGAGGTGTTTTAGGATGGACCAATCTATGTTGTGGAGAATGGAGTTAAATTGGGAGTTACAACTGGCACTGGATACTAATACCTCTTTTTAGGTTCATAGGTTCATAATTATATAATAGGCTAATGACCACTATGCCCTTTATACGTCTAGCTGTGTATCATGGATCTTTATTGGGGGCGGATGATAGGGAGTTTCTAGAGGTTAGACGTTATGTGTGTTGGGATGGTATGTTAGTTTCGCATTGTTTATTTTCCTCTATCAGAAACATTGGTGCCAGTCTCCGGGTGAATTTCTGATTTCCATTCATTGATCAAGGTTATGCTTAAATAGGGATAGGAATTGACTCTAATTCACATGGATGGGAAGTCTGTTCCAGGGCATGGGGATCCTCTGAGGCACATATCTGTCTTGTCAACATGTCTTATTTATGTCACAAACAAAATTTAAATCCTTGGATCTAGTGGTTCTGATGCTGTTCAGTTCATGGATTTGCAAAAGGTGCATCAGAGCTGGATCCGAGGATGCCTTTTATGATGGGCATAGATCACCTTTCAGTAACTTGTAGGAGACAAAGTATAAAAATAGGGCTTTAAAGTGATCCATACAGGACAATGTGTTTATACCCT
Organism: Protopterus annectens; assembly: GCF_019279795.1. Lineage (NCBI taxonomy): Eukaryota > Metazoa > Chordata > Ceratodontiformes > Protopteridae > Protopterus > Protopterus annectens. Next base: position 1,897,811,401 of record NC_056731.1, on the reverse strand, counting down.
GGATTCTTTTGGTAAGGAACCTTTGTGTGCATTCCAACTACTGCATATGTTTGGTCAGATACATGCCGAAAGAGGAATTATACTCAATGATGGGTCTGATAAGGACCGAATAAAGTGGCACTATGATGTCCTTGAACCTGAATACCATGCCGTTACTTATAAGTTGGGTGACATAGAATGATTTTCTTACTACCTTGAACACATGTTGGTCAAAGGCTAGATTACTGTCTTCATATGTTCCCAGATCCCTGACTACTGAGTCAACTCTTAATGGTGTAGGACTGTCTTATTGATGGAGTAATTAACCTGGGTGACAGTTGTCCTGAAAGGCACTATAATGGATTTTTTGGCATTGAGTTTAATCCATGACTTTAGCATCAGTCATTTGTCTGTGTTAGACCCTCTTGTTAGATGTTTATGTTGTGAGGAGAGTCTGATAGCTGCAAATTTGCAATCATCTGGGAACTTGGTCCACCAAAGGCCCTTGACATTAGCCTTTATATGCCAAATAGAAGTATTCCTAGCATGGAGCCCTGATGTACCCCACTAGTGACTGGTCTCTTAATGGAGGTGGCATCACCAATCCTGACTTCCTGGGTCCTGTCTGTGAGCCAGCTGGCAATCCAATGAGTTATGCAGGGGGTTTATACCAATTTATGTGAATTTGTCAACTATACCCTATTGTGGTATTATATTGATTGCCTTTGCCAGGTCCAGGTAGGCAGTATGCACAATGTTCCCTTCAACCATTGCCTTGGTGGCCTTCTCAAAGAAGTCCACCAGATTTAATAGGCATGATCTTCCCTTGACAAAGCCAAACTGGGTTGGTCGAGTGTCTGGGGGTTGCCTGTCTTTGTTGATCATTGCAATGAAAAGTCATTCCATGGCTTTGCATATTAGACTAGTCAGACTAATAGGTCTGTAGTTTCCAGGGTCAGTTGACGGTCTACCCTTGTGAAGTGGGATGACTGTTGCAGTCCTCCATTCTCATGGTATAAAGCCTGTTTTGAGGCAGTAGTTGAAAAGTGACTCAAATGGTCCTGATTGGTCATGTTTCCAGCTATTTAGAAGGCATCCCAATTTATTGTTGGGGCCCACTGAGGCTTTGTTTTTGGCCTTAGTGAGCACCACCAGTACCTGCTTTTTGTTAATAGTTGGAGGGATTATGCTAGTAGGCATTTAATGGAGGGATGTAGGGAGAAGTGAGGGGTGAAGTTTGAGCTGAATTTGTCACCCAGCAAATTTGCTATGTCACTATGCTCTGTGAAGATGGCACCATTGATTACCAGTTGAACACATTAATGTGTGCTGCCTTTGAGGTTTCAGACATAGCTGTAGAAGGCCTTGTGGTTGTCTTTAGCTTGTGAGGCTATCTTGACCTCGTAATTATTTTCATTGGACTTAATTAGTCCTCTTAGTTTCCTGTTCATTTTAATTAGAGAGCTCCTATCATTACTGGAGTTGCATTTTCTGATTTAAGCTATGACTTTTTTAATTTAGTTATGCACTCAGTTAAAGTTAGGATTCTACCAGTGTGATTTGGCATTAGCGATTGTTTTCGGCTTAATTCTAGTAGGTACAGCAGCCCCTATACAGCTGTTTACATGGTTGTACAGGGTCTCGGAAAACAATTTTGCATAGGTTGCTGTGAACTTGTGGCAGGGAGGGGCACTGAATTTTGACAAAATATTACTTAGTTGGAAATAGTTTGCTTTGGAAAAGTTCCTAACTGTTACAGGGTTTGCTGAGGTTATCAAGTTAACTTTTATGTTGAAGGAGACAACTTTGTGGTGTGACCTCAAAAGTGAGAACATGATACTAGTGGGATAAATGCAGCACTCTCTCATGTTGGTGAGTACCAGGTCCAGTATGTTTGTACCTCTGGTGGGTATATGGACTATTTGGTCAACGGTATTTGTGTTAATAAAGTCCAGGAATCATTGTACCTGCGAGTATCAGGCAGTGTATGTTTCCCAGTCTTTACAGGGGTAGTTAAAGTCTCTCATGAATAGGGTATAGTTTAATGGTGATCGTCTTCAGTAGGTCTAGATATGAGCAGTGGGATTGTAGGGACATAGATGGTGACCTATAGCTTGCTAGGGTATGGTATTGGACTTTATAGTGATTTCCAATTGGATAAATTCCAGACCATCATCCTGTTTAACTAATGTAGAGTTATGCTTGATGCTAATATAAATTGAGACTCCTCCATATTTTGTCCCTGTCTGTGTGGCTGATTTTCTAAATGTATAGAAGGCACTGAAGCCTTGCACTGCTGACGTACTTTCTGCAGATTTAAATCATATCTCAGAAATGGTACAAATGTCAATATTCTCCAGAATAAGGTGAGCTTGTAGGGTGTGGAGTTTCCTGTTTAGTCTCTTAGCATTGAGCAGTAACACTGTTAGGTTTCTTTGGGTTTTATTTACTATGTTGGTATGTTTGTAAATTTGGCATTGCCTAAAAAGACTCTAAGGGGTTGGATAAAGTTTTAGCCAGTATTCAGAAGCATAGGGGAGACAGATGAAGACCATCCTTTGCAAAGCAATGTGGTCTGTTAAGCATGTCTTCCCATGTGGACAAATATTGAATCCCCTTGGAAAGACACCAGAAACTAAGCCAATTATTGAAGTCAGTAATCTTTACTTCATACTGTGGCATCATCCTTGGTGAAGGTAGAATGCTACTCAATGCGAATCAAATGCCTGCCTGAGATACGTATTCAGAGGACTCAACAGTGTCTCTCTTCATGTAGTCCAGGGAAGTAAATCTTGGGTCATTAATGCCCACATGGACTATGACTGAATCACACTGGTACCTGTGGTGTAGTGACTTGATTGTATGTGTAACTTGGTGGATCTTGGTTCCAGATAAGCAACTAACCAATATCTTCTCCTTATTCAGTCAGGTGAGTGTGGCATCTTTGTATCATACAATGGAGTTCCCTACGATAACAGTCCTGGGTAGTGTGTTGGCTTGCCTTATGGGCTTTGCTCTTGGGGCTCCACTTGGTGTAGGAGTATATGAGGTGTTTGGTTATGGTGAGCGCTTTAGAGAATGCTGAGGATAGGCATTACCATTTGTAGGCTCAGAAGGTATTTGAGGTTTCAGAAATTAAATAAAAAGCTTTTCCTCTTCCTTTTTGATGAAAAGCTTGTATCTTACACCTCTCAGAGTCTTGCTTCACAAGCTAAACAAAATGCAAACAGTTAAATGTCCCAGAACAAATGAAAAAAAAAATGCAAACAGATAAATGGACAAAAAGCAAAGAAGTACAAAAATGTATCACCACAAGTCGATATAAGTGCAACTTAAAATTTGTAAGCAGAATTTAAATAAAAGGCTTTTTTATTCCCTTTTCACGAATAGCTTGTATCTTCCATCTCACATAGTCTTGAACAAAATTCCTCCCATCCTCTGAAATAAACAGAATTTTTTCCTCTGGTATTTCATCATTTACTCAACCTAAGAGTCATAGAACCAGTACTTTCAGATCAACGGCGCAAAGGCTTCTAATCCAGAATGTTTCTGGTTCCAGAGAATGAACTTTATTGGAGATAAGTTCTAGATCTTTCCTAAATCTATTTGTGAATGTTCCAAAATTCAAAATGCTTACCTTTCATACACAGTTACCTCACATCCCTCCTTTGAGTGCATGGTAACATTAGATGTTCACCATTCCCACTGTCACACTGGCATTTTAGATTATCTGTCAAGGTAACCAAGTACTGACCAGCCTTCAAAAACTCAGACTTCCCCTCCTTCTCTCTTCCTGACAGTTGATTGGCTGAGCATATCCTGAGAGGGAAGCCTTCAGCCCTTGCAGGAAGTGAGTGTTCAGTCTTTTCCTGCCATTCAAAGAAAAAAGTCCTCTGACTCTTCATAGGATATAGTGCTAATTTTATTTTTACAGTTCAGATAATCCCTGTTTGGCGCCCCTTCTTGTCACGGAGGTGTGTAGATTCTGTATCCAGGTGCTTGGGATCCTTAGACAAGGTCACATCCTTCCTTTCCCACCTGAGTTTCAAACTGAACTTTCAAAAGTCCTTCCTCACACTCTCTCAAAGAATTGTTTTCTTGGGGTGCTTGCTAGACACAGTGAAAAGAATGTCCTTCCTGCTAGAAGGTAAACTTCTGACCTATCCGAACATTTTTCTGGACTTCTCTCTGCTACACATGGCCTCAGCAAGAACTTTTCTCAAAATATTAGGCCTCATATCATCAATAATATGCGAAAAATGTAGTGGTAGCTGAAGAATTGTAGGACTCAGCACCTTCATCCCTCAGATTTCCAGGTACTGATACTGGAATTTGTGAAACAGGAACTGCAGTGGTAGAGGGATCAGTTGTCTCTGAATCCAGGACTCTCTTTCTCATCAGATCCCAGTCCAGTTTGTTCAGATATATTCTTCAGAATTTGCATGGGGCACTGCCCATGGAAGTGCAGGTGCAAGGCTTGTGTGGTCCTCAGGAATCACTAAATCACATAAATGTAAAAGAAATGTTGGCATTAATTCATGCCTTAAAAGTTCTTCACCACTTATGGACTTGGCGTCTTCTTTTAGTAGTCACAGACAGCACTACCATGATGTGGTACCTGAACAAGCAACTGATTATAAGGTCATACCCACTTTGTCAGTTGGCTGTATAGCGTTATATGACTCTTCAGGTCTCATACATTCCATCAGAGCAAAACACAGTGGAGACAGACTAAAGAGATCCTGGACAAACCCTCATAAGTGGAAGATCCATGTAGAGGTCTTAGAGGGCTTGATCCAGATGTGGGGAACACCTCAAGCAGATCTGTTCACCTGCTTTCAAAACAGACAACTGAAGAAAAATTCTGTTCAAGACATCTTTGCAGCCATGCTTGGAAAACAGAAAGTCTATCATTCCCATGGTCGGTAGAGTTCATGTATGCATTTCCACCCTTTCCAGTTATTCCCAAGGTACTTCTAAAGATTCAGAAAGAATTACCAAAGATCGTAGTGGTAACCCACTTTTGACCCAGGCAAAGTTGGTTCTTTTTTATAATAGAATTGGTCAGTGGTAATTATTACAAGCTTCCTCACAGACTGGATCTGCTCATAGCATCAGGGGTAAATGGTACACCCCAACTTCGAGCAATTGCAACTGACAGCCTTGGATGATTATATTTTGATACCTTGGATGTGCTGCAGGTACTTAAGGAGGAAAGAAGACCTGCAACTAGAAAATCTTACATTTTCAAATGGAAGTGGTTTTCTATGTGGTCTGGCCAGTAACACAAGTCCCAAAAAGATGTGGCCCCTCTGGTTTTGAAATGTGTGTGTCAGCTGTTAGAGATGATTTCTCATATTCTTCTATCGAAGTGCATCTTGCAGCCATCTCAGCTTGTCTGCCCATGGATCCCCCTCTTTCATCTCTTTTCGTAGTCAGTTTATGAAAGGAGTATTGTATTTGAACCCCCCCTCAACACACTAAAAAGCTAATTCCTCCTCAGTGAGATCTCAACTTTGTTCTTGAAAAATTGACCTTAACTCCTTTTGAACATGCCTCTCATGCTGATATACAATTCATTACTTGGAAGACTGTTTTACTCACTCCTCTGACATCTGCAAGGTGAGTCTCTGAGCTGCATGGAGGGCCAAACATATCTGATTGTTCACAAGGACTGGGTTGTGTTATAAACTTATCCATCATTCATGCCTAAAGCAGTTTCTGAATTTACCTTAACTCAAACCATCAAGCTTCAAGTGTTCTATCCTGATCCAGAAAACAAGGAAGAAAAGATTCTATATACCTTAGATGTGCATAGGCAGCTCAAGTACTACTTTGACAGAACAAAGCCTTTTAAGAGTGCTGAACATCTGTTAGTCTCCTTTACAGGGACTAAGAAAGGTCAACCTGTCTCTTAAACTATTGCACAATGGTTGTAGTCTGCTATTGTTTTCTGTTACTCCCACCATGCTAAATCTTTTTTAGGCAAGGTTAAGGCTCACTTGCCTAGGGTCTTATCCTCTTCGATGGCATATTGGAAAGGGGTGGACTGTAGAAGCATTCTAGATGCAGCAATCCGGTGCTCTGTTTATACTCCTACAAACTGAATTCCCTTTCAAAGTCCAGAGCAAGCTTTGCTAAGTTCATTTTCCAGGGCCTCCCGGATCCTTATCCTTCCACCTCCCAGGTAGGGTAAGCTTTGGGAATCTACCTAAAATGCCACTGAGGCAGCGGGAATGATACAAATAGTACAGTTGCATAAGTCTTACTTACCTGTAAAAGTAGATCTTAAAATTCCTCACTGCCTCAGTGGCAGTACCTACCTGCCATCCACCAGATTGTTCATGGGTGAGGTGGGTTTGAACAACTTTTATTCTGTTGTTGGATATATTTTTATATAGTTTTAAGATTAGTTATAAATTTATTCTTGCTAGATGATTCGGGATTCAGGTCCTTCTTTGTGGAAGTAAAAAATCCTAAATACCTCTAGTGACAGCTGAAGGCTTCCCTGTGAGAGAATGCTCGGCCAATCAGCAGTCACAGGAAGAGAGAGGGAGGGGAGTCTGCATTTTTGAAAGCTGACCAGTACTGATGTCTTTGCAGATAACCTAAAATACCACTGAGGCAGTAAGGAATTTGGGCATCTACTGTTTCAGTTAAGTAGGACTTACACAACTGTACTAAATGAAGGATGCTTCTCATCACATTCCCATAGTCACAGGCTTCAAGAACGTTCTCAAATTTTCTGTGTTTGGGTCACATTATCAGTTCTCTGCAACACCCTTTGAGTTAACTACAGCTCCAAGGTGGTTACTGAAAAAAATACTCTGTTCTGTTTAGTATATACTGTCTTTTCATACTACTGCTAGCATGATTATTAGCTTGAATAAAAGCTGCAAGAATAATATGAAATATAAAGGGTTAATTTAGAAAGAGTAGAAAATGCTGAAAAATAAGTAGTAGTAAATGTGCTGGCATAGCATAGTTAAAATTTGGCATCCATGTAAAGGAGTAAGTTATTGAGAAACAAAGTCTGTAAAAAATAACTGTGTAGATGGCAGCTGCAAGGACACCCATGAAGTAAAGAAATGAAATATCAAGCAAGATAAAGATGAAACACAGATAGTGCTGGAACACTACGTTTCAGATAACTGAGTTTCCTTAGACCACCGAGCTTAAAGAAAGGACAAATCATAAATTAGAGGAACAAAGAAAAACTTATACAAAGAAAGAACTGTTTTACATCAGACTCTGGAAAAATACCAGATCTTCTGGTATAAATGTAACTATGCTTAAACAGACTTTGGGAATTTGCCATAGGGAGCTGACAGCATATGTGTTGCATGTTTTTAGAACCAAAAGTCAAATGTAACAGAAATGTCATACTAACTAAAGCAGTTTGCCTCCGTGTATTTATTGTACTTAGTACAATCCAGTATTTAAAAGTAGTTGGTTATACTAAGAGTTAATATACTGTCGTGTGCTTGCATGCAAATGTAAATAACAAGAAGTAACCAACAGAAGGCAACACAGAATTCTTCAGTTACAAAGTGTCTAACTTCAGTGACAGCTCCCCACAGACTACATGGCATTCGGTCATTTCCTTATTTAGATGACTTCCTTATCTTTGCAGAATCTTCTCCCAGATGTCAGGAGGCCTTAACATGGGTTTTATCTGTTCTTACCAATCTGGGATTTCAGATGAATGTATAAAACCCCTCCTTCACTCTGTCACAAGGGATTGTTTTTATCATCTGCTTTATAGACACTTGTCAGGAAAAGGCCTTTCTTATACAGGAGAAGGTGGTTGATTATCTGGAAACTTTATTGAGCTTCTACAATCAGTCTCAGACTTTTGAAAGAGAATATCTCAGGATTCTAGAGTCCATGGTTTCCATGATTCTAATGAAATTTCTTTGGTTTGTAATGAACACATTGACCCAACATCTTCATCCAGTTTTGGTTTTGTCAAAAAGAACTGCACTGGTGAAGACAGCAAGCAGTTCTAAATCCAGGTCTCCCCATTGTTCTCAGATCCCAAGTCAGTCTTTAACTATATATACCTCAGATTTTGTTTTGAGACCAGTTTCAATGAGGGCAAAAGTGCAAGACCTGAAGAAAGTTTCAGACAGACCAAAGTGCATAGATGTAAAGAGATGTTGACTGTGATCCATAATTTAAAATGTCTTCATTATTGGTCCCCTGGATATAAACAAGCAGGGATGGGTTACAAGGTTGTATCCTCTGTGCAGGCTGACAAGGCAATGATGGCTTGGGAGGTAGCTCTACATCATTCCTTAACCTTCTAAGCATCTTAAATTCCATCAGACATAGTGGCAGACAGGCTGAACATGACCTGGGCAGATCCTCATGAACAGAAACTGAATGAGGGAGTCTTCATGGAGTTGATTAATTTGTGGAGAGCATCTCAAATAGATCTGTTTGCATCCATGCAAAACAGACAACTAAACAAATCCTGCTCCAGAACTCTTTGCAAGCAAGCCTGAAAAACAGATGTATTTTCATTCTCATAGTCAAGAATATTCCTTTATGCATTTCCACCTTTTCCATTGATAGCCAGGGTAATTCAGAAGATTCAGAAGATCTATCCTAAAATCATTCTGGTGAATATCTTTTGGCCTAGGCAAAATTGGGTCTCCTGTCTTATGAGATTGACCATGGTCAATTACCACAAACTTTCTCACAGACTTCGCCTACTCACACAAGACAGGGGGAGTTTGACACACTTCAGTCTCAAGCATACCAATCAACTTTCCAGATTTTTGCCTCATATTTTAGTATGTTCCTCATAAAATATTTGGTTTCCTGACATGTCACTGAGGACTGAAGTCACTAAATAATTGCATGCATTTGAGTTTCAAACGTAATGCCCTTCAGAAAATGCATTTGAACACAAATCATGTTATTCCAACTACTTTCAAAGTTTAAAAGAGCAATATTTAAAATCTATCCCTATTTTGGACCTTTGTCCCTCCATTATTTTAAGCTTTGTCCAGATTTCTTGTGCAGTTGAGAGGTATGATGTCAAGGAACTTCAACCAACTTCCTGGACAATTCAGTTTTAGGCACTTTTTTCATGAGGACATGTAGCAGGTACTAAAGAAGGCAAAAATGCTTTTAGGAAGTCATATATTGGCAAGTGGAAAAGATTTTCTAGTTGGTACTTAGTCAGAATCCAGGATCCCATCAGGGATATTTGTGCAAGTTGATTTCCACTGGCTTGTTTTACTCCTCTATCAAGATACTGCATGCTGATATTTCATCATGACTGCCCATGGATCCTTCCCATTCCTCTCAGTCTTTGTAAAACAGTTTCTTAAGGGGGGTTTACATATTAGGTCTCCTAGAAAACATGTAGCCCCTTCCTGGGATCTTAACTTCATGTTGGAAGTTAACTATGTCTTCCTTTGATCCAGCTCATCCAGCTAAATTAAGGTTCATCATGGAAGATTGTATTTCTTATTGCTCTGTCACGTGCTAGAAGAGTATTCAAGTAGAAACATCTCATGGTGGGTGAACCCTATCTGGTCTTTCATAGAGATAGGGTCTCATTAATAACAAATCCTTCATTTATGCCCAACGTTGTTTAAGTGTTTTCTTTGAATCAAGTTATCAGTCTCCCAGTATTCTATCCAGATCATCTGAAACAGGGAGAAAGGATTCAACATATTCAGGACGTGCATAGGCAGATCAGCTATTTATTTCTTATGATGGTACAGTGAAGGGACAACCCATGCCAAAACAGAAAATTTTGAGATGGCTGTCCTCAGATATTAGCTTTTGCTATATCCACCATAGTAAATCAGTTCCCGGAAGTATAAAGGCACACTCTACTACAGCCTTGACATCTCTGAAGATGTACTGGAAAGACTCTAGAAGCATTTTAGAGGCAAAAACTTGGTCTTTTGTACTTACTTTTACAAAGTATTAGAAACTGTAATCTTTTTCCTGGTCCAGAACTGGCTTCACTAGGACCACTCTCCAGGGGCTCATGGATCCTAATCCTTCCTCCTTCCATGATGAATATACTTTGGTAATCAACACATATAGCCAAAAGGCTGCAACTGCAGTGAGAATAACAAATATAACAGAGATGTGCAAGTTGCCCTTACCATAACACTATATGTTCAAATTCCTCATGGCTGCAGTAGCCACACCCACCTACAATCCCTCTACTTCTGTATATAGTTAGTTGTTGGTTTTGGTTTATATCCTTAAGAGGTTCAGGATGAGTACGCACTTTTCTCTGTATGGACAAGAAAGTCCTGAAGATTTCTTCACTTTGAAAGCAGATTTCTCCTCATCTGGGCTGACCAAACAGCAGTCTGAGTTAAGGTGTGGGAGGGAGCCAGTTGTATCCTAGGCAGGATGCAACCCATAATAGCCAAAAGGCTACTGCATTGTTGAGGAATTTGTACATATACTTTTCTGGTAAGTGCAACTTACACAACTGTCCTTTTTATTCTTCATATCCTTCAGTAAATGCATGCTAGTACAAAAGCTGTTATTCTAATGATTTGTTAATAAGAGGAATAATTAAAATCTGTTCCTGGTTGTATCTATGTCCCACTATTAATTTTGACTTTGTCTAGATGTCTTTCACTACGAGGTTGAGAAATATCCTTTTTATATGTGCCTTGTCCTTCTCCCTTGTAACTTGCAAACTGTTGTGTGCATCAGTTAATGCAAGAGATCCCCAGTATATACTTAAAAAAAACCTTGCTGCACTAACTAGTCGGTTAGCAGAGCAGTTTAATGCTGATGCACCCTATGGTAAGGGTGCAGGGGCAGAATCCTTTTTCCCCTCATTTTTCTGTTTTCCAACTCTTAGCTCTAACTTCCATTAAATCCTTGTTGTCTGCTGGTGATGCAGAGGACTAATATCATTGACAGGATGGTACAGGGTGTTAATCCTTTTTAGTGCCTTTGAGGCATGATATTTATAGTATCATTGGTGTCTAGTAGCTCTCCCAATTCACGTTGTTTTGTTTTTTAATTAAGTGCCTTTAAGGCATGCTATATTTCCTTGGTATCTCTTGGTCTCCCCACTCCTAAGTGCCATTAAGGCATAATGATCTAAAGGTATTCCTAGTGTCTAGTGTTCCCCCAACACACATAATGTGTAAGTATCCTGAAGACATGAGATGAAAGTGTAATCCCTGGTGTCTAATGTTATCTCATCCCACATCTTGTTGAACTGTCATTGTGGCAAATTGTTAAAGATGTATCCCTGGTGTCTGGCGGTTCCACCTAACCTAAATGCCATTAAGCAATGATCTGCCAGAGTTATCTCTGGTGGTTAGTATTTTCCCTCGATCTCTGTTAAGTGCCATTAAAGCACAAAATGTAAGATTTCTCCTTGTGTCTAATGTCCGCCCCAATCCCATTTATGTTTAGGTGCTGTTTGAGGTATGTTATGTAGAGTTTCCCTGGTGTCTGATAGTATCACTGATACCCCCGACCCAGTAATGTTTCAGAAGTTGCCGTAAGGGAGCAGCCTCACACCCACAATAAACACATTCACACATTCATTACAAATACACATACACACACACACACACACACACACACACACACACACACACACACACACACACAGCCCCCCTCCCCACTCAATTGCACTGACTGGCACACTCACCCATTCACTAAAACATGCACCTAACATGCCCCCTTACTGTGATGACCTGGACAGACACACACACACACACACACACACACACACACACACACACACACACACACACACACACACACACACACACACATACACACACACACACACTTGCAGCCCCTCACATACACACGTGCATGCACACAGCAACATTGCCTGTCCACTAAACTCTGTGGTACTTACCTCTATAGTGATGGATGAACATAAGCTTTTGGTCTTATTCAGTTCATTAGCATGAGCAGCCAGGAGCAGCTGTGTTAATTTAAAATTAGTCAGCTGTGTACATGACATACTGCAGGCACTTTTGAGGGAGAGTTTGTTTGTTTGTGTCTTTCGGCTTTTCCCGGTTAGGGGTCGCCACAGCAGAACTCCGGTCCGCTAATGATCGGCAGTAGAGTTTTACGTGCTGGCTTGCCGGGCCTAACGCACAACCTTCAATGAAGGAACGCCCATTCACGCATGTCGCCACACAGAAGATGCTCTAACTGAGAATCAAACGGGCAATGTCTAACTGTGAGGCGACAACGCTACTGCGGCAGGCACTTTTGAGGGAGAGTACATGGCTAATTAGCATATGCCTTTCCCCTAGAATGCTTCATTAGCATTTAGCATGTCCACAGAAACAGCCCACTCTAGTGCTGCAGGTCTTCATGTTGCAGCATCATAGTAAGGCTGTATCTGATCAGAAATGCTTACCAACAAGTGTACACCTCATGGTAACCTCTCTGAAGGAAGCGAGCCTAGAGAAGTTGATCTTAACTTATAACTAAATTATTACATGTTTAATATTATATAACATCCTGGTAAGCAATACATCTTTCATTTAACAAACCAAATGTATTTATAATATTGTAATTAGTGCATTCAGTGCATATAATATATATAGTAGATTGTTTATAATTGTTCATTATTGTTTATGTACAAAGTTGTTTATTGTAATATTAATAATTTAAAAATATTCAAAAATTAATGAAAGATATTTAACAACAAAAAACATCAACTGCATGAAGCAGAGCTGGCATGAGATTTGCAATTTTTGCAGCAGTCATAAAAGTATAAATTATTAAAATGATCCAAGTGGGTTTTCTACTCAAGCAGTAATCCATGACTGTGCATGAGTATATCAGGATTTACCCACCATTGGTATGGTTTGATTGCGAGGGCAAACTGCAATACTGCGGTGAATATATCCTGTGTGTTAATGTTTGCATTCATAACAAGAAACTATGGTATGGGATTCAGCAGGAAAAGAAGATACGTATATGAAAGATTCAGCATATAGCTTCCTTCATGACAGGTACTCATGTAGTCCAGAGACCTTTAAGAAGGATGTACATTAAATGATTACATTTCAGTTTTGAAGGGATATGTGTTTTCTTACAGATGTTTAGTCTCTTGTGCTCTCTGTCTCTTTCTGTAATACATCTGTCTGCAGTTGAAAATGAGACTGCTTTGCAGCTTTCCTTCACTGAATCAAGAGTTTCACTGAGGCGAAAGCTTGTTTTTTTCCTTGTGGTTGCATTTACTTTCATTTCTCATAGCTAGCCAAATTATTTCTGCTTTTTTGTAGCTTGAAATATAAAAAGTACTGAGTGGAGGAGCCATTTGCAGAGATTGCAATCTGCTGCAATTTTTTTTTTGGACTAATAATGGTGCAGGACTGGTGAGAGACAAGGCTAAAGAGGAAATCAGTATTATACTGCTTTTGTGCTTTTAACTGCAACAGTAATGTTTTACATGCCTAAATGTATAGGTACTTTTACATTATCTCTCTCTCTATATATATATGCATATCTTTATGTCTATGTACATATATATATATATATATATATATATATATATATATGTGTACATTATGTACATATTTCTTTATCTCTCTACACACACACACACACACACACACACACACCCCTTACATATTTGTGTTCACCCTAAACTTACCCTGCATGCACGTGCTCATGCACACACACACACACACACACACACACACACACACACACATATTTCAAACATTTCTATTCCCCTACCCAGCCCTTATTCTAACCCTAACCCACAAATACACAAGTACCCACACACACCCACTCATCAAAAACATGAACACAGAAGTATATAGGCACACACTACAGGCTGTTACTTCATCCCATTTCATATCCTGCACCTTTAGACTTCTTCTTTATTTTACTTCTTCTATCTATTTAGCATCTTTGTTATGTTCCACAGGATTTTCATAGCTATTTCTCCAAAATGTATCTACTTCCTCTTCTTTTGGTGGTCTTTCAATTCTTTTTACTTTATTTTCCAATTCTCTATAAAACTTTTTTGGGTCATCATTAAATTGCTTATTTTGTACTTTTCCTTTATATTTATCTGTGTATCTTCTAAGTTTTTCCACCTGTGCTGACATTTTTAGTTTATTTGTGATAGTGTATGATAGATCCTGGTTTGTTCTAATACTGTGCATTGCTTTAATCACATCTATCTTTCTTAGTATTTTTGTTCATTTATTCTCCCTTCTGTAGTCTTCTAAGAGTGACACTTCTTGTCTTAATTGCTTTTTAGTTTTCTCTGTTTGATACTTCCATGATGGTATTCGATTTCTCCCCTTCCTTTCACTTACTACCCTGTGTTCTTGTGGTAGAACTTTATCAATTATTAATTTAGCAGCACAGTAATATATCCTGTATACTTCTGTTATACCATATGAATCTCTATGGACAGTCCTAATTACTATATTCATTTGTTTTATCAGACGTCTGACATTTTGGGTTTTATTGACCTTCTGCAGTCTATTTCTCTCATTGATCTTTATATATCTATCCATGTCTATTAAATCATGTAACTCTTCTCTTAGCTCATTTTCTTCCCAACTGAGGTTTGTTGTCCCTTGTTTTCAGTTTACTGTGGGCATTCTATAGAAAGTTCTATAACATCTTCCTGTGGCACATTCTCTTCAATTTCATCCTGTGCCATCTGTTGCTCTGTCATATGGGAACTTACTATCACTCCTCAACACTGACTGCAGAGTTTCCACAGTTTCCTGTTCCTTTCCTTGCTGTCTAGCTTCAAGTGAACATTTATACTGGTTTCCCGTGGAAGGCTCCAAAATATATTGATATGGCACCTCACCAGTTGCTTCCTTTTCCACTGGTTTCCCCTTAATTTGGATAGCCATTGCTCTATCCTGTTTTGGTGCTTTCTGCATTCGATTTTCTACACTGAATCCTTCACTTTGCAGGTACTCCATAACCTCAGTTTCTATTTCTTTAATGTCTCCATTACTAAGCTCCATTTCTACTTTGCCTTCTTATTTTTTGTATTGTAAAGTTACCCATGTCTGGATTCCTTTGCCTGTAGTTCCTAGCTGTGTGAGTTTCTCAATGATGCTTGAGTGGGGGATTGTGTCAATAGCCTTGGCAAAGTCAGGCTAGGCTGTATGGGATCTATATCAGTTCTGCGAAAATCCATTTCAACAAATACCAAAAGAGCAACATGTATTAATCGAACTGTGAATAGACTGAATGCACTAAACCGCAAAATTTAAAACATCGAACGGTCATAGTTGGCCAACCCCACCACCTGCTACATACTACCTAACCAAACAAAATAAATAAACCACATACATACACTAACCAAACCCTACTCGTAACCCTAAAGTAAAGCACCAAAACCCAACTTCTAACCCTACACTAAACCCCACATACACAACTATCTATGCACTATCCTTAACCCCTCCCTAACCCTAAGGTCTGTAACTACCACACACTTCCCCTACGGAGATATACCCTAACAAAATAAATAATACACATAAATACATTTAACAAAACCCTACTTCTAACAATACACTAAACCCCACATACACAACTATCTAGGCACTATCCTTAACCCCTCTCTAACCCTAAGGTCCGTAACTACCACACACTTCCCCTATGGAGATATACCCTAACAAAATAAATAATACACATAAATACATTTAACAAAACCCTACTTCTAACACTACACTAAATCTTACATACATTACCTATCTATACACTTACCTTAACCTGCACCCTACCCTAAGGTCCATACCTATCGCACACTTACCTTACGGAGCTATACCACAGACAGGCCAACCAAAACACTTCAACATTTCAGATTTCACTGTTTTGGACATTCGGCATTTACGTAGTTTGCGCAATACTTGTCAATCATTTCGTATTCGCGGAAACGGAGTTTTGAGCGTCTGATAGGGAGCCGGCTGTATGTACTATTTTGCCTTCATCCAGGGTTTTGGTGACATTCTTGAAGAAGTCCACCAGGTTTAATAAGCATGATCTACCCTTAACAAAGCCAAATTGAGTCGAGTCAAGAATTTGAAGGTCACCTATGACTTTGTTGATAAGGTCCATGATGATTCTCTCCATGGCCTTACAGATAAGGCTGGTTAGGCTTATTGGTCTATAGTTCTCAGGGTCGGTTGAAGGACCCCCTTTGTGCAAGGGAATTACTGTTGCTGTTTTCCTCTCTGCTGAAACAAAGAAAGTGCCAAGTAGTTCCACTAGGTCCTGTTTTAGACCATTTAGTAGGCAGCCTGGAATGTTATCCATTCCCACAGAGGCTACATTTTTGGCCATGGATAGTGCAGTTATGACCTGCTGGTTGGAGATACTAGGTAGAGGACTGGTAACAGGTATGCTTTGGGACATATCTGGTGGGGACAGGGGGTGAGGTTTGTACCAAGTCTGTCTGCTAGCAGGTTGGCGATGTCCTCATGGTCAGTATGAGTGGTATCATCCACTACTAGTTTGGTACAAAGCTGGGCCTTCCTTTTTAGATTTCTGACTTAGCTAAAGAATGGCTTGTGATTATCCTTAGATAGGTATGCTAGTTTAGTTTCATAATTAGCTTTAAAGGACTTTATAAGATATCTAATTGTTCAAGCTGTGGTGGCTGTCCTTCTTCTCTTGATTCAGTTCCCTCTTGTTCTTAGACATTAGTTTCTTCCTCTTGTGGTATAACCTATTAATGCCTGATGTCCATGAGGGTGGCTTGATTTTTTGTGAGGACCTTGTTTTTATCCATTCAGGTACAGCCAAGTGTATACATTTGTATAGGTGTTTATACTGGGCATTTGTGTACAGCTATAGGAGTCATTGTTGACAGTGGTAGCAGGGGGTTTGAAACTATTTATGCCATCGTTTAGGAGGCTATAGTTTGCTTTGGAGAAATTTTTCATCCTTTTAGCTCTTGGTGGGGGGTCAGGTGTGATCATTACTTCAAATGAGACTGATTTATGATCAGACCTTACCAGGGAGGGCAACACACAGTGGGTAGTGCAGAGACACCCTTTGTTGGTGAGTACTAAGTCTAGTACAGTCAAACTCCTTGTGGGGATGTAGACTATCTGTTCTAGAACATTTGTAGTAACAAAGTCCAGGAACCTTAGGGCGAGCATGTTTGTGCTCATATATTGTTCCCAGTCAATGGAAGGATAGTTGAAATCAGCCATTACCAAGGTGTTTGGCTGTAAAGTGAGTGACTCAAGTAGGTACAGATAGTCAGAATAGTTCTTGTGGGTCATGGTGGGGCACCTATAGCTGACAATAATATGGAAGGGGGTTTTACCTACAGTTAGTTGGACTTGGAGTAGCTCTGTGGTCTCATACTGTTTACAAAGAAAAAAGAGAACTTCACAGCGTTGAAATAGGTTTAATAAAAAAATATATAAAACAGAGCTTTCGGACAGAAGTCCTTCTTCAGTTTTATGAAGTCTGAACTAGACAACAATCTTTTAAACAATTTAAAATAAATCACGTGATGCTGCTCTTTCTTTATTATCACATGGTGTAAACTTTATTCCAATGAATTTAGACAGTATGGTGAATGCTGTTACTGACTTAAAAATATTTACTTCTAATTTAAACTTAAAGTGTATATTTAAAGATTCAGAAACATGTGTACCTAATCAGTGTAAAAGAACAAATACCTTCATACCATTGAGTGACCCTGTAATAACAGCATTTAATAATATCTGTGAAAAACAGATACAAGAACTGTATGAAAAAATATTTTAAAAAATGTATAAATTGACTAACCAAGAATTTGATCTGCTTAATGTCTTGCAAAGTAATGAGGATATAATAATCAAGGAGGCAGATAAGGGTGGCACTATTGTGATAATGAACCTATATGATTATGTTAATGTGATGAATGATTTAGTTTCTGATGCTCAAGTATTTAAACTGATTACTGAGAAAGATGTTAACAACATTGTTAGTAAGATTAATATGTCTATATATGATTTGCAATTGATGAATGACATCGATATTGATACCTTTAATTTTCTTACTGTGACATGTCCAACTATTCCTGTGTTGTACTGCTTACCAAAGATCCATAAATCCCTTCACAAGCCACCAATGAGACCAATTGTCTTTGGAAAGGGATAGGCAACTGAACCCATCTCAGTCTATCTACAGAATGTTTTAAAAATATTTTTAAGCCATGTTTGTAGTTATGTTAAGGATACTGGTGACTTTTTAACTAAACTGTATGAGTGGTTTAATTCTACCACTGAAAGGAAGTTTCTGTTGGTTACACTGGGCATAAAGTCACTGTTTACTGTTATCCCTAATAATTATGAGGTTGATCGGATAAGGGAGCTTGTATGTGAACATGGCCGGTATACAGCAAGACAGATAGAAACTTTTTGTGAACTCTTAGAATTAGTATTGGAAAATAATATATTCTTATTTAATAAACAGATTTACCACCAAGTGTCCAGGGTTGCGATGGGTACTGCAATTGCTAATACCTAAGCAAACCTAACATTGAGTAAATGGGAAGATACCAATATATTTGGTGGGAATAATATGTATGCATCCAAAATATTATTTTATAAACATTGTAGATGATATTGTTTTGGTTTGGCAGGGTGAACAAGATGAGCTGGATGACTTTTTTACATATATTAATCAAACTACTGAATTTTTAAAGTTTGAAATGAGTGTCTCATTGAATTAAATACACTTTTTGGATGTGCAATTACAGTTTGATGGGAATTTGTTGGATACTTATTTATTTAAGAAAAATGTACATACTAACAAGTATCTACAGAAAAAAATGTATGCATGCAAAACATACAAAGGTATCCCTAAAAGCCAATATTTGTGAGTTAGCAGATTGAATACTAGACATGATACATGTATTGAAAAGATGGAACAAATAGCAGAAAAGTTTCTGGCAAGGGGCTACGATTCTAAAGAATTGGAAATCACTAAGAATAAAGTGATGAACCTGAGACAAGGAGAAGTTAAACCATATTTTTCAAATCAGGGTAATGAAAATTTAGGAACATGACAGAATAATGATGTCCAGCCCCTAAGATAATTAATGACCTATAGTAAGGTAAGTGAATCAGTAGAAAAAATTATTAATAATAACAGGGACATCTTAAAAGCTATACCTGGCCAAGAAAAATGGCTTGGTGATAGACCTTGTTTCACATATAGGAATTGTGAGAGCTTGAAGCAGAGTTTATGCTATAAAGATTTTGCCCTTAATAGAAATAAATCTATTACATATAACAAAAAGGAAACTGTTCCATGCCATAATTGTTCCTGTTGCATTAGCATATGCCTATCTAATGAATATATACATCCTGTTAATAGAAGGAAATTTGTTTTTAATTGTATTGCTACTTGCATACTCCCTTTGTTGTGTATTTGGCCACCTGCCAACGATGTTCAGGGTTCTGTGTAGATTGGATATACGTAGAGGGGTAGAAACTAACTCACTGGCTAAGCATGTGCAAGATCATGATGAGCCACATCATTTTTTGTTTAGAGTTATAGATGTACTACTTTCTAGCATTAGGCATGGTGATACTACCAACAGACTGGATATTAAGGAATATGAGTGGATTGTTTGCATGCAGGCAGATGTACATCCTAGTCTAAATAAACAAATAACTATAAAACCTATTTTAAAATCTAAGAAACAAGAGGTGAAATGAATGACAAAATATGTTTTATATTCTTGTAGATTTGTTGTTATGAAGATATTTTTGTTGATATAATAATTGTGTTAATGTATTTTTTATTGATGTATGGTTTTGTTAGGGTAGGTCGTGTCATGTGATTTATTTTAAATTGTTTAAAAGATGGTTGTCTAGTTCAGACTTCATAACACTGATGAAGGACTTGTGCCCGAAAGCTCTGTTTTATAATTTTTTTATTAAACCTATTTCAACGCTGTGAAGTTAAATGTAATAGATGCAAAGCCTGCACATCAGTTGATAGTAGCAATGCTTTCCATCTTCCCACTACCAATAAAAACTTTGTTTTTGATGTTTATATAGATTGTAATAGTTGACATCTGGTTTATCTTGCTTCTTGTTGCCAATGTAATGTATTTTACATTGACAAAACAGATCAGCATCTTAAGGATAGGATTCTACAACATCTAAGCGATATCAATAAACTAGACCCTAACAACGCATTAGCGTTACACATCCCTGACAAGCCTACACATAAGCTTATGTTCAAAGTGATTGAATGTATACCTCAAACTCTAAAGGAAGGTGATGTTATCAATCGCACAGAGTTAAGAGAAATTAATTTGATAGTGAATTTGCGAGCAGATCGCTTTCCTGGCTTGAATAATGTAGTCCCATTTAAACCTATACTTAAAAACAGAAGGATTTCAGTTGGTATGATCTAAAAGGCGAGTGCCTACATAGCAAATGTTTGGTACATTCCTTAACAACTGGTTTGAAGATGTCATGTAGCAACATGCACCTTATTTTTTGCCTTAAAGTTTTATTCAAGAGGCGAGCTCAAGGAAATTACGATCTGATGAAGGCCAAGAGCCAAAAGTGCTTATGGGATGTTTATAGCTCACCTTTGTGGATTATTTTGTTTGCAGGCTGCCTATTTTAATTATTTTATTAAAGTATTGCTTTTAAAGCTTTTACACAACCTTACAGCATTTGACAGGCTGTGGAGGCAAACCAAAGATATTCTTGTAGTGTGAAATAACTGGTCTAGAACCCAAGTGCTTAAACCAGAACAAAGACACGTAGAATAACAAGCACAATAAGCCTTCATCAGCAATTCCCAGATTAGAAGGGTGTAGCCTACACTCTCTTGCCACAAGAGTCTAGACCAAAAACCTTCCTAATGTAAAATAATTGGTTTGGAGCCAAACTGCTTAAACCAGAACTAAGATACTTTCAGAATAACAGACACAATAAGCCTTCAACCATCAGTTCTCAGATTAGAATGGTGTAGGCTATCCTCTCTTTCCACAAGAGTTTAGAACACAAATCTTCCTAATATAAAATAACTGGTTGGAATCCAAGTGCTTAAACCAGAACAAAGGCACTTAGAATAAAAGGCACAATAAGCCTTCAACCAGCAATTTCCAGCTTAGAAGGGCAGAGGCTACTCTCTCCTCCCACAAGAGTGTAGACCACAAACCTTCTTAATGTAAAATAATTGGCCTGAAGCCCAAACTCTTAAACCAGAACTAAGACACTTTTAGAACAAGAGACACAATAAGCCTTCAACCAGCAATTACCAACTTAGAAGGATGCAAGCTACCATGCCTACCACAGGGTTGTAGACTACAAACTTTCTTAATGTAAAACAACTGGCCAGAAGCCAAAGTTCTTAAACCAAAACTAAGAGGCTTAGAATAACACTTACATTTTAATCAGGCTACTATCAAGCAGTAGTAAATGCAGCAGAATAAATGCAATTGAACAATTTTTAAGAACAAGCAGCAAAATCAAAATAAAGTAATAAAGTAGGCAGAAGCACAAATACAGTAAAAGCAGCTGAATAAAGTGCATTTTTTAAGTTGTGGGAATGGGGGAAACAGAAGATAATTCAAAGTTAATAAACTAAAGGGGTGGGCCTTCCCAAATGATCTCTCCATACTCAGTAGAATGACCTGATGAGATGGGACTAGGAGGAGTGTCCAAAATCAGATTTATAGTAGGGCCGGGCAACTCAAAAGCCACCAAGATTAAGAATACAACAGTTTTGTGGGTGGGTAGGAAAAATAAAATGCAGACTGAGATCAGCAATATTCAGGCAGATTACAGCAAGCAAGCCAAACACTCCAGCTAAATAGAGATGCCTCCAAATATTTCTAGCAAAATGAGGAATGCTATTTCTCAGCTCCTCCTACTATTTAGCTGTTCATTGTTTGCAAAGGAATTCTTCACTAACTTTTCTAACTGACCCTAGTCAAGACCTCTTAAAACTCCAGTAGAACAGAAAATTTAAAACAAAACAGATGTAATACAAGAAAAAGATAAAAAATAGAAGTAACCAAACCTTAAATGCAAAACTTCAATTCAAAATAAAATGCTTACTGAGATCAACAATACTCAGGCAGAGTACAGCAAGCAAGCCAAAAAGCAGTCCAGCTAAATAGAGATGCCTCCAAATAGTTCTAGCTAAATGACGAATGTTATTTCTCAGCTCCTCCCACTAATTAGCTGATGCGATTCACTGTTTGCAAAGGAATTCTTTGCTAATCTTTCTAACTGGCCCTAGCCAAGACATCTTAAAACTGCAACAGAACAGAAAACTTAAAACAAAACAAATGTAATACAAGAAAAAGAAATATATTTTCGAAATCCTTAAGCAAAAAGGATGTTGGTCCTTGGATAACCCATCCCCTGAGGAGTCAGTATTTTTGAAAGCTTTTGGTTTGGCCCATCTATGTCTTGGGTGACAACCCCGGTCAATAAGCTTATCAACCTAGTCTCTCACCAAGCATGGAAGGAACCAGAATCTGTTTAACCTATCCCTCATCGACCAGACAGAGTTTTATTACTCTGAAAGATAGACCACATTGGAGCAAGGGTGTTCCTGTCTATGTGATGTGTGGGAGCAGCCACTAAGAAGGAGCCCACAGAACAGAACTTCTCTGTCCACCCCCTAACAGGGAGTCTAAGGGCTAAACAGATTTGAAAAGTATGTATTTGCATAAGCATCATTTGCCTTATGGTCCCTGAACTATATGGTGCACTTTACAAAACTACAGAGGAATTTGACTAAAGAAATCTCCAAGTCTCTCCGAGTCCATTCTCCAGAGGATTATAAGACATAATCTTTACAGCTGGCCACTATTTTATCTATATAAAATGCATCCATGAGGCTAATTGTACACACTGTGGAAGGTTCTTCACAGACTGCTGCTTCAGGCATTACCATAAGGAGACATGCCTGGATGTGGCTGTGTGATTTTGTGGAGCCTTTCAAGTCCTCTTTCATCAGTGCTCCATTTTATGGAGCTTACTTGTTTGGCCCCTCTGTGAAAGAAATGCTTTCCTGCAGTAAACAGGAAGGAAATACCCTGCATGCCATAGGGATTCACTTTTCTACCCCTCAACAATCCTTCTCAAGTATCAAAGCAAGAAATGTATTTCCATAAATCTCAGGGATCTTTCCAGGATTTATGCAGAAATAACTCACTCAGAGGTGCAAGAGGGAGTTTGAATGGAAGATGCTGGCCTCATGGCATAGGAGGTTGGCAAAATTAGAGCTTCCAAGATTGTTTTCCAGATACACCCTTTCAGTTCCTCCAAAGAGCTGCCTGACTGCCTCTGGAGGTAGTTGGATGACATTTGTCCTTGCAATCAGACTCCTGGGTTACTATAACAAAATATTCTTGGGTGTTAAACATAATACCAGAGGTTACTTTATACCATTTTCCAGACACTGCCCCCCCAAGAGAAACACGCTTTCTGGTGTTCCACCCAGTTAGAGAGAAGCTGCAGCTCAAGAAATTTAGAAGCTGTTAAAAGAGTTATCCAGGAGGTCTCACCAGACCAGACTGGATTTGGAACTTATGCAAGGTTCTTTTTAGTGCCAAAAAGACAAGAGACCTGAGACCAGTCTTGGATCTAAGCAACCTGAACTAATATGTGAGGAAGTCAAAGTTCCAAATGGGCATGGTTCAGTTCATCTTACCTCTTTTACACAAGGATGATTGGATGTGCTCAGTCAATGCTCAGGATGCATACTATCACATCAAAATAAACAGATGATCCAGAAGACACTTGCTCTTTCAGCTGGGAGCCAGTCACTAATAATTCAGAGCTCTGCTCTTTGGG
This sequence comes from Protopterus annectens, assembly GCF_019279795.1. Lineage (NCBI taxonomy): Eukaryota > Metazoa > Chordata > Ceratodontiformes > Protopteridae > Protopterus > Protopterus annectens. The sequence goes on along the minus strand of NC_056731.1, from coordinate 1,897,787,624 downwards.
CTCACTACAGCCCCAGAGTGTTTGCCAAATGTATGGCAGTGGTAGCAGCTCACTTGAGACTTCAAGGATTCCAGGTGTTTTTGTACTTGGATGACTGGTTCCTCATCACTCCAACCAAGCATATCCTAGAACAGACCAGGGGATATATGCTCCAAATTTGCCAATCTTTAGACATTACAGTCAACATGCCCAAATCAAAGCTACCACCGGTTCAGAGCCTGACGTTTAGCTGTGCCCATCTGAATACAATATTTCAAACTGCTTCTCTACTCTTGCATCACATGGCCACAATCAAGTCCGAGGTTCAACAGATCATTTCTCATCCTGCTCCTTCTCCCAGACTGGTTCTGCGGGCTCTGGATTCCATGGCAACATCCATCGTATTAGTCTCCTTAACACGTTATGATATGCTTGTTCTGCAATGGTCTCTAGCTTTTCAGTGGTCTATTCTTTGACAGCTTTTTTTCTATTCAGTCAGATTCACTCAGGTATGCAGAGACTATCTTCAATGGGTGGATCCATTTGGACAAGATTTTTATACATTGCCCCTTTGTTCTGTCTCCCATGTAGCCAAAGTAATCATGGATGCCTCCCAATTGGGGTGGGGTGGGACTTTTTTTGGGAAGGATGGTCCAAGTCATGTGGTCCCTTCAGGAGACCAATTTGCATATCAGCGCCCTACAGATGAAAGCAGTCCTTCTTGCTTAGCTTACTTTTCAAGATGTTCTCCCTCTAGGGACCATTGCAATTCAAACTGAGAACATGTTTCTAGTCTGGTATATCAACAAATAAGGCAGAACTCTATCTTACTCCCCCATCATAAAACTCTGAGAGTGTGGCAGTGGGCAATCTCCTCCAACCACTTTCTAGTGGCAATGCACATCCTGTGGAAATTCAGCATTCTAGGGGACAAACTTAGCAGGTTCATTTTGATGCCTCTCAATCAATCAGTGGCAGAGGAAATTTTCTGTCGTTGGGGCCAACCTCCTTGTTGTGACCTTTTTGCCTCTCCCCACAACAAGAAATACAGCCGGTACTTTACCCAGATCTCCCCCAGGTGGAGTCACAGAGAGATGCTCTAGCCCAGATTTGAACCTCCGGTCTCCTTTATGCTTATCCCCCAATACCTCTAATTCCAAAATTCTTACAGAAAGTCAGCCAGTTGAAGAGCATGGCTATCCTCATTGCCTCCTCCTAGTTTTTTCCACATCTGGTTCCCCTTCCTTTGGTCTCATCGTCTTTATCCTTCTTGGATACTGTATCCCAGTTTAGACCTCCTGTCATATCCCTTGGCTATAAAACATCCCCGTACTCCAGCCCTCAAATTGAATGCATAGTTTCTCTCATTTCATTGTTAGCTAGACAACCTAGGCTCTCTTCCCTGGTTAGCATTATTCTTTTGTCCTCACAGAAAGATTCCACTAAGAGGATTTAAAAAAAGCAAGTGGAAAAGATTTTCTATTTGGACCCTGAAAGCTAACGTTGATTCCTTTATTGCTGCTATTTCTTATGTATTGGAGTTTTTGGCTTCTCTTTTAAAGGAAGGTGCTAATTTTTCAACAATCAAAGTACAGTTGGCAGCTATATCAAACTTTTATTTTTTTATTTTACATTTGTTGACCGGGCTAGTCTAACTGGATATATGTCCATTTTCAGTAGAGGCCCAGGGAAAAAAGCTCCAAGCATGAACAGTGACAAAGATTACAATATATAAAAAGACACGTAAAATCACAGTACAGAGGCAACATTGGTCAAAAGAAAAATTATACTAAACACAATTGTAAGTTTGAGCAAGACCCAATTAGGAGAGAAAACCCTTTTATTTTATCCTCATACTATGAAGGAAAGTGTAGTGACTAGAATTAGAGGCATAGGTTAGAGGAGTAGAGAAAGGGGTGAGAGCAGGAAGGGGAAAGAGATATCAGTCTGGGTTCACACATGGACAAGGCCAGTGAGTTTTAAGATGGTCTTTAAGATGTTTTTTAAATAGAGAAGTAGAAGCAAGGGTTGATATTTCAGAAGGAAGCTGATTCCAGTTTTTACCTGCTGTGTTCGAGAAAAGTGAGTCACCAGCTTTGTTCTTAGATTTAATAGAGGAAACTAGGAGCTTATTAGCAGAGCATAGTGTAGCCAGATTTTTGTAAGGTGTAATCATATTAGTGAGGCTAGGGGTGTTGTTGGGGTGGTATAGGATCTTTTGGGTGATAAGTAGTTGTTGACAAAGTATATGGTTCTGTAATTCTAGCCATCCCAGTTGTTTGAGGTTGAGGCAGTGGTGAGTTTTAAAGGGGGAACAAGTGATGAATCTAGCTATGCTATTATAACAGGTGGAAAGTTTGGAGAGGTTGTTTTTAGATAGGTTAGTATATATAGCAGAGGCATAGAAAAGGGTAGAAATAAGGTGGGTCTGGGCAATAGTTTTTCTGGCAGAAGGGGTAAGGAAGGGTTTAATTCAATAGAGGGTACCAAGTTTTTTATTAACAGACTTTATAGTGGAGTTTATGTGGTCATCGTAGTTGAGGCGATTATCAGTTGTTACACCTAGTAGGTGGGTTGTAGTATCTGGGGTTATGTTGGTAGCATTGTTAGAGGTTATTGAGAAGAATGGATGAGGTGATTTATGAGTTGGAGTAAAAAGCAGTAATTTTGTTTTTTTGGGATTTAGGAGGAGGCAGTATTGCATAAACCAATTTTCAACATTATGGAAAACAGTTTGGGTGAGGGACTGGAGAGAGGCTATGTTCTTAGCTGTACAGATTAAAGTAGAGTCATCTGCATATTGAATGCAGGTGGCTTGTGGAATGTTTATGTGTAGATCATTAATAAATAAGGAAAAAAGAAGGGGACCTAAGATAGAGCCTTGGGGTACTCCAATATTTACTGGAAGTAATGTAGACAGATTGTTATCCCAAAGTACTGCTTGCTGTCTGTTTTCCAGATAAGACCTAAACCATTGTAATGCTTGTGGATCGAGTGAATTGGTTTTTAGTTTGTCTAGAAGTAAGTTATGGTTAACCATATCAAAGGCTTTTGACAGGTCAATAAATAGCGCAGAGGAAAAATAGTTATTGTTACGATTTTTGTTTATAGAGTCGGTGAAGGATAGCAGGGCAGTTGTGCTATGGAATGGCCTGAAGCCATGTTGGCAGTTTGCAAGCAGATTATTTTGTAGAAGGTGGTTAAGTAGTTGTTTGTGAATACATTTTTCCACTATCTTAGCTATTGAGGAGAGTAAGGCAATAGGCCGAAAGTTAGAAAGCTCAATAGATGATCCACCTTTATGTAGAGGGATGATGTGGGATACTTTCCATATGGTAGGGATTTTGCCTTCTGACATAGTTCTGTTAATAAGGATAGAGATGGGATAGTCTATGGCTTTTGCAGCAGTTTGTAGGTATTCAGCTGGGAGACGGTCAGCAGAAGGGGTGCAAGGTTTCAACTTTTGAAGGAGCTTACAGATGAGAGATGTAGGTACAGGTTGTATTTGAAAGGTAGGAGATGAAGTCTTAGAGGTATTTAGTGGGGAAGCAGTAAAAGGAGGTAAAGAATTGGCTAGGGTTAGAATGGCTTCTTTAAAGTAGTTACTAAAGGCATCAGGTATCTGGTTGGAGTTATTTTTGGTTGAAACCTGCAGGGGCAGGAGTAGTAGAGTGGCCTGGCTGAAGAAGTTTGTTTATCCCTGACCAAAATATTTGTGGAGTGTGTTGACTGGTTTGTTGGAGGTGAAGGTAGAAGTCGTTTTTTGTCTCTAAGAATATCTTTCTTGGTGGCATTTCTTAACTGTTTAAAGTGGAGGTGATCTGATGGACATTTGGTGGCTCTCCATTTAGCCCAGATTTTATTTCTGAGGAGCATCTTTTGCCTAGTTTGTTTTATGAGCCATGGGGCAGATTTGGCTCTTATTCTAGAAGAGCGATAAGGTGCATGGTAATCTAGGATTTTAAGAAATCTGGTATTAAAGTAGGTCACTGCTTCATCAAGTTCAAGATGAGTTATTGGTGACCAGTCACGTGCTGTTAGTTCGTTTAGGAAGCTGTCTGGATTAAAGAATTTTTTAGAGCGGGAGGTTTTGAAATTATTAGTAGTTGATATATGGACTTTTTATCTAATAATGTAGGTAAGCATATGGTCGCTGATATCGTCAGGAAGGGTTCCTAGTGTATAAGTTTCAGGGTGGCTATTAATAAGGATCCAGTCAAGCGTGGTTTCCTTACTGCTAGGTTTGTGGATTCTAGTAGGAGTGGTTATTATTTGTGAGAATCCGAAGAGATTTATGTGATTAGTAGGGTTAGGGGAACTGCAGGTGGACCAGTCGATGTTAAAGTCACCTAGTACAATGGTCTCCTGCGGTAGTTGGGTAGACAGGTAACTAAGTAAATTTTCAAGAGTATTGGTATTGTTACCAGGGGGGAGATACATGCAAATTAGATAGATAGATTTGGAGTTGTTGATTTGGAGTTTGGCAGTCAGGGTTTCAGACTTTGTATCTAATGATGGGAGCACATTAAAGGAGGGAATTTGGAGATTAGATTTATAGAGAATGGCTATACCTCCACCTTTTTTGGTTTTACGGTCACATCTAAGGATATTATAGCCAGGAGGGGTAATTTTCTGGTCCAGAGTAGATGGTTTTAGCCAAGTCTCTGTAAGGCAGAGAATATCAAATGAGTGCATTTCTAGGAGTGCATGCAGGTGGGAAATTTTATTGTTTATACTTCAAATGTTAAGGTGAGCTATCAGGAGGGGAATTAGGTGGTTTAGTTAATGTAGAGATCACAGACAATGTTAAATTGTCTAGGTAATTGGTATCGTCAGTATTGGGGCCAGGGTTTGGATGAATATCACCATCTAGGAGGGGGTGTTGCTGGGGATATTGTAGAAATTTAAGGATTTTGTAGAAATTATTAAAATTCTTTTTGGTAGTGAAGTAAGTAACATGGGTTGCTCTTGGATATTTTGGTAGTATATAGTTAGTGGTACAGGTTATGTTACTGTGGCTAAGGGAGTAGATGAAATAAGATGGTAAAGTTTGCTGGAAGTGATGGTTTTGTTCAGGAAGAGAAAGATTTTCTAAGAAGGTTAGTGTGTAAGGTATTGTAAGAGAGGCTATTGTGGTAGTTAAGAGTAGTATGTTTATGAAAATAGTTTTGTGTGTTGGGGCCATTGTAATAAGTAGAAATGAGGTAGGAGTAATTTGTGTGAGTAGGTGAAGCAGAAAAAAGGAGAGAGTGCTGAAAGAGATTGAGCAGGGTTAAATTATGCAAATAGGAAATTAGTGGAGGTTGTATAGGAGTTGATTTGGGAAGTAGTCAGTGCAGTAAATGGTGAGGAAAGGTGAGTGAGTAGCCCAAAGAGAGTTAATTATTACTAATGAGGAATGATAGAGGTAGGGGAGTAGCTTAGTGATGAGGAGGATAGTGATAGGATGAGAAAAAGGGGGAGTGGTTAGTGAAGTATAAGTTTAGGAGCACTGGGGGTGGGTGGGAATTGGCGGTAGGGTAGGGGAGCGGAGTGAGCCTGCAGGGCGAACGGAGCGGGAAGAGCCAAGAGAAGGAGGAGAAACTGTAAAAAAACAATCAGTGGAATACTGACTATTAGAGGTAAGTTTAGGGGGAGGTAGATAAGGAGGTGATAGGTTAACTACTAGTCAGAGTAGGTAGGGTAGTTAAGTGGAGGGGAGGGGAGTGAATATAGAAGGTTAAAGTGGGTCTACAATGAAATAAGTAGTGTAAAATGAGAGCCTAAGTACATCTAGTGTGAGTCAGTAGGAAAGATATAGGAGGGAAAGGGTGCCATCTAGTGGGTAAAGCTATACAGCAGCAATGGTACAAGAAAAGTAAGGAGTAGAACTGGTAGTAAAGGAGAGGAATAGTGAAGCCAAGAAGGGGGAAGGGGAGGAGGTAAAGAGAAAAGGTGTAAGGCTGCTGGCTGTCCTGGCAGGGAAGGATAATAATTATATATACATTAGTTATTTAGACAAAGTAACATTAGTATCTGGCAGATAACATACTTTCTTGCTTCCTTGAGGGGGTAAGTTCAGGGAGAGGTAAGCCTCTATTCCTTGATTGGAAGAGACAGCGGGTGCAAGTTTTAAAATAGAGAGTCCAGGTCGTCAGGTAGGGCAGGTTCTTAATTCTAATGCAGGACAGGCTGTTTTCAAGGTTTTTTGCTTCCTTGAGGGGGTAAGTTCAGGGAGAGGTAAGCCTATATTCCTTGATAGGAAGAGACAGCAGGTGCAAGTTTTAAAATAGAGAGTCCAGGTCATCAGGTAGGGCAGGTTCTTAATTCTAATGCAGGACAGGCTGTTTGCAAGGTTTCTTGCTTTCTTGAGGGGGTAAGTTTAGGGAGAGGTAAGCCTCTTTTCCTTGATAGCAAGAGACAGCAGGTGGAAGTTTTAAAATAGAAAGTCCAGGTCATCAGGTAGGGCAGGTTCTTAATTCTAATGCAGGACAGACTGTTTGCAAGGAGTGAGTATGGACAGTGGAGCACCCGGGACTCACAGCAGCCAAGAGCTAGCCTAGGAATCAAAGATCCATTTCCAGAGATAATACTTGTCTGGCTGCTTCCAAGTTATGTAAAGCTTTTCTGAAAAGTGCTTTTCTGCTCAGACCCCTAGTGAAAGACCCGTCACTTCCATGGGACTTGACAGTAGTACTGCAAGGCTTAACCCAACAACCCTTCGAACCTTCAGCAAAAATGTACTTAAAATTCCTGTCTTGGAAACTAAGCCTTTTTAGTTTCTATTACTTCTGCTAAAATAATTTCTGAACTCCAGGCTCTTTCATTGAAAGCTCCTTACATTGTTTTTCATAAAGACAGGGTTACCCTATAAACCAGTCCTTCCTTTCTACCAAAAGTGGCATCTGAATCAAAAATAAATCAAACCATTCATTTACCAGTATTCTTTCCAAAATTTTCAAAGAAGGATACATACATGCTACATCTGTTAGATGTACACAGACAACTATGTTTCTACTTGCACATACAAAACAGTTAGTCACCTAGTCAGTTGGGTCTTCCAATTTCTAAAGTTACATTGCCCAAAAGGATAACTAACTGCCTTTTCTGAATTTATTCTCAACAAGGACTCTCCTTACCAAAACCACCTCATCTGTTGTCTGGTTTAGAACTTCCATTGATGATATCTGTGCAGCTGTTACCTGGTCTAATGTTTATACCTTTATTGCTCATTACAGATTGGACTTAATAACCAGAGCTGCCTTTGGTTCACCAGTTCTCTGGAATATCCTTCCATGAGGGCCACCCAAGATTTATGTAGCTGGGGACTCTGTCCCATATGTTGAGAAAGAAAGAAAGAAAGAAAGAAAGAAAGAAAGAAAGAAAGAAAGAAAGAAGGGACAACATCAGGTATTAAAGTGTGTACTCATCATAACTAGGCATCTGCGTTGTTCATTTTCATTCTTTCTCAACTTTCCTCTCTCCTTTCCCCTTCCTGCCATCATCTGGAGTGACCTGATGGACTTTTGGAAGTTGTAGTTCTGGATTTGAGCCCTGCTCTAATTTTCTCTTCTCTTCTATTATATACTGAAACCTTTATAGCAGTAAACTCGATCTGATGTGTTGGGGATGAATTAGAACATTATGGGTAGAGGGAGGAGCTTGAGAGTTGTGTCCAAAGTCTATAGAATGCATCCGATTTGGTTCTGTAACCCATATGTTGAGGAAGAATGAAAATGGACAACAAAGATGCCTAGTTATGGTGAGTACATAACTGTAATTTTTCTTTCCATAATTTAAAAGCAAGGGAGAAAAAATTCTACATACCATGGATATGTATAGGCAGCTCAGGTATTACTTTGACAGAACTTAGTACTTCAGGAAGGCTGAACAGCTGTTTATTTCCTATTCTGTGGTTCAGAAGGTTCAACCTGTCTCTAAGCAAATAACTGCATGTTGGTTCTTCTCTGCTGTTACTTTTTTGTTACTCCCACCATGGTGAATCTATTTTAGGCAAAGTTAAGGCACATTTCACCAGAACCTTATCATCTTATTTGGTATATTGGAAAGGAGAGGAATCTAGAAGCACTCTAGAGGTAACAACCATATCATCTGTGCACACCTTTATAAATCACTACAAACCAGATTCTTTCTCAAATTCCAGAGCAAGCTTTATGAGGACTATTCTTCAGTGGCTCCTGGATCCTTATCCTTCCTCCTCCCAAGTATGGTAAGTTTTGGGAGTCTACCCATATGCCACTGAGGCAGTGTGACTGATGTACAAGTTCTACTTATCTGTAACAGCAGATGATCGAATTTCACACTGCTTCAGTGGTAGCACCCACTCACTATCTCCTTCACTTTATATATATAATCCGATGGTGTCTAACTTTGTTGTGTTGTTGTTTGGCTTTGGTTATTTGTGTTAGTGATTTTGGCTGTGAATTGATTGAATCTGATACTGTCCTTTTCATTCTTCCTCACTGATGGGTTACTGATTCGACCGCATTTCCAAGACTTGGATCTGAGTCTCGAGCTCATTCCTCTATGCATAATACTCTACACCATCCCCAACTCCTCAGATCTTGTTTGCCGCCATCGCTACAGGATGTGTTTCTGAGTCTCAAATTGTGAGAGAATGCTTTTGTTGTTTATAACTTATTGTTTAAAACTTCAGTGTTATTCTATATTATTCCAGTTCTTAATATATTACATCATTCTTCTCTGGTTCATAGGCTAACAGAAACTCAGAGTTTTAACATTTCTTGATTATATTGTTTCTTGCTCTTCCCACATAAAATTAGTTTTTCTCAGGCATCAGGGTCCCTTTTTGCCTCTTTCAACTATTCCTTGTGACTTTTAATCCTTTCCTTATTATTTGTTGTTATAGTTTTCAGCTACTATTCGCGATGTCTGAGAAACCAATGTGGGCATAAGATACACAATTCAGATGCCCACAAGAAGTGCATCTGTTGTTTAGGACCAGATCATTTAAAATCTCAGTGCGAGATCTGCACTTTCTTCAACCCTAGATCCTTTTCCAATCACTAGAATAAACTCATCCTTAAAGGACTGATTCTGGCTTCTTCACCTTCATCTCCTGGAGCTCAAACCCCCCTCAAAAACCCATGGCTCCAAGAAGTTCAAGAAACATGTCCTCAAGGAATCTCTAAGAGCCATGTTGGAACCAACCAAGAAACTTAAAATGACTATGGATCCAACTCCTTTGGATCCGAAGAATGTCCCGACCTGTTCAGATCCACAGGACTCCTCTGATCTGATGGATCTGATAACTGTGTCTAATTCTCCTGTGCCTTCTACAGCAACCTCTGATCCAAGACTCTCAGGTCTGATGGCTAGGAGCCCATCACTGGAATTCATATTAAAGCCAGTTTCCTCAGTACTAACAGCTAAAATATTCTAAACCCCTGCTAAGCATCCAAGGCCCTTTTCATCTGCTTCATACAGGTTCTCTAGGAGCTTGACAGAGGCTGATATGGACAGGATGATATGGAGGTTTATCAGGGTTCAGAGCTATATGGGGGTCTTGCCATCTCCGTCCCCTCTTGGATCAGTGAATACTCCAGCCCAACCTATACAGACTCCTTCTCCGATCTGACCCCTGGTTTTGGATTCCCAGCATGCTGCATACCCCAGAGAGTTGGCATTGGATCGGAGGAAGCTTCCTTCTTTGACTCCACTGGCTACCCTGACTAACCCTGCTGCAATTTTCTTGGATCAGAGCAGGTTTCAGATCTTTGATGTCAGCATCAGGTCCTGGGATTTGACTCCAAATTATGTTGGAGCCATCCCTTCCTTTTGGTTCCTCGGCCCTCGACAGCTCGGGTCTGATTCTTTCTGGGGGCCATGGATCTGAGGTTGGCCTTGTCCTTTCCTCCTAGGCTGCCTCAGCTCTGATGGAGACAGGAGGGTTTTCCCGGGACCACTGGCCTTCCAGTTTGTAGAAAGGGCCTTCTCTTTACATAGAGATCCATCCTCTCACATCTTGGAATCCTCCTCTCTGTCCTTCATCAGGTCTGAACACTGAGCCCATCATTCCTGCTCCAGGTCAGTCTACCCTGAAAATCCTCCATGCTGTTCCTCCTGAGGATTTCCCCCTTTCTTCCGACACCTATCCTGAACATCCCTCAGAGGTGGTTCTACAGAAGACATGCAAAAGGTGACACAGAGACTCCACTTTGGAGTCCCTCACTGAAGACACCCTAGAAATCCTTAGACAGAAAGGTGGCTGGTCTGCCCAACCTTCTCCTTCTGAAGAGTCAGTGTTCTTGGAGGCTTTCAGGGAGGGCCCATCTACATCCTGGGTAATACCCCCCCAGCAGATGGACCTATTGACCTAGTTTCTCTCTGGGCCTGGAAGGAACCAGACACTTTTGAGCCCATTCCTAAGTGTCCTGATATTACTAGTCCCACAAGAAGACAGAACAAAAGAGTGTCCCAGTTGATGCCAATGTCGTGGAGGCAGACACAAAAAAGGAGCAAGCCGAACAGAGCTCAGTGTACAATGATGGGCAGTAAGCAGTGCTAAAGTGAAAAAAAGCAATAGCTCTATTGCTTAGAAGAACCCCTACTTACAACAGAGATCCCAGAGGAACAGGCAAACCTGCTATCACAACAACACATCCCATCCCCACACACCAATGCTGCCAAACTCCTGCCAGCATACTTCTCATATATCCCTGATTTACAGATATATTTTGTCTCAAAGATTTGTTCATCCCTCCTCAAATTAGATATTTTTGAGAAGTTCTAATTTAATAGAACCATTAGTTACAAGTGCCGCCAACTGGTTCACTTTCCACAAATAATGTTTGATTTGTCCCTACTTTTGGAGATATAAGGTTGAAAACTATGCCTGCCAATGTGAGCCCATACATCACTATACCAGCTTACTACAAAATTATGATAATGACCTTAGGTCTATCATCATATGTAATAAATATTAATTCTTTATGAATTGCTAGTAGGCATTGCAATAGAGCACAGTGTAGCAGGGAATAGATTGTTAATAAAGTATGTGTCTGACATCTGTCTTATTAACTTCTATTCTGTTCTGTGTTATACTTCAGTGCCAGAAGCACAACACAGTGATCAGGAATTACATAGTATGTGAAGGAATAGTAAAAACTGTGTTATGTGGTATGAAAAACTGAAAGGCTGCCAGACCAGCTAGATAGAATTTTGAAGATAATTCATGTCATCGTAAATATTAATAAAATTCACAGGCTGTTTCACAAATGTAAAGAAATCTGTGTTAAATGTTGAACTTCAAAAATGTAACTACAGTGCACGCTGCTGGAAGAAAGCTGACAAAGTAAAGCAGGACTGCATGGATAAGGCAATCCCAAGCAAAACAAAGACTCTTTGTACCAAAGGCAAGCGTCCAGTCTGGTGGACCCCAGCCATAAACAAACTCTACAACAAAAGGAGGAAGCAACTACAAGATAGAGCAAAATCCTTAAAAGGTAAGACACCCTTGATCACTATAAGTAAAAAACTAAGAGCTCTCATAAAATCATCCAAAGCAAATTTCGAGAGAAAAATAGCTAAAGACTCAAAAGACAATCATAAGGCCTTCTTTAGCTATGTTAGAAACCTGGGAGGAAACTCCCAGATATGCTCAGAGCTAGTTCAAAATGATGTGAAGATTACTGATCCTACAGACATTGCCAACATACTGGCTGACAGGTTCAGTGCAAACCCCCCGCCCGCCAAACGGAGAGATATCTATACCAAACGATTGCAGCCCCCAAACATCTCCAGCGCCCAAGTGAGAACTGCTCTCTCCAAAGCAAAAACACAGCAGCCATGGGACCTGATGGTGTCCCCAGCTGTGTGCTCCATGAACTCAATGAGGAATTAAACCCACAGCTAGGACAGCTGTTTAATCAAAGTCTTACCTCTGGATACGCTCCAGGAGTGGCGCACTGCAACTGTGGTACCACTTCACAAAGGCGGTGCCTCCACCGACCCTGGAAATTACCGCCCATTAGCTTGACAAGCCTTATCTGCAAAGCCATGGAGAGGATCATAATGGACCTCATAAATAAAGACATAGGGAATTTGCAGACTTTGGATCCAACCCAGTTTGGCTTTGTCAAAGGCAGATCATGCCTTTTAAACTTGGTTGACTTTTTCAAACAGTCACCAAAGCCATTGATGAGGAAAGGCAGTCCATACAGCCTACCTCGATCTGGCTAAGGCCTTGATACAATACCCCACTGGTATCATTGAAAAACTCATCAGCTTAAATGTCAACCCATACATCACAAGATGGGTTGCAAACTGGCTGAGTGACAGAACCCACAGGGTCAGAGTTGCTGGCGCCATGTCAGACTCAAAGCCTGTCACAAGTGGTGTCCCACAGGGCTCAGTCCTGGGCCCACTCTTGTTTGGCATCTACTTTTCCGAAGTACAAGCAAACACAGGAGGGTTATGGCTGACAAAGTTTGCAGATGACTGCAAACTGGGCGCCATAGTAGAAAACACATCTGATACAGATGTCCTTCAGAAGGGTCTCACAGAAACGGATAACTGGTGCCAGAGCCACGGCCTAAAGTTAAATGCCAAAAAATGCATAGTCATACCCTTCGGGAAAAACAAGGTTACCCCTAGCTACCAAATAGGTGGCAATCCACTGAGCACAGAAGAAGTTATCAGGGACCTGGGGACCCAGGTTGATAGTAGTCTGTCATTCGACACCCATGTAGCTAAAGTAGTTAGGAAGACCTTCTACATTGCCCACCTTATCATGAAGGGATTCTCATCTAGATCAAGGGAGGTCATAGTCTCCCTTTACTCATCACTCATCAGGCCAATGATTGAGTACAATGCCCCACTCGGAATGTATCTGACCCGACACTTGCAGCAGCTGGAGAGGCCACAAAAGTTCCTCACCAAAAGGATAAAGGGTCTCAAACATCTGTCCTATGCTGCCCGACTGAAAGAACTCCAGCTCTATTCAGTCGCTTACCGCTTGCTCAGAGGTGACCTTTGCCTAACATACAAGGCCATGTCAAACCCAGATTTGATGAATATGCTTCACCTCAAAAAATCTAGATCCATCAGAGCCACAAGGGCGGGAGACTTAAACCTTGACACGGCTATTAATAGGGCGGGCTGGAGGGATAGATTCATCACCCAAAGACTCCCTATGCTGTGGAACAAAATCCCAGTACATGTGAGGCAGAGTACCTCGCTGGCCTTGTTCAAGAGAAATCTTGACCAATGGATGGGAGATCACAGATATACCCCAGGGATAACCTCAGTGTCACTGCTCGACAGAGGCACAGCAAAATAATGGGTATAGTTCCCCATACTAAAGGGGTGGCGTAAGCCACAAAACGATGGGCTAGGCTTGTAAATGCCCTCGGGCAGATAGCCTAGTATGAACCTATGAACCTATGAACCTATTTTATGACTTTGATCTCAAAGCTCGGAGGCAGAATGTGTGGACTAAGGAATTCCTTCTATTGTTTTCAGACCAGAGTTAATTGCTAGATTTTATGTGTATAATGTCTTTTATTGCTGTGGTTTCCTGGCCTAAGGAATCCTTCTATTGTTTTCAGACCAGAGTTAATTGCTAGATTTTACGTGTATAATGTCTTTTATTGCTGTGGTTTCCTGGCCTAAGGAATTCCTTCTATTGTTTTCAGACCAGAGTTAATTGCTAGATTTTACGTGTATAATGTCTTTTATTGCTGTGGTTTCCTGGCCAGGTGCAAGATCAAAGAAATGTTAAAACTCTGAGTTTCTGTTAGCCTATGAACCAGAGAAGAATTATGTAATCTAAAATGAGTCAGCAGTGATGTATTACCAGTTTAATAGATCTCAGAGAGAAAGAGAAAGCATTTTGGATTTTGTCTAAAGAACATTCACTCACCAGCACTTGTCTTTGCTCTGTATGTAAGTAGTATCTTAGACTTTAGTGTCTCTCTTAGAAATAGATAGAAACTAGTAAGTTTAGTCTAGCTGTTTTCTATATTTGTCAGACTATTCTACAGTATTATTTAAGCATTTTCCTGTGATCTCTGAACTCTTGACTAACACTGTGTTGAATTTAGGAGATTTGTCTTGTGTTTTTATTATTTATTATTACATATTTTTAAAACTTTCAACTGTGGCTGTTTTGTGTAGAGATAATTTAAGCTCTAGAGTACATTGCATGTATATAGTGAAACTGTAAAAAGCCACGCCAATAAGCCTTAAAAGTTCTGTTCACACTTACTAACTGGATAATAATATTGCAGTGTTAAATTGAACACCCTTTGGGAAGGGCCTTATTGGTAGCTTATAAATAGGGGTTCTGGTGGCAATGGATTACTGCCTTATAGCCTGGACAGAAGGGGCACAGCTAGTGAACCTGTGCCAGCCTTCCCCAGGAGTGCCTGTGTGGTTGTATATAAATCATATTTCAAAGTGTGTGTGTGTGTGTGTGTGTGTGTGTGTGTGTGTGTGTGTGTGTGTGTGTGTGTGTGTGTGTGTGTGTGTGTGCGTGCTACTTGGGCAGGGACATGAAGCACTGGTTGGACAGAGGGAGTGCTGGGAGGACTTGGCTTGGAACCCTGGCTAAGGACTCCACTCTATAGCTATGCCATGGGGAGTCTTATTGGGGATCTGGAGAGAAAGGGGAGAAACCAGCCCCAGACTGACTGTGATCTCTGTGTACCCTTAACGGAAATTGTACTTTACTGTGTGTCTATTTGTTATCCCTCCCAATGTGGATGCCCCTCACTGGTGCTAGTGGGCAAGGATTGAGGCTCCTTGATTACTGGGTCAGTGCACGGGCGTCACATATTAATTGGTTGGCAGTGGTGGGATATCCACACCACCATATTAATTGTTTGGCACATACTAACTGGCTTGTAGTGGTATGGATAGTGAATTCCTGTAGCTTGTGTACAGTGATCACTGACGGTGTTTTGTAAGTCAGCCATGCAGTGAATATTCAGAATTCAGATAATAATTGTTTTATTTCTTTTATTAGCTTAGTTAATCAGGGAGAGCAGGCAAGCATGTCAGCAGGGGAGTATGGCAAGCTGACAATGAGACAGTTTGGCTGAGATGTGCCAGGCTAAGGGACTGGTGCATGGAAACCTGACTAAGGCAGACATGATTGCAGCTTTTGTCACAGCTGCATCAGAAAACAGCAATCAGGAGGATGATCAGACTGGCCGTGGAGATGTACAACACTCAGAGAATGGACAGCTCAACCTTCCTGCAGAGGACTTAAAAATCCATCTGGAGTTAAAGAGAGTTGAGTTGGAGGTCAGGCATTTGGAAACAGAAGCAGCAGAGAGACTGAGATGTCTACTGGCTGAGGAGAATGAGAAACTGCTATGCTTGGAAGCTGAGGGGAATGAGAGACAGAAGCAGCATGAAAAGGAGATGCAGACTCTTTGCCAGAGTCATGAAGATAATGGGGAAGGGAGTAATTGGACCCCAGAAGCACAAAATGTAACTTTTTTCCGCGGTTTGCAGGGGGGGATACTTTTGATAATTTCCTTCATATGTTTGAGAGGGCATGTAAACAGTATGATGTTGACCAAAGGCTCTGGGTACGGTTCCTGACCCCCTTACTCCATGGTAAATCTGTAACTGTGCTGTCTAAATTATCTGATTGTGAATTTTTTGATTATACTGCTGTTAAGAATTGTTTGTTAGAATTTTTTAAACTAACACCTGAAACTTACAGAAAAAAGTTTTGTGAGCATAGACGCAAGTCAGATGAAAGTGTGTGTGAATATGTTGCTGAACTAAGCACTTATTTTCATAGGTGGGTGAGTGGATGTCAGGTCACCACTTTTGAAGGGCTGGCAGACCTTTTGCTGAGGGAACAAGCTCTTAGCACTTTGCCTGAGAACTTGAGGATCTGGTTAGCTGATAGACAATGCGTTACTTCAGATGAGTTGGGGAAAAAGGGAGACCTATACCTAGCAAGCAGGGCATCCCTGCATGGGAAAGGGACCCCAGTACTGCTCATGGGTCTAAAGGAACCCATGGTGGGCAGCCCAGACTGCCCCAACAGAATCTGCCAGTAGCAGGGGAAGCCACTAGTCCAGGTACATGTCCAGGACCTAGGGTTAAATGTTTTGAATGCAACCAGTGGGGCCATATGGCATATAGATGTCCTCGAAGGCAAGGTGGGGAACAAAAGGTGAGGGAGCCAGTAAGTGGGGAAAACAAAATTCCAGTAGTAGGTTATCTCGTGACAACCACGGTACCAAACTACCATCCTGCAGATGTCCTGATAGGGAAAGGTTTTGATGAGGTAGTACCATGAGTTTATGCAGATGTGATAGTGTTCAATCTCGCCGTTTGTTCTTACACATGGGTTCGGAGCCGATCCTCGGCTCCGTGCCGGCCTATTGCAAGCTCTGCATCGAGAAGAAGCTCGAGACAATCTAATACCCACAATCCCCCTCTGCCTTTACCTCAGATCTAGTTTGCCGCTGCTGCATACGCATTGTTGGGAGCTAGCTCGAGAGTTTCTAAGCTAAGATATAACTTTATTTTGTTATATTTTATTAGGATTCTATTCTATTTGATGTTTTTCAGTGTTAACTGTATGATTGTGTTGTGGTTCCGTTAATTTATTGGTACCGTTAACTTTAATTATCGGTTAAATATTTGTCGGGGCCTACACCCTTCATATTTTACCTAGTTAAGGAAAATTTTACCGGATTTGACAATTTTCATTGGTTTTGACTAACTTTATCGGATTTGACTGTTTTTACTGGATTTGTCTTTCTTCCCTATAATGTCTGAGAAGGTAAAGTCTGGTTTCAAGCGTTGTCAGTGTGGCCAGAAAATGTCGGTCACTGACAACCATAGTTCCTGCGTCTACTGCCTTGGCCCTCTCCACTTACAAGAGGATTGCTCCATCTGTCACTCTTTTAGTGGGAGGGGTCATGACAGATAGGCGCAGGAAACTAATGGACAGAGGTCTATTGAAACCTGCTTTCCAAGAGGCTCTGGATGCTTCCGACCAGGCATCGAAGTCCTCTAAGGAGTCGAAGTCATCGGCTCCGAGCTCTTCTTCAAAGGTTAGATCACCGGTTCCACAGACTTCGGGGCCGAGTGTTCAACTGGTATCGGTTCCTGAGCCTCGAGTCTTGGAACCGGTGATGGAGCTCCCTCCTTCGACCTTATTGAGGTCGGCTCCGTCTTCGGTTCCTTCGACCCGTTCTTCCTCCAAACTTTCAGATGTCGATGTGGATCGCGTGGTGCAGAAGTTATTGGAGCATTCGGCCCTCTCCAAACTTATTTCGGTTTCCACCCAGTTGGTGTCGAAACTTGAAGGCCTCCCTGTATCTCCATCCATTCCTCCTCCGAGACCGATTCAGTCTTTGGAGCCGGAAGAGGCTGATCTACTGATTGTGGAGCCCTCGGGTCCAGAACCGTCATTTCTCGGTCTGTTCCTCACCTCGACTCCGTCGGACCGCACCGGAGTCTCGGAGCCGACGGTCTGTTCTTGGTTCCGGGGCGAGAGTCGAACCGACATGTCGGTTCCGACTCTCCCCTCGGGCCTCGGCGGATCGATTCGGCTCCGTCCTCGGGTCGATGCCTTCGGTGCCTGTGTCGGGATTCTTCCCATTTCTTGAACCGGGGACTCTTCGATGCGGGACCGGGAGGCGCTCGACCTGATGAGGAAGGTGTTGTCTACCCAGACAACCACATCAGTGGAAGCAGTCTCTCCTCCCCATAAAGGGCCTTTGTCTTCATCTGCACCCACGGCCACATCCAAGCGTCGGGCACCAGTGTCTCAGCCACCCCTGGAGTGTGCCCCTCTTCCTCGAGGCTTCTTCGGATGCTCCCCACGAGGAAGTCCCTAGGAAGAGATCGTGTAAGAGGAGACACTTGGATTCTCCACAGGAATCCTTGACATCTGATACTGACTTAGATGAGTCAGAGGGGTCCCCTAAGTCACCTTCAGAAGATGTCTCTTTTCGGACATATTGGAGATCCTGAAGCAGAGAGGTGACTGGCAGTCCCTTCCCCCTTCTGAGGATGAGTCAGTTCTGCTGAAGGCATTTGGTGCTCGCCCTTCCTCCTCCTGGGTCACTCCGCCCTTCGACGAACTAATGGAACTAATTGCTCGAAGGGCGTGGGAGGCTCCTGACACAGTGGAACCTGTTCCAAGGAAACCTAACAAATACATCACAGCACCTCAGGATAAGTCCTACCTTACAAAAGGAGTTCCAGTAGACGCTATGGTGGTGGTAGCAGCCACGAAAAAGGAGATGTCGGAGTCTTCTTCGTCTGTCCATCCTCCTAATAAAGACTCTAGGACGATGGATAGATACGGGAAGCGCATTTTTAGTTCAGCGGCTTTTTCCATGCGGTCCCTGAACTATTTGACCCATTTTACACGTCTACAGAGGGATCTAGTCAAACAGTTGGGAGATACCCTCCAGGGTGCTACAGATGCAGCTGTCTCAGAGAAAGTGACAGCGCAACTTAATACCCTAACATCGATTGTTAACTCGTCCATGAGGCTGATTTCCTCGCAGCGAAGGTTCGAGTAGGGCAGCAGCTTCAGCGATTGCTCTTCGTAGACAATCCTGGATGCACCTATGCTCCTTTGCGGAAGCCTTCAAGTCTTCCTTTACAAACGCCCATTTGACGGTGCCACTCTCTTTGGCCCCAAGGTAAAGGAGACCCTTACCCGGTGTGAACAAGAGGGAAAGACTCTGTCTGCTGTCTGAGTCCGTTTTTCCACCCCAACCAGACCGTACCCCAAAGGGCAACGCGGTGGAAAAATGTGGTTTCGAAAACCCCAAGGATCTTTCTCAGGCACACAGGGTGATGCCCCCTCTAGAGGCAGAGGAGGGGGCAGAGGTGGAAGATGCCACCCTGGCGGCAGAGGGGGTCCGCAACATCAAGGTGACAGGGAAACACTCCCTGGTAAACCTTTCCAGCACTCCTGAGAGGAGGCCCGACTGTCCTGCTCTGGAGGCAGTCGGGGGTCGTTTAGCTTTATACCCTCAGGCCTGGCAAAATATAACTACAGACAAGTGGGTAAAAAGCGTGGTTACCAGAGGTTACAACATACCCTTCCTATCCCATCCCATCCCAAAGAAAAGACTCCCAGATGTACCGCCCCATCTGCGAGAGCCAGCAGCTATAGAAATTTCAAAGCTGCTAGACAAAAGAGCCAGCCAACCCGTCCCAGCGGACAAGCAAGGATTCGGGACTTCCTCAACGTTCTTTTAAGTTCCAACGAAAACAGGGACTGGAGGCCCATTCTAGACCTAAGCTACCTCAATACTTTGTCAGGAAAGAAAAGTTCGAATGGTCACGCTTCAATCGATCCTTCCATTCTTACAGAAGGACGAGTGGATGTGCTCAATAGATCTAGAGGATGCATACTACCACATCAAAATGGCCAGGGCATCCAGAGATCATTTGCGCCGGCTGGGAGCCAGTCACTTTCAATTTCGAGCCCTGCCCTTTGGTCTGACCTCAGCCCCCAGGGCCTCCACCAAATGCATGGCAGTGGTAGCGCCTCACTTGAGACGCCAGGGATTCCAGGTGTTTCCGTATCTAGACGACTGGCTCCTTCGCCACCACCCGGCGTCAACTACTGCAGGCCAGAGACTTTGTTCTTCAACTGTGTGTTCACCTAGGGATCTCCGTAAACTTGAAAATCCTTACTTCAGCCATCACAAAATATCTTGTTCATAGGAGCAGAATTAAACACGTCAGTTGATTCTGAGGCTTCCCCAGAAAGGATATTATCACTTCAGACTCATATCGTCTTCTACTCTTGTCAAGGAAATCTCCTGCAAAACTAGTACTGAAGGTGTTGGGCCTCATGTCAGCCTCCCTTATTGCAATTCCCTTGGGAAGGCTGCACATGAGGGTCCTACAATGGCTACTGTTTGCACAATGGTCATTTCAACAACTACCTCTAACACACGAGATTCTTATAACAAAGACTTGCAAAACAGATCTAAACTGGTGGCTTCAAACGTGCAACCTTTCCAAGGGAGGCCGTTTGTGCTACCCACGCCCACAGTTACGGTGACCACGGACGCTTCCCTGATAGGGTGGGGGGGCATCTTTCAGGGACAGACAGTCCAAGGCGAATGGACCAATTTGGAGTACAATCTGCACATCAATGTTCTAGAGTTGAGGGCAGTGTTTCTAGCATTGCAACACTTTGCTCCCCTTCTTCCTCTAGGGACTATTGCAGTTCAGACGGACAACATGTCTGTAGTCTGGTACATAAACAAGCAAGGGGAACCAAGTCCTATCAACTATGCAGAGAGGCCATGAGAATTTGGCAGTGGGCGGAGTCCACGGGTCGCTTTCTAATAGCAACGCACATCCCGGGTCATCCAACGTCATAGCCGACAGGCTGAGCAGAGCAATTCTGTTACCGCACGAGTGGTCCCTAAAACAGTCAGTGGCGAAAAGGATTTTTCGCGTGGGGCCAGCCTTCCTGCGACCTGTTTGCGTCTCCAATGAATGCCAAATGCAGGAGCTACTTTGCCCTATTACCCCTCCAGGGAAGTCCCCAGGGACGCACTGGTTTCTGATTGGCCCCGGGACTCCTGCACGCATTTCCTCCATTTCCTCTGATATCAAAGTTTCTCCAGAAAGCCAGGAACCTACACAGGACGATAATCCTCATTGCTCCATTCTGGCCTCGTCAAATTTGGTTTCCCTTCCTGAAGATACACTGCATTCGGGGACCCTGGATTCTGGACCCAGAGCCAGATCTATTGACTCACTCGTCAGGGGTTCCCCATCCCGCTCGTCACTCCATCTAGCAGCTTGGCTGCTCCAATTCCCAACTTAGCCAGGTATGATCTTTTGTCACCAGCAGTCCAGGATATATTGGTGGCTTCGCATAAAGCTTCCACTACTAAAACATATACTAGCAAATGGAAGCGATTTGTATTCTGGGCGAATACACACCATGTGGATCCCTTTATAGCTCCTTTGAATAAGATATTAGAGTTCTTAACGGACTTATTTCATCAGGGTGCTTCTCCTGCTACTCTAAGAGTTCAATTGGCTGCCATTTCGAATTTCCATGTGGAAGAATGTGGAGCTCCTGTTATGGCTCACAGACTTTGTAAAGCCTTTTAAAAGGAGTTTTTCATATTAGACCACCGGTCAGATCTCCGACGTCACCTTGGAGTCTAAATTTATTGTTATCTAAATTAATGTTGCGCCCTTTTGAACCCGCCTCTTCTTGCCCATTAAAATTTTTGTCCTGGAAAACTCTCTTTCTGGTAGCCATTACTTCCGCTAGGCGAGTATCTGAACTTCAGGCTCTCTCCATCAAGCACCCTTATTTGATCTTTCACTCTGACAGAGTTTCTCTTGAACCAGTTCATCCTTCCTCCCTAAAGTGTGTTCTATTAACAATATTAATCAGTCCATTGAATTACCCACTTTCTTCAAAAGCCACTCCAACAAAATGGAGTATATGTTACACAAATTGGATGTTCACAGACAGCTAAGATTTTATTTGGATAGAACAAAAGATCACAGAAAAACAGATCAACTCTTTGTGGCTTTTGCTGATAGCAGGAAAGGACTTGCAGTTACCAAAAGAACTCTTTCTAAATGGTTAACGGATTGTATAATCTATGTCTACGATTCTTCAAATCAACCCCTTTACACAAACCCAAAGGACATTCCACAAGGTCAGTGTCTACGTCTTTGGCTCATGCAGCTCGCCTACCACTGGACGCTATTTGTGCGGCTGCTACTTGGTCTAAGCCACATACATTTATTTCTCATTATAAAGTAGACAAGGTTTCTAGGGACAGGGCAACCTTTGGTTCCACTGTGCTCAAGAACGTCCTCCGTGAGTTCCTCAGGATCAAGGAGCTAGGGGCGCTACCCATGTGTAAGAACAAACGGCGAGATTGAACACTATCACATATAGAAGTTATGTCCTTACCATAACGTTCCATGTGGAGTGTTCATCTCGCCTTTGTTCTTACAGTCCCACCCTCCCACCCTTAGGAAGAACGTTCTTTGATGCCTGGCCAGGAGCATTCTGCTACTGTTACGATATTGTGTACATAGTTGGCATATATATATATATATATATATATATATATATATATATATATATATATGTGTCTGTTTAGATATATATATAGTTATCTGTAGTTTCTTTCTATACATATGTGTATAAGCATGAATGTGCTATTCTGTAGATTGGTTTGCTTGCAAACTAGATCTGAGGTAAAGGCAGAGGGGGATTGTGGGTATTAGATTGTCTCGAGCTTCTTCTCGATGCAGAGCTTGCAATAGGCCGGCACGGAGCCGAGGATCGGCTCCGAACCCATGTGTAAGAACAAAGGCGAGATGAACACTCCACATGGAACGTTATGGTAAGGACATAACTTCTATTTACACACAGTCGGGCTTTGAGACAAGCATGTGGGTCTTGTAGCCTGGGGAGACCCAGTCAGACTGCATACATGCAGCCAGGACTGGCAAGGTGGTTACTTCAGGGAGGGAGCTACTCTGTAGCAGTGAGAATGAAGGTGAGCCACAGCTGCTTGTGGGTACTGATGTTCCCTTGGACAGAGTGGCCGCAAAGGTAGAGGTGAATAGTAGTATCCAGGCTGACAGTGAGGCACCACTCTCACAGGATAACAGACTTCCTGTAGAAGGGGAGATGGGAAGGGTTACAAAGAGAGAGTTGAGACAGGCTCAGCTCTCAGACCCTACTCTGCAAGGCCTGTGTGGTTGTATATAAATCATATCTCAAAGTGTGTGTGTGTGTGGGTGTGTGTGTGTGTGGGTGTGTGTGTGTGTGTGTGTGTGTGTGTGTGTGTGTGGGTGTGTGTGTGTGTGTGTGTGTGTGTGTGTGTGTGTATTAAGCTACTTGGGCAGGGACATGAAGCACTTGTTGGACAGAGGGAGTGCTGGGAGGACTTGGCTTGGAACCCTGGCTAAGGATTTCACTCTATAGCTGTGCCATGGGGAGTTTTATTGGGGATCTGGAGAGAAAGGGAGAAACCATCCCCAGACTGACTGTGATCTCTGTGTGCCCATAAGGGAAATTGTACTTTACTGTGTGTATTTGTTATCCCTCCCAATGTGGATACCCCTCACTGGTGCTAGTGGTGAGGCTTGAGTGTTCTTGATTACTGGGTCAGTGCATGGGCATCACATGTGCATTAGTGTGCTATTCGTACAGGCATTTTGTTGTACTCTAGCATTCAGTACTGCAAACAGTATCTATGAATCTTTGTTACTGTCTGCAATGTGGTTTAAATATTGTTGCTAACCAATCCTTTATAAATTTAATCATAACTAAGTTTTCTTCTATAGTGGTTAGTACCTGTGCTACATAATATGGACAGGGGCTTCAAACAGTTGTGGCAAATTCTACCACATGATTTACTCTCAGAATGCCCACAATCTATGCATGGTGTTTGAGGCTGGGACACATTTTGGTGAATTGTGACATATCTAAGGGTTTTGGCCCATGTTTTTCATAAGAATGTTAAAATAAACAAGTACTGAAGGGATCACTTCCCCCCAGACATGATAAAAACAAGGAAAAGAACAGGGATAGTGAGAAAGAGAGAGATCTAAGAGACAAAAAGAAAAGGAAAAGAAATAAAAGAAAGGCCAAGTACTCTGTTGCTTTTTCCATACTGACTGCACCCCAGCCAGACCCTCAACAGCGACCTTTGGTTCTGCCTGAAGTAAGTAATTCCTCTACAGTGCCAGGTCCCTCCTGCAGGAAGAGAGTTTTAATATTTTGCAAATCTCATAAAATTATTACTAGTGGACATTCTTTAGAGAGAGAGATTTCCAGATTTATTTTCCTTTTTATGTCTTCCCTTAGATCTTCCAGGTCCTTCCACAACACATATGAAATGAATTGGGACATGATGAGGAGGTTTTCCTGAAGGCTGAGATTAAAATGACTGTTCTCCCATACTCCTCTATGTCTGGGATGGATTGTCATGGCCACTTTCCTCTTTTTAAGCTCCTTCCCTTGTCCCTCTTTTGGCATCAGTGGTCTCAGAGCTGATGTCTCTCCTTGTACCTACAAGATTACACCAATTAGTTTGGATGCCTCAGCACAAACTTCCATGCATCCAACTCACTTTACACCATGGTTCTTTGCTTGGCCCTGTTCTCAGTGTCAGAGTTCCTGATGTTTCAAGTCTTGAATCTAATCTCAATGTCAGAGCTGTCCAGATTGTTGGTGTCAGTGCCACTGTTCTCAGTGCTGTTGGTATCCACTTCAGTGGGGACAGATATGACACCATCAGAGGTGTAGTTAAGGTGGAGTGAAGAGGATCAGCTATCATGAATGCAAGGTGTTAGGGGGGCATGATTGAGGGATGCAGATCAGTCTGTAGTGCACTACCCACATTCAGAAATGAATGCCAGTAATGAAAAGATGCATAAGGAAAAACATTAACTACGCCATGGAATCTATCACTTCTGACACTGATATGGATGAAAAGGAAGGGAAAATTGCCAAGAGTCCACTCAAAAAAACATCAGGTTTGGCAAGGTCCTAAAACTGATACACCAGAGGGGGATCTTGTCTCCCTGATCCCCCCTCCCAGATGAAGAAGTATTATTCAAAACATTAAGGTCTACCCCATCTACCTCCTGGGTGGTACCTTCTACTCATACCTCTCAATTGCTATGATTTATGTATAGTGCTATGATTCTAACCCTTAGATATAAGGTCTATAGCACATAGTCAAAGTCTTATAACTTTGAACACGTAATGTTCGAACCATTATGTTCGAAGTTACAAAACTTTGACTATGGATAAAAAAAAAAAATAACAGAAAACAAAATAAGCTGTTTTAAGCAGGGGGCAAGCTCCCCTGCACCCCCACACCTCCCGCTTCTTAAATATACTAACTCCGAGATCGCACCCCATTGAACAAAATGGAAACCTCCGCTTATGGAGATTTCCATTCAAACGCTCGAACTTTTACAAATACAAACTTATGGTCTCGACCATTTGAGGTTTGAACTTGTAAAAGTTTGACTACGTGATAGGAGCCCTTAGATATAGCTTTGCTCCTCTTAGATTTTTGATGTTTCTCATAAGGTCAGACCTGTTTATGGCTACATTCCTTAATAAAAAAGTAAACTAAGCCTATGTAAAGACTCCCTTTCACTAACTATGCATAATATAGAATATAAAGACCTTCTATTGTACAAAAGTTTTTGTTTTTCAAACCCTCCTCAATGATTTTTAAAGATCATTGCTACAATATTTAATGCCCAGAAGTTGAGAAGTATGCTCCTGATGATCTCTTGATTCCCATGTTGGTGGGCAGACCACAGCAGGATCCTGATTATACTGAATCTGTCAGGGGTAACCAAACAAAATTCTTCTTCTTCCCCCAAAGGACAGGCAGCATTGGTCTTTTTGGACTTGTTGGCTGTTGGTGAAGCACCCATCAAGAGGAGAAAATGCTGAGAGAAGAAAGGAGCCACTTTTGAGATTTTAAGTATTTTGCTTCAGATTATTTGTTAAGTTTTTCTGCATTGCCGCCTACTTTTGAGCATTTTCTGGCTTGTTAAACTTGATTTCTGTGTTGGTAACTGTATTTAGAACACAAACTATAGCTGATTACTGAATTTCCTGCCTGCACTTATTTTTAAAATCGTTATTTTCTTAAAACTTGCATTTTATCTGTCTCTGGCCCAGCACTCAAGTGTGGGGTCATTTACTGCACTGTTCTAACTTGTTGATACTTGTGAACCTCTGCTTTCCTTAAAAAAAACAAAAAAACAAAAAATCTTGCTTTTTTTCCCACTTTTCTGAAATTTAAAAAAGTTCAGTTACAGATTTGCTGTTATGAACTGTTTGCAAGTTTCTTAGAGGCCATTGTTTGCTCGGGCTAAAGGGAAGTGTCTGTGTTTATCAGTGGCAGTGATAAACATTGATCAGCCTGCCTGCCCCTGTGGGAGTGGTTACTGCCTTGAAACTGTAGTTTTATTGGCCATTTTGGGTCAATTCCCAACTCCTTGATCTCCCTCTCTTAAATCCCGATTGCCTCATGGTTTTGACATCTTTTTGGACTTGTTGGCTGTTGGTGAAGCACCCACCAAGAGGGGAAAACGCTGAGAGAAGAAAGGAGCCACTTTTGAGATTTTAAGTATTTTGCTTCAGATTATTTGTTAAGTTTTTCTGCATTGCCACCTACTTTTGAGCATTTTCTGGCTTGTTAAACTTGATTTCTGTGTTGGTAACTGTATTTAGAACACAACCTAGAGCTGATTACTGAATTTCCTGCCTGCACTTATTTTTAAAATCGTTTTTTTCTTAAAACTTGCATTTTATCTGTCTCTGGCCTAGCACTCAAGTGTGGGGTCATTTACTGCACTGTTTTAACTTGTTGATACTTGTGAACCTCTGCTTTCCTTAAAAAAACAAAAAATCTTGCTTTTTTCCCACTTTTCTGAGATTTAAAAAAGTTCAGTTACAGATTTGCTGTTCTGAACTGTTTGTAAGTTTCTTGGAGGCCATTGTTTGCTTGGGTTAAAGGGAAGTCTCTGTGTTCATCAGTGGCAGTGATAAACATTGAGCAGCCTGCCTGCCCCTGTGGGAGTGGTTACTGCCTTGAAACTGTAGTTTTATTAGCCATTTTAGGACAATTCCTAACTCCTTGATCTCCCTCTCTTAAAACCGGATTGCCTCATGGTTTTGGCGTCTTTTTGGACTTGTTGGCTGTTGGTGAAGCACCCACCAAGAGGAGAAAATGCTGAGAGAAGAAAGGAGCCACTTTTGAGATTTTAAGTATTTTGCTTCAGATTATTTGTTAAGTTTTTCTGCATTGCCACCTACGTTTGAGCATTTTCTGGCTTGTTAAACTTGATTTCTGTGTTGGTAACTGTATTTAGAACACAACCTAGAGCTGATTACTGAATTTCCTGCCTGCACTTATTTTTAAAATGTTTGTTTTTCTTAAAACTTGCATTTTATCTGTCTCTGGCCTAGCACTCAAGTGTGGGGTCATTTACTGCACTGTTCTAACTTGTTGATACTTGTGAACCTCTGCTTTCCTTAAAAAACAAAAACAAAAAACTTGCTTTTTTCCCACTTTTCTGAGATTTAAAAAAGTTCAGTTACAGATTTGCTGTTCTGAACTGTTTGTAAGTTTCTTGGAGGCCATTGTTTGCTTGGGCTAAAGGGAAGTCTCTGTGTTCATCAGTGGCAGTGATAAACATTGAGCAGCCTGCCTGCCCCTGTGGGAGTGGTTACTGCCTTGAAACTGTAGTTTTATTGGCCATTTTGGGTCAATTCCTAACTCATTGATCTCCCTCTCTTAAAACCCTCTTTTGCGCAGTTTTGCGTGTTTTTGCGCATAGTGCAACATCAGGCAGCGCCGCCTAATTGGGTTTAAACTATTCCTGGCTCCACAAAGTCTGCTCTTCACTTTTTCCCTTAGAACTGCTCTATCTCTCAAATTAAAAACCATATTCTCATTCTAAGGCCCCTCACTGGTCCAAATATGTAATTTTACAAGTTAGCACTAATAAACCATAAGCACTACTTACTCTTATACTCGCTATGATTACTTTGTCCTCTATTGGTCTGTTTTAATTCAGTTCCCTATAT
Organism: Protopterus annectens; assembly: GCF_019279795.1. Classification (NCBI taxonomy): domain Eukaryota; kingdom Metazoa; phylum Chordata; order Ceratodontiformes; family Protopteridae; genus Protopterus; species Protopterus annectens. The sequence goes on along the minus strand of NC_056731.1, from coordinate 1,897,760,056 downwards.
TACTCTAGCATGTCCAAAGGTCAGTCAATGGTTTCCTCTCCAGTCCAGCTGGTGAATCTGGGAATTTTGAGGCAATGTTACAACTGTCTCATGTACACGGACAACCCACTCCTCCTCCAAACAGGTTCAAATATATGTGAGAGATGCAACCATATAGCCAAACTGGAGGCTGAGCTCTCTCATCTCAAAACTGGTGTAACCAGTCAGGAGGAGAAGATAACCTCACACAACACAGTTCCAGTATCACATAGTCCCAACACAACAGCGAACCCAACACATAAAAACACAAAAACATACTCGGAGGCTCTAAATAAAAATCTACCTAAGCAACAAAGACCTCCAAAGCAGACATCCAAGCAAACGCTACCCCAAAACAAAACACGTACAACACATAGCACACAAAGTCAGTGTGCCAAGCAGTCACAGCCCTTAAGGCTGAATAACACACCTGATACTCTTGTAATAGGTGACTCTATTGTCAGACACACTGACGTCCCGCTTACCAGGCTGAATAAAGAGAAGGTCACAGTAAGCTGCCTGTCGGGCACTAGGATCCACCACATAATGCAAGCACTCAGGTCACTCCAAAGCAAATACAAATATGACTCAGTCATTGTACATGCTGGTGTGAATGACCTGAAACGTACCTCCCTCGACTACATGAAAAGAGACATAGAGGAGCTCTCTGATCATGTAGCCCAGGCCTGTATGACCCTTACCTTGAGCAGCATCTTACCCTCACCTAGAATGATGCCACAGTATAAAGACAAAATGATCGATTTTAACAATTGGCTAAAATTTTGGTGTCATTCAAAGGGGATCCAGGGTCTGTCAGCCTGGGATGACATGCTCAACAAGCCACGTTGCTTCGCTAGGGATGGCTTGCACCTGTCACCCTGGGCTTTTCGGATATTGGCAAAGGCTCTTGCCACCCCATAGTGCCTTTTTAGGCAAGGCTCAAAAGTCAAACCCACCTCCATAGACAGCACAAGGAACAAGAAACTAAGGGTAATGCTGCTAAACGCCAGAAGTCTTAACCTCAAGATGCATGCACTCGAAGCTCTCCTCAGTATGGAGAACATCGATATCTGTGCAGTGACAGAAACCTGGTTCAAGGCTCCAGAGAGCACCCCAGCACTACCAGGTTATACTTCATATCATGCTTTTCGGCCCCAAAACCTGGACCGAACCACAAAAGGAAGGGGAGTTCCCATATTTATCAAGGATATCCACACCTCCAGGTTAGTGGCATTGCACAAAGTATCGGAGACCATCCATGTGCAACTGACAGTGGGCAAGACTGCTTTTCAGTTTATAGCATCCTACAGACCACCCTCTCAAAGTCAGGAATCCCACTCGGCTTTCCTGAAAACATTGGAGAACATGAAGATCTCTCTGAACACCATTATATTGGGTGACTTCAACTACCCAAACATAGACTGGGAGCATTACTCAAGCCCCAGCACCTTAGCCCAAAGGTTCCTGGAATTTATAAACTCAAATGCTATGGAACAACTAGTCACCACTCCCACAAGAGGGGAAAACATACTAGACCTGATCATTACCAACATGGGGACTCTATGCTCCATACCAGAAGTATATCCCTCATCGGTAAGATCAGACTATAAATTAATTTCACTGGATATCCACATCCCGACCCCACCCCCAGCCCAGAAAACCACAGTGAAAAACTTCTCAAAAGCGAACTTCACACTTCTCAAAACCGAAGTGGAATCCTTCAAGGCCCCAGGGCCAGTGGAAACTACGGCCCAAACTGCAGAATCCTATATAAACGCATTCTACGGATATCTCCAGGAATGCATGGATCATGCTATCCCAAACAAAATCAAGACCCAATCATCCAAAGGCAGGCGTCCAGTCTGGTGGACCCCAGCCATAAATAAACTGTACAACAGAAGGAGGAAGCTACTACATGATAGAGCAAAATCCCTAAAAGGGAAGGCATCTCTGATCAGTACTAGCAAAAAATTACGATCCCGCATAAAATCCTCCAAGGCCAGCTTCGAGAGAAAAATTGCACAGGACACTAAAGACAATCATAAGGCTTTTTTCAGTTATGTTAGGAACCTGGGATGCAACTCCCAGACTTGTTCTGAGTTGATTCTAAGCGACAAAAAATACACTGAACCCACAAACATCGCCAATATCCTGGCAGACAGGTTCAGTGCAAACTTCTCCACCCCCTCCCCCCCCCCAAAAGAGCAAGTATCTATCCCGACAGAGTGAAGCCTCCCAAACATCTCTGATGCTCAGGTGAAGGCCGCCCTCTCCAAAGCAAAAAACACTGCTTCCATGGGACCAGATGGCATCCCGGGTTGCGTCCTACATGAACTCCAAGAACTAATCCCTCAAGTAAAACTGCTGTACAATCTCAGCCTCACTACAGGATATGTGCCCAAAGAATGGCGTACAGCAACAGTGGTCCCACTCCACAAAGGTGGCGCCTCTGCAGACCCTGGAAACTATCGCCCCATAAGCCTGACTAGCCTAGTCTGCAAGGCTATGGAGAGGATCATCATGGAACTCATAAACAAAGACATTGGGGACCTACAGACACTAGATCCTACCCAATTTGGCTTCGTCAAGGGCAGATCCTGCCTTTTGAACCTGGTCGACTTCTTTGAAACAGTCACCAAGGCCATAGATGAAGGGATGGTAGTCCACACAGCCTATCTGGACCTCGCAAAGGCATTTGACACAATACCCCACTCGGGCATCATAGATAAGCTATCCATCCTAAATATAAACCCCTATGTCACAAGATGGGTCACAAACTGGCTCAAAGACAGAACCCACAGAGTCAGAGTTGCTGGAGCCATGTCAGACTCGAAACCGGTCACAAGTGGCATCCCACAAGGTTCTGTCCTGGGACCTCTCTTGTTTGGTATTTACTTTTCTGAGGTACAGGCCAACGTGGGAGGACTATGGCTAACCAAGTTCACAGATGACTGCAAACTGGGCGCCATAATCGACTCTCCAGCTGACACAAACATCCTTCAAAAAGGTCTCGCATTGACGGATAACTGGTGCCAAAGCCATGGTCTAAAGCTAAATGCCAAAAAGTTTATAGTCATACCCTTTGGCAAAAACAATGTGCCCACAAATTACCACATAGGTGGTAACCCATTAAGTACAGAGAAAGTAATTAGGGATCTGGGGACCCAAGTTGATAGCAATCTCTCCTTTGACAACCACATTGCCAAAGTGGTTAGAAAGACCTTCTACATAGCCCACCTCATCATGAAAGGATTCACATCTAGGTCAAGAGAGGTAATCGTGCCCCTTTATTCATCCCTCATCAGGCCCATCATAGAATACAATGCCCCCTTTGGGATGTACCTTACCCGACACCTGCAGCAATTAGAAAGACCCCAAAAGTACCTCACCAGGAGGATCAAGAGACTCAAACAGATGCCATATGCTGCTTGGTTAAAAAAACTCCAGCTCTACTCAGTTGCATACCGCCTACTTCGAGGCGATCTATGCCTGACATATAAAGCTATGTCAACCCAGAATTAATGGACATGCTCCACCTCAGTAAATCTAAATCCCTTAGAGCCACGCGCTTGAGGGACTTGAACCTCAGCACAGAAATAAACAGAACATGCTGGAGGGACAGATTCATAACCCAGAGGCTCCCTTTGCTCTGGAATAGAATTCCAATTCATGTTAGGCAGAGCACCTCACTGACTCTCTTCAAGAAGAATATTGATGAGTGGATGGGGGATCGTAGGTTTGTCCCGGGGATTACTTCCGTGTCCCTATTAGACAGAGGCACAGTAAACTAAACTTTAAAAAGGGCACAGTATACTCAAATCAAGGGGTGGCGTAAGCCAAACACAATCGGGCTAGGCTTACAAATGCCCCAGGACAGAAAGCCTAGTATGAACCTATGAACCTATGAGTAAGAGTCCTCTGGTGGACTTCATTACTGTAGCAGCAGCCACCAATAAAGAACTGTCTGACACTGCTGCTGTTCATTTCCCTGACAGAGAATCACAAGTTATAGACAGAATGGGAAAATGTGCTGACATTTTTGAAATGTTTGCCATAAGGGAGTTAAATTACATTACTTAAATAAACTGCTTCCAAAGAGACATACTTGTACAACCATTGGACTCATTGAGAAAGCTGGCCACTCCAGAGTCTAGAAAGCAAGTTAAAGTTTACACTGCAACAATATTGACTATTACCTATTTCTCCTTGAAGCTGATGCATAATGTAGCTGATGGAGCAGTGACAGTGGCAGGAATGGGTATAGCCACAAGGTGTTATGCCTGTCTCCACATTTGTGATCTGCAGACAACTTCATCAACACCCCCTACAATGGATCCTCACTATTCAGTACTAAAGTCAAAGAGAAGCTGCCGAAGACTGAGCAGGAAGGTAAAATGTTGTCTGCCTTGTGGTACAGTTTGAGACCCCCCCCCAAAAAACAAATTTTGAACAGGAATCAAAAGGGTTCCAAATTGTTCTTGAAGAAATCCCAAAGATCATCCTTTGACTACTCTTCTGACAGGGGTGGCTGAGGCAGAGAAAGTCCCTTCACTGGATGCTGTCACAGGGGGCAGATGTGGCCAACAAAACCAGAGAGTGAAGATCCATTTTCTGGGAAACAACCTCAATTTCCCTGAAGCGTTGTCCAACTGCTCCCCTCTGGAGGCAGCCAAGGGTTGATTATCCCTTCATGTAGGTGCATGGATGGCCATGATGCAAGCAAATGGGTGAGGAGATTAATATTACCTTTTCTTCCATTCTAAAGCAGCAGTCTCTGCCACTCTATGACACTACACCTCAGCAGTGCAGAGCTGCCAAAAGAGAGGTTCCTATTCTTCTAGAAAAAGAAGACATCCACAAAGTCCCAACAGACCATAAAGTGTCTGCAGGATATTCCAAATTCTTTTTAATTCCAAAGAAAATGAAGGACTTCAGGCTTATTCAAATATCAGTGACCTAAATCAGTATGTCACAAAGACCCAGTACAGGATGGTTGTGGTGCAAGTGATTTTGCCTTGCCTACAAGCAAACAACTGGATGCACTCGACAGACTGCCAAGAGACTTACCTCTAATTAAAATTGCCAAGGAGTCCAGGCGCTTTCTAGACAAGAACCAGTCACTATAGTTACTAGCTTTGCCCTTTGGACTCACCACAGCCTCCAGTGTTTACAAAGTGCATGGCAGTAATCTCAGCTCATCTGTGACTCAAAGGGATCTGCATATTCTCATATCTAGATGACTGGCTCTTAGCCGCTACATTGATGGAGCTCCTTCTCACTGCCAGATATTAATTGCTTCAGCTCTGCCTGCCCTTAGGCATCTCTACATTTGGAAAAATCCCACCTTCAGCCTTTTCAGACATTGGTTTTCATTGGTTGCCATCTGGCACAACATCTTGCATAACAAATGTGCCAAATGAAAGGCTGCTGTCACTAAGGAAGTCAACATGCACTCTAATAGAATGCCAATCTTCCCTAGCCACTTTTGTCCTAAACATTCTCAGATCAATGACATCATTAATACTTTTAGATCCACATACCTGCTTTCAAATGAGCTTGCTAAACTGCACACTCAGTGTACAGTAGTCCCTGCTTTCCAACACAGTGAACACCTCAATTCACATCTGTTGAGTCTACAGACAGCACCTGCCTTAATGGCTAAACCTCCCAATGTTTTGTTTAGGGTGACTAATTTTCTTTCCCATGCCAGTGGCAACAGTCACCATGAAGGCCTCCTATCTGGGGTGAGGAGGGTGTTATGAAGGGAGAATGATCCAAGGAACCTGGACAGACTTAGAGGACAATCTTCACAAAAACATCATGAGGATGAAATCAGTTCTCCTTGCAATGTATGCCTCTCTGGACTACCTTCCTCCAGGGGTGATTGCAATTCACTTAGAAAATATGTCAATAGTATGGTATATCAACAAGTATTAAGGAACTAGATCTTATCTACTTTCCAGAGAGGCCATGACAGTGTAGCAATGAGTGATAGCTTCTCACACTGCTTTCTGAGAGCAATGAACATTCCATGAAAATCCAACTTCCTAGCAGACAGTCTCCACAGATCCAGTATACAAGCTCCTTGTGGTCCTGCAGAGTGGTCCTAGCTACAGAGAACTCAGAAAAGCGACTACTTTCTGGATTTAAGTATCTTTGCTATTTTTTTACTTGGAATAGCTTCTCTAGCTTACCCTAAACAAGCTTAAACTGTTTTTTTAGCTGTTTGCTGCATTATTTTAAAATCTGCACTTAGTTACTTTTTAGTCTAATTTGATCAAAAGTTTGTTTGTTTGTTTGTTTAATTTAACTGTTGAGGCTGCCCACTAAAGTTTGCTAGCCTTTGTAACTGATTTATCACTGTTTCTGCATTTTCTGTGTGTTTCTATCTAAAAACAAAAAAAACAAAAAAATAATCCTTGTTTTCCCTCCTCTCCTTGGCTAGTTTAGACCAGTTTACAGGCATTGCTGTATTCTGGGCTGTGGTGTAGTTCCTGTGTTGTCCATTACCTTACTTGGATAGAAGGAAGTTTCTTTGCTCATCAGTGGGAGTGGGGAGCCTTGAGCAGCCTACCTGTCCCTGTAGGAAGTGACCTCAGCACAAGAGCTGTAGTAATTGGTTGTTTTAGGCCATTTCTAGCTCTTTTGTAGTTCCCGGTTTAAAATCCGCCTCTGGGCATTTTTTTTCTGGCTATACTACTCAGACAAGCTCCGCGTGGTCCTGCAGAGTGGTCCTAGCTACAGAGAACTCAGAAAAGTTACTACTTTCTGGATTTAAGTATCTTTGCTGTTTTTTTACTTGCAATAGCTTCTCTAGCTTACCCTAAACACGCTTAAACTGTTGTATAGCTGTTTGCTGCATTATTTTAAAATCTGCACTTAAAGTTACTTTTTAGTCGAATTTGATCAAAAGTTTGTTTGTTTGTTTGTTTAATTTAACTGTTGAGGCTGCCCACTAAAATGTGCTAGCCTGTGTAACTGATTTATCACTGTTTCTGCATTTTCTGTATGTTTCTATCTAAAAACAAAAAAAATAATCCTTGTTTTCCCACCTCTCCTCGACTAGTTTAGACCAGTTTACAGGCATTGCTGTATTCTGGGCTGTGGTGTAGTTCCTGTGTTGTCCATTACCTTACTTGGATAGAAGGAAGTTTCTTTGCTCACCAGTGGGAGTGGGGAGCCTTGAGCAGCCTACCTGTCCCTGTAGGAAGTGACGTCAGCACAAGAGCTGTAGTAATTGGTTGTTTTGGACCATTTCTAGCTCTTTTGTAGTTCCCTGTTTAAAATCCACCTCTGGGTGTTTTTTTCTGGCTATACTACTCAGACAAGCTCCTTGTGGTCCTGCAGAGTGGTCCTAGCTACAGAGAACTCAGAAAAGCGACTACTTTCTGGATTTAAGTATCTTTGCTGTTTCTGTACTTGGAAGAGCTTCTCTAGCTTACCCTAAACAAGCTTAAACTGTTTTTTTAGCTGTTTGCTGCATTATTTTAAAATCTGCACTTAAAGTTACTTTTTAGTCAAATTCGATCGAAAGTTTGTTTGTTTGTTTAATTTAACTGTTGAGGCTGCCCACTAAAGTGTGCTAGCTTGTGTAACTGATTTATTACTGTTTCTGCATTTTCTGTGTGTTTCTATCTAAAAACAAAAAAAAAATCCTTGTTTTCCTGCCTCTCCTCGACTAGTTTAGACCAGTTTACAGGCATTGCTGTATTCTGGGCTATGGTGTAGTTCCTGTGTTGTCCATTACCTTACTTGGATAGAAGGAAGTTTCTTTGCGCAGCAGTGGGAATGGGGAGCCTTGAGCAGCCTACCTGTCCCTGTAGGAAGTGACCTCAACACAATAGCTGTAGTAATTGGTTGTTTTGGACCATTTCTAGCTCTTTTGTAGTTCCCTGTTTAAAATCCGCCTCTGGGCATTTTTTTCTGGCTATACTACTCAGACAAGCTCCTCGTGGTCTTAGCTGTTTGCTGCATTATTTTAAAATCTGCACTTAAAGTTACTTTTTAGTCAAATTTGATCGAAAGTTTGTTTAATTTAACTGTTGAGGCTGCCCACTAAAGTGTGCTAGCCTGTGTAACTGATTTATCACTGTTTCTGCATTTTCTGTGTGTTTCTATCTAAAAACAAAAAAACCAAAAAAAATAATCCTTGTTTTCCCGCCTCTCCTCGACTAGTTTAGACCAGTTTACAGGCATTGCTGTATTCTGGGCTGTGGTGTAGTTCCTGTGTTGTCCATTACCTTACTTGGATAGACGGAGGTTTCTTTGCTCACCAGTGGGAGTGGGGAGCCTTGAGCAGCCTACCTGTCCCTGTAGGAAGTGACCTCAGCACAAGAGCTATAGTAATTGGTTGTTTTGGACCATTTCTAGCTCTTTTGTAGTTCCCTGTTTAAAATCCGCCTCTGGGCATTTTTTTCTGGCTATACTACTCAGACAAGCTCCTCGTGGTCCTGCAGAGTGGTCCTAGTTACAGAGAACTCAGAAAAGAGACTACTTTCTGGATTTAAGTATATTTGCTGTTTTTTACTTGGAATAGCTTCTCTAGCTTACCCTAAACAAGCCTAAACTGTTTTTTTAGCTGTTTGCTGCATTATTTTAAATCTGCACTTAAAGTTACTTTTTAGTTGAATTTGATCGAAAGTTTGTTTGTTTAATTTAACTGTTGAGGCTGCCCACTAAAGTGTGCTAGCCTGTGTAACTGATTTATCACTGTTTCTGCATTTTCTGTGTGTTTCTATCAAAAAAACAAAAAACAAAAAATAATCCTTGTTTTCCCGCCTCTCCTCGACTAGTTTAGACCAGTTTACAGGCATTGCTGTATTCTGGGCTGTGGTGTAGTTCCTGTGTTGTCCATTACCTTACTTGGATAGAAGGAAGTTTCTTTGCTCACCAGTGGGAGTGGGGAGCCTTGAGCAGCCTACCTGTCCCTGTAGGACGTGACCTCAGCACAAGAGCTGTAGTAATTGGTTGTTTTGGACCATTTCTAGCTCTTTTGTAGTTCCCTGTTTAAAATCCGCGTTTGCACGGCTTTGCGTGGTTGTGCGCATAGCGCAGCGCTGGTTAAACAAGGTTAAACTTCTTCTGGCTCCGCCAAGTCTGCTATTCAAATTTTCCCTTAAGGAAGCTCTACTCTTAGTATAATCAGACTACTCGCTATATTATAAGCCTAGCACTTGTTCTCAAAACTTCTCTACTAAGTAAGCACTCTCGTACTAAGTAAGCACTACATCCACCTACCACCCCTGCGAATATCCACTTCCCTTAAAGGCACAGCACTCCCTTATACTGTTCTAGCATGTCGAGTGGTAGATTACTGGCATCCTCTCCAGTTCAGCTGGTTAATCTGGGTATCTTGAGACAATGCTACAATTGTCTCATGTACACAGACAACCCTCTCCTCCTCCCAACAAACACAAATACATGTGAGAGATGCAACTATATAGCCAAACTGGAGGCTGAACTCTCTCAACTCAGGGCTGGCATGACCAGACAGGAGGAGATGGTAACCACACACACAACAAACCCAGTCCCACATAGACCTATCACAACTGCAAACCAAACATATAAAAACACAAAGACATACTCGGAGGCTCTAATAAAAAACTTACCAAAACAACAGAGGCTCCCAAAGCAGACATCCAAAAATCCACCACCTCAAAACAAAACACATGCAACACATACTTCAATAAATCAGTGTGTCAACCAATCACAGCCCTTAAGGCCAAACACCATGCCTGATACACTAGTAATAGGTGACTCTATAGTCAGACACATTGATGTCCTGCTTATCAGGCTGAACAAGGAGAGGGTGACTGTGAGCTGCCTATCGGGAGCTAGGATCCGCCACATAACTAACGCACTCAGGTCACTCCAAAGCAAGTACAAATATGACTCCGTCATTGTCCATGCTGGCGTGAATGACCTGAGACGTACCTCCCTGGACTACATGAAAAGAGACATAGAGGAGCTCTCTGATTATGTAGCCCAGGCTGGTATGACCCTGACCCTGAGCAGCATCTTGCCCTCACCAAGAATGATGCCACAATTCAAAGACAAGATGATCAGCTTTAATAATTGGCTCAAGTACTGGTGTCATTCTAAGGGGATCCAATGTCTGTCTGCCTGGAATGACATGTTGGACAAGCCACACTGCTTCGCAAGGGACGGCTTGCACCTGTCACCACTGGGCTTCCGGATATTGGCTAAGGCTCTTGCCACCCCCATAGTGCCTTTTTTAGGCAAGGCTCAAAAGACAAACCCACCTCCTTAGAAAATAAAAATGGAAAAAAACTAAGGGTAATGCTGCTCAATGCCAGAAGTCTAAATCTCAAGATGCAGGCACTCGATGCACTCCTCAGTATGGAGAACATTGACGTCTGTGCAGTAACTGAAACTTGGTTCAAGGCTCCTGAGAGCACCCCAGCGCTACCAGGCTATACCTTGTATCATGCTTTTCGGCCCCAAAACCCAGGCCGAACCACAAAGGGAGGGGGAGTGTCCATATTCATCAAGGACACCCACACCTCCAGGTTAGTAGCAACACATGAAGCATCAGAGACCATACAGGTGCAACTAACCATAGGCAAAACTGCTATACAACTGGTAGCATGTTACAGACCACCCTCCCAATCTCAGGAACCCCACTCAGCCTTCCTGAAGACATTGGAGGATATGAATGTATCACAAAATACCATCATACTGGGAGACTTCAACTACCCAAACATAGATTGGGTACATTATTCTAGCCCTAACACCCTAGCCCAAAGGTTCCTGGAATTCATAAATTCAAATGCACTGGAACAACTAGTCACCTCTCCCACTAGGGAGATAATATACTAGACCTGATCATCACAAACATGGGGACAAAATGCTCCACACCGGAGGTATACCCCTCACTAGTGAGATCTGACCACAAACTAATCACCCTGGATATACATATACCACCTCCACCCCCAGCACAAAAGACCACAGTGAAAAACTTCTCAAAAGCAGACTTCACTCTTCTTAAGACTGAGATGGTATCCTTTAAGCCCACTGGGCCAGTGGATACCACATCCCACAATGCCGAATCCTTCACAAATGCTTTCTATGGACATCTCCAAGAATGCATGGATCATGCAATCCCAAATAAATCCAAGTCCCTCTCCACCAAAGGAAAGCGTCCTGTCTGGTGGACCTCAGCCATTAACAAATTGTATAACAAAGAAGGAAGCTACTGCACGACAGAGCAAAATCCCATAAAGGGAAGACATCTCTGATCAACATTAGCAGAAAACTACGTTCTCTCATAAAAACATCCAAGGCCAACTTTGAGAGAAAAATCGCTAAGGACACTAAAGATAACCACAAAGCCTTCTTCAGCTATGTTAGAAACCTGGGCGGAAACCCTCAGATATGCTCAGAGTTAGTTCACAACAACAAAAAATACACTGAACCCACAGTTATTGCCAACATTCTGGCTGACAGATTCAGTGCAAAGTTCTCCCCTCCCGCACCCCCAAAAGAAGAAATACTTATCCCAGCTGAATGTAATCTCCCTGTCATCTCATATGTCCAAGTGAGAACTGTCCTCAACAAAGCTAAAAACACAGCATCAATGGGACCTGACGGTATCCCGGGTTGCGTGCTACGTGAACTCCAAGAGGAGCTAAACCCGCACATAAAAATGCTATTTAACCTTAGCCTTACTATAGCATATGTACCTGATCACTGGCGTACAGCAACAGTGGTCCCACTCCACAAAGGGGGTACCTCTACAGACCCTGGGAACTACCGCCCCATAAGCTTAACCAGCCTGGTCTACAAAGTTATGGAAAGAATCATTATGGAACTCATAAACAGAGACACAGGGGACCTACAGACACTTGACCCCACCCAGTTCGGCTTTGTAAAGGGCAGATCCTGCCTTTTGAACCTGGTTGACTTTTTCAAAACAGTCACTAGAGCCATTGATGAGGGCAAAGCAGTCCATACAGCCTACCTGGACTTGGCTAAGGCCTTCGACACAATACCCCACTCAGGCATCATACATAAGCTCAACAGCTTAAACGTAAACCCTTATGTCACTAGATGGGTTGCAAACTGGCTAAAGGACAGAACCCATAAAGTTAAAATCACTGGAGCAATGTCAGACTCAAAGCCAGTCACAAGTGGTGTCCCACAGGGATCTGTCCTGGGACCCCTCTTGTTCAGCATTTATTTCTCAGATGTTAAAGCAAACATGGGAGGGTTGTGGCTGACAAAGTTCGCAGATGACTGCAAACTAGGTGCCATAGTCGATACACCAGCGGACACATACATCCTACAAAAGGCCTCACAGAAGCGGACAACTGGTGCCGGAGTCACGGCCTTAAACTAAATGCCAAAAATGTATAGTCATCCCTTTGGGAAAACAAAGTACCCACAAATTATCACATAGCCAGCAACCCACTGAGTACGGAAAAAGTAATCAGAGACCTAGGGACCCAAGTCGACAGCGACCTCTCATTTGACAACCACGTTGTCAAAGTGGTTAGAAAAACATTCTACCTTGCACACCTCATCATGAAGGGATTCACATCCAGATCCAAGGATGTCATTGTACCCCTATACTCCTCCCTCATCAGACCCATGATTGAGTACAATGCCCCATTTGGTATGTACCTCACCCGGCATTTACAACAGCTGGAGAGACCACAAAAGTACCTCACCAAGAGGATCAAGGGTCTCCAACATATGTCTTATTCTGATAAAAATAAGCCACAGCAACAATAGAAAATAGATAGCCACAACGGGAGACTCCTTCCTGTCATTAAACAACAAAAATATATATATAAATTCGATCTCCTGGACAGGAACTGGAATGGCAGTCTACAAGGTTCAACAACAAGCAGAAAGTAACAATGTTACTTTCTGCTTGTTGTTGAACCTTGCAGACTGCCGTTCCAGTTCCTGTCCAGGAGATCGAATATGTCTTATTCTGTCAGACTAAAGAAACTCCAGCTCTATTCAGTAGCATACCGCCTGCTCAGAGGTGATCTCTGCCTGACGTACAAGGCCATGTCCAATCAGGAACTGATGGACATACTCCACCTCAAAAAATCCAAATCCATCAGGACCATGAGAGCTAAAGACTTAAACCTCGGCACAAGTATGAATAGGACATGCTGGAGGGATAGATTCATAACCCAGAGGCTTCCCATGCTTTGGAACAAGATCCCAGTTTATGTTAGGCAGAGCCCCTCACTGACTCTCTTCAAGAGAAATCTTGATGAGTGGATGGGAGATCGTAAGTTTACCCCAGGGGTCACATCTGTGTCACTCCTAGACAGGGGCACAGTAAACTAATTCTATTATATAAGGGGACCTTCATTGTGTCACTACTAGACAGAGGCACAGTATTCTAAATCTATTCTGTGCATTTTTGTACCATTTCATGGGGTGGCGAAAGCCACATCACTATGGCTAGGCTTACAAATGCCCCAGGGCAGATAGCCTAGTACTAAACTATGAAACTATGAAACTATAATGCTTCTTGAAAAGTCTCATAATCCTGTAGCAGCACAATAAATATTCCACTGCTGAGTCCAGACTTGTTGTGGTCTGTTTTCCTCCCAGTCTGGCACAAAATGCATTAGCACTTTGTTTGATTTCTCCAAAGGGTTATTGAGGGATACTCTGATAGGTCAGTGGCCTCCCAGACTGCTGTTTGCTTTTCTTCCCCTTTCCTTTCTACAGAAAACCTCAGCATGCAAAGCTACCATATACCTCATGGTACAATTTTGGCCCAGGTAAATATAGTTCCAATTGCTCAGACCCAATCTAATGAAGCAACTATGGTTTCGCAGTCCACAACAGAATCTATTGTCCCACCCATTCTTTAAGGTTCACTCAGATATTCATTAGCTCAAACTAGCCATATAGTGTTTCCTATTTCAGTAATGACCTCTGGTCCTGCCATCTCTGAAAAAAGTAATTCAGGTACTGTTGGCTTCATAGAAAGCAGTAACTCACAAGATTTAGAGAAACAAATGAAAACATTTCTCTGTGTGGGCATCCACCAAGAACTAGACCCCTTATCAGCCCTCATTTGATCAGTTTTTCATTTATTTTATCACAGTTTATTGCTGTCCTCAGCAATTCTGTGATTAAAGTTCAGTTGGTGGCTATCTTAAATGTCTGTACTGGATTTCCATCTCCCTCACTTGGAGTGCAAAAACTGTCTAATGCCTTTCTCAAAGGAACCTTCCCATTTTGTCAGCCTGTCAAAGATCCAATACCCCCTTGGAACTTTAATTTTGTTTTCAAAGCCTTCACATGCTCTCTTTTCAACTCATCATCCTTAGACAAACTGAAATACCTTTACTGGATACACAATTCCTGGTGGCATAAGCACTTACTTCTGTTCCTCCATATTTGATTTTCTAAAGAACAGGGTAGCATTAAGAACCACTCAAGTTCATTCCAAAAGTTGCCTCAGAGTCCAACCTCAACCTTTTCAGTCACATTTTAGTTTTCTTCCCAAAACACTCCAGTAGGAGTGAATACCTTCTTCATACTTGGATGTCTACAAACAACTGTGTTTCTACCTTCACCAAACAAAACCTATAAGAAAAGATTCACAACTTTTTTATTTTCTGTGCTCCTTTCAGACTCTGATTCATATTATCCAAAATATCACTGTCCAGATATCTTTCAAAATGTATCACCTTTGCTAACAGCTCAAGAGATAAAGCCTAAGGTTCACTCAACTATGTCACTGACCGTTTCTACAGCCTTCTTCAAAAATTCTTCAGTGGATGACATCTGTGTAACAGAACCTTGATTTATGTTGCATACCTTTTTCAAACATTACAAGCTGAATATCATTTCCAGAGCTAGATTTTCCTTTGGAGCTGCCATCTTAAATGGCATTCTTTCATGATTTCCCCCAGGTAACTAGGAAGATTGAGATTCTGTCCAGTCAGTCAGTCAAATAGTATGTATAGGATGAAATAGGATACAGACATTATGTACTTACCATCATGACACATCCTTTTCATCTGATTTGACCAGCTGCCCTTCTGCCTATCAAATTATGACAGTTTGAAAAGTTATTTAATGATGACTGACTGATGATGATGCCTGCTGAATGCAGTTGCTTGCTGTAACCGATGCCTGATTAATGCAATGAACTTTGCAGATTATAACTTTTTCAGCACTGTACAGTACTAATAAAATAATTTGTCTATATAACAGATGACACGTACGTTAATGTCACAGTTTACAGTTTTTAATGTACCAGGTTTAAACTTCTCAATGCATATATGAATGTTATTCTCCAGTTACCTCAGAACGAATGTGTTCCTACATGTACCAGATCTAACAAAAAATCAGATCTAACATCATACACTTTCAATGTCCTGTATATACATTTTTTATGAAAGCAGTCCTTGGAATCTATTGGGAACTTTCAAAATCAATACTTTGGTATTTGTCTGATGTCATACAGTCTGTTCATTGTATTCTGTTTCAAGGTGAATTATGTGACAATCTTAAACTTTTAGAGAGTTTTTCCTATTGGGAAATTGTTTCTGTCTTCTGGTTTTTCCAGCACCTGGTTTCTTATCTGTAATTTTCCTTGAAACTTGTACCAGGCACAAAATGTTCTGTATTACACCCAGTTGGATGCCTTTTACTTATTTTACTCTTGCTTTTCAGCTAAGAGCAGTTTAACACTTTAATGTATATATGCTAACAAAAAAATGTACATGCATCTAAGTGACTATATTTTCGACATATATTCTAACAAACAAAAGTGTACGTGCACTGTTATATTTTACTATACATATATATATATATATATATATATATATATATATATTCTAATGAACAGAAGTGTATTTGTACTGTTATAAATGTTCATATATTTAATAAGTTTATATCTGAAAGGACTTATCAGACCTATTTGAAGCCCATCCCCATCTTCACATGTATTCTATACCCAGTATTTATGACTCACTCCAAAAAGCAGCAAACTTGGTCTGAGGTAGGGTTAGGGACAGGAGTATTATGGAAATTTGGAAGGAACTTGATGTCTGAGTATTGGCTAGAGCTGCCAGATCAGATTCATGATACAACTATAATTCCATCAGTCTAACTGGATGGACTATGGAGCCAGCATTATGGTAATTACATAACTTCTGTTTTTTTAATAATTAATTTAATAATGAGATGTATATTAAATGAAAGTTCTTGTTATTTTGATGTTTAATGATGTGTTAGTACCATTGCAAAAACATTTTCTTTCTGATTTTTAGATAAAAATCGAAGAGTTTTCCATAGTGCCTAGAACAGGTAGATGCCCTGATTGTGACAAAACCTTTACATGTGAACCATCACCTCATGAGCTTGCAGATATGATGGAGGAAGCACGACTGCGAATCTTAAAAGTGCAGAAAGTAAAAATATTGCTACAACTTTTCTATTGCATTGGCTGAAATATTCGTCACTTTCATTTCTGATCTGTTTTAATCATTAAATTGTATTAGTCAAGAATATTTTGCAAAAGAATGCAGCAACCTATCTTTACATTTAAGAATGTTTATAACTTTAAAGGCATTATATGGAAAATGATAAATACACCTGGATTGGGTACTTGTTCATAACAATCTTGATGATGAATTGGGCTGTCACCGTCAGCTATGAAACTATAACTATTTAAGAGACTCTCCGAGCTGTTCCTTCCTCTCAGAGCTTCAGTATTAGAGAGCCCACCTCCTACTTCTGCTTTAAGGCAGGATTGGGAAGATTCCCTGGACTGCCCCAGTCAGGAGGCTTTGGCTCCATCTGGGGTGTTTTATGGATTGCCCTTGGCTTCTGCCTTTGAAGGATAGAAACAGACAATACAGATGCATTGTTATAGTGAGTAGATAACTTTTGATCTGATGTCTTTTCTGTCCATTCTTCAACTCATGGATTTCAGATACAACTTTGGCTGCTTTTTCCAGACTAGGCTCCATAGCACAGGCTTCTCCCTGTGTCCATAATCTCCTCCAAACCCCACATTACCCAAGATCTTCTTTGCCGCTCTCAACACTCAGGCATGGTTGTCATAGCTCAGGCATTTGGAGATAAGTACTAAGCCTTTGTGTACTGTTTTTGCTGCAACTCCAACTCTTAAGTATATTATTGGATTCCTTTTCCCTTTTAAGTTGTTTTCACCCCCTTAAAACATCTCTCCCCCTTGAGCTAGACTTGTTTCTGTTGGCTTTGGGCTTGTGCATTTCCTTTTCCTACTATAGTTAAATAGTACTATTTTATTATCATTGATGGTACTTGTCTTTATCTTCTTTACCATTGTTGTCATTTTTGCTTTTTTGTTCTTGTGTGATTCCTCTTAAATGTGTGCTTTATCTAGGTTATTTTTCTGTGGTGTTTTTCAGTTAGTCATGGCCGATAAACCTATTGGCTTCAAGAAGTCTGCCTCTTGTGGACACAAAATCTACAATTCAGATGTTCATTCCAAATGTGTCTATTGTTTGAGAGCCAGTCATTTGGAAACAGATTGATATATGCAGCTCTGCCTTCAACCACAGGGCTTTGGTTGAACATAGAAACAAGCTCTTTTTGAAGGGTCTTTTTCCTTCCTTTTCAGCATCTATGTCTGGAGTGTTTCCCTCCACCAAGAAGCTTGTGGAGAAATCTAAAAGGGACAAGGGGGAAAGTCTAAAGATCTGTCTAAGGAGAAGTGGTCCCGGCTTCAGCTCCACCTTCTAAGATCCAACAGACTTCAGATCCAATCACTCCATTGGATCTGACACATTCTTTTTTTAGAACCCCTTCTTGAAGGGACCCTCAGTTCACACTGGAGCCAGTTGTTTGTAGGCTACATTCACCTGTTCTTCAAGAGGCCCCTTTTAAGGTTTCTTGACCCCCACATCATCTTCCTCTTCTTTCAGGTCTACCAGAAGTCTCTCTGAAGTAGATGTGGACAGAATGATGAAGAAATTCCTCAGGACCCAAATTCAGTTAGGAGTCCTTCCAGCTGTGACTCCCATTAGATGCATGTGCTCTGGACCATCCCAGATCCCTTTAGCTGCTCTTAGTCCACTATGACCCTGGTTTTGGAAGTATCAAACCTGAGATTCCTGGGGTTCCCTAACTGAATCTGAAGTTATGGCCTTAGTCAACTCCAGCATCATCTCTGATCCAACCGGTGCCAGTGCTGTTAGAGCCAGATTGGTCTCAGAGATGTAGCTTCAGCACCAGATCCATGGGTTGGGGGTCAATGTCAGAGCTTCCACATTAGATAGCTAAACTCGTACTTCTGCTTAAAGACAGGATCAGTGAAATTCCCTGGACCCCCCCCCCCCCACCGGCCAGGTGGCTTCGGTTCCAGATTGGGTGGTTTTGGGATCACTCTTGGCTCCAGCCTTTACAGGAGTGAAGAAAGCATTATCCTCTTCAGGACATCCCTGCCCTTCTCAGGTTCTCTTCCCACTCCACAACTGCCTGCCCTGGTTTCTGACCCTGCTCATTCCATCCCATTGGAACAGTTGCTCTGAACTAGCTTTGAGGCAGTCCTCTGTAGGATCTCCCACAGTCTTATGAGTCTTCCTTGGATCATCCCCCATGGAAGCTCCTTGGAAGCACAAGTGTAAAAGGAAACACTTCAACTCACCACAGGAGTCACTAACAGAAGACACAGACTTTGAGGAAGGGGAGAAGCTCCCCCATATCACCCCTTGAGGACACTCATTCAGAGAGATTCTCAAGCTTCTGAGACACAAAGGTGATTGGTCTTCTGAATCTCCTTCATAGAAGAAGACTATTTTCTTCATGGCATTCAGTGCAGGCTAAGTTTCTTCCTGGGTGGTATACCCAGTGGATTAAATAATCAATCTTATCTCTCATAGGGCATGGGGGGATCCGGACTTGGCAGAGCTTATCCCAATGAAACCCAATAAATATTTAGTAGAAACAAAAAACTGTGCCCATTGGAGAAAGGGTCCTCTGGTTGATGCTGTGATGGTGGTGGCAGAAACTAAGAAGGAACTCACTGAAGAGAGTCCAACTGTCTGTCCCCCTGATACTGAGTCCAGGGCTTTTGACAGATATGGGAAGCAAGTCTGTGCTTCAGCAACTTTTTTTTCTACAGTCACTGAACTATTTTGCACACCTTGCAAGATTTCAGTGGGACTTGACTAAAAACTTTCTAAGACTCTCACTGGGTCCATGTCTGAGAATGAGAAGAAACCATGTATTCACAGCTGACCACCCTCCAGTCCATCTCAAACACCTCCATATGTCTGATCTCTCATGTGATGGAAAGTGCTTCTAGAGCTGTGGGTTCAAGCATTACTTTTCAGAGGCATGCCTGTATGTGCCTATGAGACTTTCTGGAACCTTTTAAGTCATCTTTCATCAATGTTCTCTTTGATGATTCAACACTTTTTGGACCCAAGATTAAAGAAAAGCCTTTTTAGGAGCAAACAAGATAGGGAAACTCTGTCTGCCATAGGAATACATTTTTTTTTACCCCAGAAGACTTTCTCCCAGAATCAGAAAGGGGGAAGAAAGATGTGATTCTGAAAATCCTTGAGGTTTTCCCAAGTCTCCTGAGGAGATGGATCTTCCCAATGCAGAGGAGGAAACTCTAATAATAGATGGCACCCACAAGGCACAGGAGGCCCATAAAATCAAGGTTTCAGAGCTCCTTAGCTCCTTTCACTGAGAAGTCTTACCAGCGCTCCTAAGGGATCATCCAGCTGCTGCACTCTAGAGGCAGGTGGGGGGCACTTATCTCTGCGACAAGAGGCCTGGGTGTTCATCACCAAAGTTGTCTGTGTGTGGACAGTTATTACCAGAGGCTACTATAGTCACTTTTTTCCATCTTCTCCAAACATATTGACAAAGTTACCCAAAGTGCCACCCACTGGAGAAAAGATGCAACATTAGAAATTCAAAAGCTGCTAATAAAAGGTCCCTCCATACCAGCAAGGGTTCAGAACTTATTCAAGGTTCTTTTTGGTGCCAAAGTAAAATGGGGACATCAGGCAAATATTGGATCTAAGCCACTCAAACTTGTTTGTCAAATACCTGAAGTTTCAAATGGTCATTGTTTAGTCCATTCTTCCACTATTGCAGAAGGACAATTGGATGGGTTTGACAGACTCCCAGGATGCTTACTACAACATCAAAATAGACAGACAATCCTTGAGATTTCTTTACTTCTGACTGGGAGCTTGTCATTTTCAGTTCAGTGCCCTGCCCTTTGGTCTCATCACAGCCCATTAGGTGTTCAGCAAGTCCATGGCAGTGATCACAGCTCACTTGAGACTGCTAGGATTCCAGGTGTTCCCTTACCTCAATGACTGGCTCTTCACCACCCCCACCAAGCATCTTCTGATTCACATTAGAGTTTACTTGTTCCATCTCTGCTGCAGTCTGAGCATTATAGTCAGTTATGACAAGTCACATCTTTGCCCTACACAAGTCCTGGAGTTCATAGACACATATTAAGACACTGTCTTCCAGATAGTAAGACTTTCACAGCCAAGACCGTCCATTCTACAAAGTCAAGCCTTGAAATTTCTATCTCTTCAGACACCCCTCGCTAGGTTGGTTTTACAGCTCCTAGGATCCCTGGCTGCATCAGTTACTCTTGTCCCACTGATGAATTTTCACATGAGAGTACTTCAGTGGACATCAGCGGTACAATGGTCAATAAGGCAACAACCCATGAATTTCCTTATACAGATCACCAGTATTTGCAGGGAACATGTATCATTGTGGATCCAAATCCCAGAGGTGTCTCCGGGACGTCCCTTTGTTTTACCCTTACCAAAGACCACAGTGATTACATGTACATCCCAGCTGCAGTGAGGGGCATTACCTGGAAAAGACAGTTCAAGGCATGTGGTCCCCATCAGATACCACTTTGCATATCAATGCTGAGAAGCTGAGAGATTCTAGGGCGTTCTTCCTCTGGGGCTGATTGCTATGCCGACAGATAACATGTCAGTGGTTTGGTACATCAATAAATGGAGTGACCCCATCCTTACCCCTTGTGTCGAGTAGCAATGAGAGTGTGGCAGTGGGCTGTCTCTTCCATCTGCTTTCCAATCACAACACACATTCTTGGAAAGTCCAACATTTTAGAATACAAACTGAGCAGATATTTTCTATGGCCTCATGAGTGGTCTCTAAATTCATTAGTGAAGAAGCTGATATTTTGTTAATGGAGCCAACCATGTTGTGATCTATTTGCCTCTCCCCACAGTTTCAAGTGCAGCAGGTACTTATCCCTGATTCATCCAGGGGGAGTCACCAAGAGATGCTCTACTCCACGCCCCCCCCCGGTCTCTTATTCCAAAATTTCTTCAGAAAGTATCCCAATGGAAGAGCAAAGTCATTCTCGTTGCCCTAGTCTCACCTTGACAAATGTGGTTCCCCTTCCTCTAACCACAGTTGGTACACCCTCATTGGGTTCTGGACCAAGTCCCAGATCTCCTGTCTCACCCATCTGCCTTACCTCAGCCCAACATTCAAGCCATCAAGCTCACTGCATGGTTTCTCCTCTTCCAATGGTGTCTAGGCAGTCCAGGCTCCCTTCCCAGGTCCTTCACATTCTCACATCCTCCCAGAAGACTTCAACCAGCAAGTCATATAAGAGCAAATGGAAAAGGTTTTCAGTTTGGGCTTATGAGGGAAATTTAGATCCATTCTCAGTTTCCATCCCAGCAGTCTTGGATTCCACAATGCAGCCAGTATTACACGATCAAGGTGCATCCAGCAGCCATTTCATACTAGCAACAATTGCTCTTTCTTGGCTTTTCTCAGATTATGCAAAGCTTTTCCTAAGGTAGATTTCTCCTTTGACCTTCTATTAAGGACCCCACTCCACCTTGAGAGCTTACCATGCCTCTACAGGCTTTGACTCAGTCCCCCTATGAACAGGCATCCAAACTGGACCTAAAATTCCTATCTTGGAAGGCCATTTTTCTAGTTTCCATTACTACAGCCAGATGAGTGTCTGAACTCCAGTCCCTGTCCTACCAACCACCATACCTAATTTTTCATAAAGACAGAGTTTCCTTGTGTACCATCCCTCTTTCTTGCCAAAGGCTGATTTAGAGGCAGTACTTAACCAGACTATTAATTTGCCAGTTTTTTCCCAATTTCACTAACAAGTCAAAATATATGCTTCAATTGCTGGATGTACATAGATAACTCAGTTTCTGTCTTCACAAAAGAAAACCCGTCAGGCAAAATTGGGGAAGCCAGTGTCAAAATATCTTTAGCCAGATAGCTCTCTGATTGAAGATAAAATAATGGCACTGCCAAGGACCCCAAGAGCACATTCAACAACATCTATTTAAACTTCTTCTGCATTTTTATATATGGATTCAGTAGATGATATCTGTGCTTTGGCCATCTGAGACAATGCTCACACATTTATAACTCATTACAAATTGAATATTTTCTCCAGGGACATCTCTGCCATTTTCTGTGATATCCTTCTGTGATGACAACCCTGGATTTCAAGCAGTTGGGGACTGTATCCCCAGAGTAGATATTATGGAAGATATTTATACACTCGTCTGGTACAACCTGTGAGTATACTCTAACAATCTTTTCCCCTACCTCTGCTCCAGATCTAACTATCTATTACCTATTGTTATACCACTGTATACACTGTTATGCTTTGATTTTATTTTGGGATACCACATGGTTAGTAAAGCAACCAATAACCAAAAAATGGAACTACTGGAGAAAAATGCACCATTAACCACAGAGTAACTCTCGATAAGGCACCAGGTCCCAATAAAGGCAGTCCCAGTAAAGTAATTCACTCGCTAGAGTGAAAATAAATCCAAAGTGAGCCAGATAGTATAAAAATCATGAACAGCTTTATTGTAGTACACAGATTAAGTGCTTTTGTATCCAATACAGGAAACTTCTTCAGAATCTAATTATACCACATCCTACCTGCTTTTATATAACCCCTCACCACATTACATTGGATAACTTAAAATGATCATTTCATTAATAACATATTTTGATTCCCTGATTAAAAACAAAAAGTTTTTATCAACAAGCACTTGAAGTACTCTTTTCATATCACATTAAGTCCCTAGTGTTCCTTAGAACAGAGGGCAAACTTGATTTGAGGTTATGTGGGGTTTAAAGGGGACTATGGGTAAGGGAAGGAGCCTGAGCTATGGACCCTAGTTTGGAAAAAGTGGCTGAAGATGGATCCAAAGTTGAATCCAAAACCCATGAGTTGAAGAGGGTAGGAAACAAACACAGATGCATCATTAATAGTGAGTACATAACTTTTGATCTGATGTCAATTTTCATTCTGTCCTCAATTGTTGAGGTTCAGATCCAACCCTCAGATCAGACTCAGCCATTACTAAAGCTCATGGTAAACAAAAAGCTCTTGAAGCTTCTCCCTTACTGATAATGCACCAACCCCTGACATACCGCAGCTCTCGTTTGCCGCTTTTTACTAAGAGACATGGTAAGCCTTAGCTCTTGAGTTTTCCTTCAGATGAGTGTGTTTTTTCATATTCTCCCTTAAATTGTTTTTCCTTATAATTCTTATTAGTGTATTTCTTCCTTACCCTTATTACATTTTTGTAATTCTTGTTTACCATCATTGCCAACTAGTTCCCTGTTTCTCTCTATTTCTGTATGCTAGTGCAGTCTTTCAGGTCTGTATTAGATCACTGAATGTTTAAAAAAGTGAACGGTGATTAATTGACCCTATGTAAGCGAAAGCTTACAATTTTGAACTGTCAGAACAGTGATTTTTTTTTCCTAGGGAAAAAAAAACACTGTTCCAACAACAAAAAAAAAATAATAAAACACTTTAAACATTATATTAAGTGGGGGCTGTGCCCCCCACACCCACCCTACTTAAATATACCAACTCTGAGGCTGCACTCCAGTGCCAAAAACGGCAAAGTAATGAAGCGGCCAAGCAAATTCTTTTCCAAGGAAGAATTTGCTTAAAAGCCACTTCGATATTTTGCGGTTTCAGGCTTTTGAGTTCGACCAAGACGCATTCAAAAGAATGCGTCTTTGGTCTTCTGATAGGGAACCATTGTTGGTATTTCCCTTTTGCCTACCTAAAAAAAAAAAAAAAAAAGATCTTTCTTCACTGCCTCCCTTTTCTCATTGGTATGTCTGCAAAAGGATCATCTGGTTTCAAGAAGTGTCAAAAATGTGGGCACAAATTGCTCCTTTTGGATGCTCATACACTTCATGTTTACTGTTTGGGCACTCAACATCTCCAGGAGGATTGTACTATATGCAAAAACTTCAATACCAGGGCAGTTGCCAATAGAAAGAATATGTTGATTCTTAAAGGACTGCTTCCATCTTCCTTTGGCAAAGCTATTTCTAGGTCGCAATCCACCAAAGTCTATGTCTCCTAGGTCCTCTACTCCATCTTTGGATCTGCCATGACAAAGACCAAGAATGGCTAGGAAACCAGTTCAAGGACACTCTCGTTTGCATCCTCAGAACAAATCAATGGATCCATCATCCTTGAATCTGATGAGGAAATCTACTGATCCAACTGCTTTGGATCTGACAAGCCTTTCTAGAACTAGGTATTCTCCTGTATATGACCCAGTGACTTCCAGGGTTCCCTTCCCTTTTTTGGAAAGGCATCGATCTAAGTCATCATCCCTTGCATTGTCTCATTCCCCCAGAAGTTTGACTAAAGAAGATGTGAACAGAATGATGAGGAAATTTCCCTCAATGCAGATACAGATGGGTGTTTTACCAGTTCCTACCACCTTGGGTCAGGAAGCCCATCCATCTACCACACCACCACTACTTGCTCCTTTTCTGATCCCTCTGGTTGCTTTAGAGTCCCTGCATCCAAACCTTCCTGGTCCATCTGGCTCAGATCCAAAGATAACCCTATCTTTAGATCCAAAGGTTTCTCTGAGTGCATCGGCTCCAACATCTTTGGATCTAGATGACTCTCACAGCCGAAGATTCCTTGTTGGCTCCAGGGTGTTGGAGTCAACTTTGAAGTTTTCTGAGCCATCCCTGCCCCATGGAGCTTTGGCGTTGGATAGCTCAGCTCTGACTTCCTTCTCAGTGAGATTGCTGTTGGGGCAGAGGGAAGCAGTGGCCCAGAAGCTTGCCTTCTCTGGGTCAATGCCTTCCTCCTCTCCAGAGCAGTCTGCCTTCAAGGTAGTGAGGAAAGTATTCTCTGCTCTGTCATGATGGGCAGCTCCTACCCCTTTGGATATCCAGTCTAGTTCCCAAATGTCTGTTCCCTTGGAGCCACATCATTCTACACCACAGGGACAGTCATCTCAAGACCCTCAGACCACCCAGTAGAATCTTATGATCTCTTCTGACACTTCATTGAAGCATTCCACTGAAAAAGTCCTTAGAAAGAGAAAGTGCAAGAGGAGGCACTTGGACTCTCTGCAAAAGTCAGTCACTGAGGATAATGATTTTAATGAAGGAGAAGGGTCCTCACGATTACCTCCAGAAGACATCTCATTTGAATACATCCTGGAGATCCTTAACCAGAGAGGTGGTTAGTCCTTCAGCAACACTTCACCAGAGGAATCAGTGTTTTTGGAGGCCTTAGGAGCTGGCCCGTCTACCTCCTGGGTTACTCTGCCTACCGACAAGCTTATTGATTTGGTCTCTCAGTGGGAGTGGAACGAGCCTGACTCAGTTGAGCTGATCCCTAAGAGGCCAGATCAGATTCTGGCTTCACCTCTCAGGAAGGAATTCTGGTATAATGGGGTGCCCGTGGATGCCATGGTCATCACAGCAGCCACCAAGAAGGAACTTGCTGAACAAAGTTCCTGTGTTCATCCCCCTAACAGGGAGTCTGGGGCAATGGACAGGTTTGGGAAGCATGTGTATGTGCCATTGACCTTTACCTTTATGTCACTAACTGTTTGGCACATTCTACCAGACTATAAAGGGACTTGGTCAAGGAACTATCAAAATCCCTTTCCAACATAAGTAGTAGTGAGGCTGAATTATCTGTAGCCTCTCAGTTGGCTACCCTTCAATCCATTTCAAATTCATCCATGAGGCTTATCTCACATGCAGCCAAAGGAGCCTCAAGGATAGCAGGTTCAGGCATATCCATTAGGCAACATGCCTGGATGCACATATCTGATTTTGCAGAGCCTTTCAAGTCTTCATTCATCAGTGCTCCCTTTGACAGCAGTTCCTTGTTTGGCCCAAAAGTGAAGGACACATTATTCAAGTGTGAAAAGGATGGAAAGACCATCTCTGCAGTGGGTGTACATTTTTGACCCCTGAAATTTCCTTTTCTAAGAATCAATGAGATGGTCAGAAAATATGGTTCAGAAAGTCCCAGGGTCCTTTCCAGGACACACATGGAGATAGTTCCCCTACGGGCAGAGGGGGGAACTCTAATGGATAACAATCGGGCAGAGGGGGGAACTCTAATGGATAACAATGCCCATGTGGCAGAGGAGGCCCACAAAATCAGGGGTCCAGAGATTCTTTCTGTGATAGACCCTGTCAGCACTCCTGAAAGGAGGCCTGATTGTCCCCCTCTGGAGGCAATCGGGGAGCCAACTATCCCTGCACCAGAGAACCTGGCTAGATATAACAAGATACACTTGGGTGCAGAGGATTATTTCCAGAGGCTATATAATTCCTTTTTCTGTTCCACCTCCATCCGTAGGCAGAATCTCCAGTGTTCCACCCAGTCAGAGGAAGGCAGCAGCACTCAAAATACAAATGCTGGTAGAAAAAGAGTCCTCCAAGAATTCCCACCAGACCACATATAATCCAGAACTTACTGAAGATTTTTTTTATTACCAAAGAAAACAGGGGAATGGAGACCAATTTTGGATCTCAGCAACTTGAACAAAGCAGTTTGATACACAAAGTTACAGATAGTCATGGTTCAGTCCATTCTGCCTTTTATAGGCAAGGATGACTGGATGTGCTCTGTTGACCTTTAGGATGCTTACTATCACATAAAAATAAACAGACAATCCAGAAGTTAGTTACACTTCTAGTTGGGAACCAGTTACTACCACTTCAGAGCACTGCCCTTTGGCCTCACCTCAGCCCCCAGGATGTTCACCAAATGCATGGCAGTGACCAGAGCTCATGTGAAACTGCAAGAATTCTGAGGGTTTCCATACCTAGACTACTGGCTCATTACTGCCCCGACCAGGTATTTACTAACAAGAGCAAGAGATCAGGTACTTTATATTTGCTCTCATCTGGGAATAACCATAAATTATGAGAAGTCTCATCTACAACCAACACAAACTTTGGAATTCATAGGAGCAGTCTTCAAAATGATGACAGTGACAGCCTGTGTTCCTCTCTCAAGAATTCAGACTATCAGATTCCAGATCATGAAAATAATATGCAATAACAAGATTTCATCCCAGTTGATGCTTCAAGCCTTTGGGTCAATGTCAGCTGCCATAATCTTAGTTTCTATCAAGATTTCATATGAGAATTCTTCAATGGATGCTAGCAACACTGTGGTCAGTTCTTTACCAGTGCATGTAAGCACAAATATGAATCACTCAGGCAAGAAAGAGATACCTGTGGTGGTGGATTCGGTCAGATCAGGTTCAAAAGGGCCGTCCTTTCATTCTCCCCCAAACAAAGTCCATAGTGACCATGAACACTTCCCAGATTGGGTCAGGGGAGACACTTCCTGGTGGAAAACAGTCCAAGGCACTTGTACCTCCAAAGAGGCAAATTTGCATGTCAGTGTCCTAGAGATGAGAGCAGTGCTCTTTGTGCTGCAGGCTTTCCAGGATGCTGTCCCTTTAGGGACACTTGAGATTCAAACAGACAATATGTCAGTAGTTTGGTACATCAACAAACAAGGAGGAACCAAATCTTACCCCTTGTGTTGAGAAGCACTCATTGTGTGGCAATGGGCAATTTCATCCAACCTCTTTCTTATAGAAACACACTTTCCACAGAAGTCCAGCATGATAGCAAACAAACTGAGCAGGTCCATTCTTCTACCTCATGAGTGATTTCTCAACATGAAAGTGACAGGAATGATTTTCTGTCACTGGGGCCACCCTTGCTGCAATCTTTTTGCTTCTCCCATAAACAACAAATGCAGCAGCTACTTTGACCTAATCCTTCCCCTAGGGAAATCACAGAGGGATGTTCTACTCCATGACTGACCCCTCAGTCTACTTTATGCTTACCCGCTGATTCCACTAATTCCACACTTCCTGCAGAAAGCTGCCAAGTTGAAGAGCAGGGTCATCTTCATTGCACCTTACTGGCCTTGACAGATTTGGTTCCCCTTCCTATGGCCTCATCTTCTTTGCCACCTTTGGATCCTGGATCCAATTACAGACCTTCAGTTACACTTGACTGGTATAATTCATCTGAATATCTCAAACCTCAAGCTCCAGTTCCATTAATAGCCAGACAATTGATGCTGTCTTCACCGTCCGTCATATACTTTTATCTTCCAATACGCCTTCTACAAGAAAACTTTATACAAGTAAATGGTAAATGTTCATTTGCTGGGCACAACAAAAACATGTTGACCCCTTCTCAGCTGTGATACATAGCATACTTGAATTTTTGGCAACAGTTTTTAATGAAGGGGCTAGCTACTCAACGATTAAGGTTGAATTAGCAGCAATATCTAACTTTCATATTGGATTTGAAAATTCTTCTGTGGCCTCTTCTAAAATTTATAAAACATGTTTGAGAGGCATACTCCTGCTGAGACCCCTGTATAAAGATTCTACTCCACCATGAGATTTGAACTTGGTACTGCAGGCCTTAATTCACCCTCCATTTGAACCAGTAGCTAAATGTGATCTTAAGTTCCTGACATGGAAAACTGTCTTTCTAGTGGCCATTACCTCTGCAAGAAGAATTTCAGAACTTCAAGCATTGCCATCTAAGCCTTCCTACTTGATCTTTCTTAAGCATAGAGTCACTTTACGTACCAATGCATCTTTCCTTCCTAAGGTAGTGTCATAATCCAGTATCAATCAGTCCATTAATTTGCCAGTATTCTTTCCTAAATTTGCTAACAAAGGGGAATATATGTTGCATTTGTTGGATGTTTATAGACAATTACATTTTTACTTGCATAGGACAAAAGAAATTAAGAAGACAGATCAATTATTCATGTCCTTTGTAGATTTGAAATTGGGCAAACCAGTTGCAAAGGTAACTTTAGCCAGATGGGTGATGGATTACATTTCATTTATCTATAACAAGTTGGTTCTAACCTTGACAAAACCTCTAATATCCCACTCAACTAGGTCCATGGAGACTTCTTCAGTCTTTCTACCTACAGCTTCCATGGGCGATATATGTGCTGCTGCAACTTGGCAAACCCTCATACCTTTATCACTCATTACAAACTGGATCTGATCTTGAGGTGAAGAGCAGCCATCAACTCAACTGTGCTCAGGAGTATCCTTCCTTAGGGTCCACCCAGGATTTTAGGTAGCTGGTGACTCCATCCCAACAATTGAGGATACACTGAAAATTGACAACATCAGATCAGCAAACAAGAGCTGGGGTATATTAAGGGTTGATGCATTATGGGTAAGGGAGAAGCTCAAGAGCTTTTTGATTACCATGAGCTTTAGTAATGGCTGAGTTGGATCTGAGGATTGGGTCCAAACCACAACAGTTGAAGAAGAACAAAAATGGACAACAAAGATGGAATGTTATGGTAAGTACATAACTTCTTTTTTTTCTTACCTTCCTCAAATCACTGGCAGTACAATTCTGCTATTCAACTGTAGTCAGTAGTTATGTTATTCCTCATGCAGCTTGCATCAGTATTGTTTGGGAAGTGTAATTGTAACAGGAAATCATAGTAGTTTGTTTACCTGTAAGATTCCATTTACCTAGCCTGGCGGAAGCTCAGGGGGTCATAAAGTTCTCATAGCAGTTATTGAAAAGAGAAGGCTACATTATTAACAGTGCAGCTATCATACCCATATAACATAAAACCATCCTAATGTTTTATATATATATATATATATATATATATATATATATATATATATATATATATATATATATATAGTTATAACCTCAAACACTTAGCGTTCATTTAAATATTTATTTTTTCAGGCTGTAAATAACAGCGAACACACATAAATAAACATTGCTTTCAATGGACTTTTTGTTGCTATGTTTTCTATGGGATCATGGTGTATCAGGGTAAGGGAATTTGCCCTCACCTGGCTGTTGTGCGATCTCAGACTCGGTGTATATAATTAGCAGGGGGTGTGGAGGCACAGCCCCCAAAGAGTTTCCATTTTTGTTAATTTTAGATGGAAGTTCTTTTGATGATTGGTATTTAGAATTCTTGATATGTTTGTGTGTATGTGTGTGTGTGTGTGTGTGTGTGTGTGTGTGTGTGTGTGTGTGTGTGTGTGTGTGTGTGTGATACCTCTCAACTGTACAGATTTTCGCAGAATGTCAATATTTTTGCCTTTTATTTTTGGTTTATTTTTCATAAAATTGTGGCTTGTTGGCAAATTAGTGGCAAATCATTGAAGATTGAAGTTGGAAAACAATAACAGGCATTTGAGTTTTAGACTTCATATCCTTCAGAAAAAGTCATGCTAATGCAAAACCTGTTATTCTATGAACTTTCTAAGTTTGTAAGAGCAATATTTCAAACTTGTCCAGGTTGCTTACTCTAAGAGGTCTTGTGTGTGTGTGTGTGTGTGTGTGTGTGTGTGTGTGTGTGTGTGTGTGTGTGTTTCATATACAGATATATATATCAGTCTACTTCACTTCACCTAAAACACATTTGACCAACATTCATTTCAGAGAGATCAAATCACCTAAAGTTCATTTCACTGACAACAGATAATGCTGAATTTCAAACTACTACACTTGAAACCATAGACATGCACACTTACAACACCTATGACTAACTCTTTCCAATACTTAAACACTACTTACCCTCTTAACAGAAACCGGACGGCTGTGCCCCCCCACACCCCCTAACTATATAGACTAACTCCAGGATTGCACTACAGTGGGGAAAAGGACATATATCTTTTACTTGCCTGACAGTACTCTACACACTGTCACTACTAAATGTCAGTGAAATGGGTTTTAGGTGAAGTGAACCTTAGGTGATTTGGTCTCTGTGAAAGGAATGTCAGTCAAATGAGTTTTAGGTGAGTGAAGTAGACCCATATATATGTGTGTTTATCTGTGTGTGTGTGTGTGTGTGTGTGTGTGTGTGTGTGTGTGTATATATATATATATATATATATATATATATATATATATATATATATATATGGGGTTACTTCTAATAATCAAAAGGCCACTTACCCAAAGACAGCTTTACCGAGAAGACAACACTGAACTGTTACTTTACTAAACCATCAACACTACCAAACTTTTTAACAGGGTAAGCATACACTTGGCCAACAAACAACAAAGAAACCCACTACAGTATGTCAAACCCATCTAGGTGGGGGCATGTGGGGGGCTGCACCCCCCACTTCCCTCTAACTAAACCAACTTCAGGATCGCACTACAATGGGGAAAAGGGCAAATTTTCCCATGTTGGCTAAGTGCAAACTTACCCTGTTAAAAAAATTCAGTTGTGTGATTCATAGGTTCATAGGTTCATACTAGGCTATCTGCCCTAGGGCATTTGTAAGCCTAGCCAGAGTGTGTTTGGCTTTTGCCACCCATTTAAATGAATTTTACTATGCCCTTTTTCGAGGTTTAGTTTACTGTGCCTCTGTCTAACAGTGACACAGAAGTGATACCTGGGGTAAACCTACAATCTCCCATCCACTCATCAAGATTCCTCTTGAAGAGAGTCAGTGAGGGACTCTGCCTAACTTGGACTGGGATTTTATTCCAGAGTGAAGGGAGCCTCTGGGTTATGAATCTGTCCCTCCAGCATGTCCTATTTATTTCTGTGCTGAGGTTCAAGTCCCTCGAGCGCGTAGCTCGATGGGATTTGAATTTACTGAGGTGCAGCATGTCCATTAATTCCGGGTTGGACATGGCTTTATACGTCAGGCACAGATCGCCTCTAAGCTGGTGGTATGCAACCGAGTAGAGCTGGAGTTTCTTTAACCGGGCAGCATATGGCATCTGTTTGAGCCCTTTGATCCTCTTGGTGAGGTACTTTTGGGGTCCTTCCAGTTGCTGCAGGTGTCTGGTAAGGTACATCCCAAAAGGGGCATTGTACTCAATTATGGGCCTGATGAGGGATGAGTAAAGAGGCACAATGACCTCCCCTGATGTAGATGTGAATCCCTTCATGATTAGGTGGGCTATGTAGAATGTTTTTCTAACCACTTTGGCCACATGGTTGTCAAATGAGAGATTGCTATCAACTTGGGTCCCCAGGTCCCTAATTACTTCTTCCGTACTTAATGGATTACCACCTATGTGGTAATTTGGGCACTTTGTTTTTGCCAAAGGGGATGACTATATACTTTTTGGCATTTAACTTGAGGCCATGGCTCTGCACCAGTTGTCTGTTTCTATGAGACCCTTTTGGAGGATGCTTGTGTCAGCTGGAGAGTTGATTATTGCGCCCAGTTTGCAGTCATCTGCGAACTTGGTCAGCCACAGTCCTTCTGTGTTGGCCTGTACTTCCGAGAAATATATACCGAACAAGAGAGGTTCCAGGGCTGAGCCTTGTGGGTCTTGTGATTGTTTGGCAAAGTAACAGTTTGGTGTTGTCGTCTCGGTAAAGTCATCTTCGGGTAAGTGGCTTTTGATTATTAGAAGTAGACCTGTATATTGTGTGTGTGTGTGTGTGTGTGTGTGTGTGTGTGTGTGTGTGTGTGTGTGTGTGTGTGTGTGTGTGTGTGTCTATATGTTTATGTAATGTTTTTAGTCAGTGAAAATAAAATCACTTGTAAAGAACCTCAGGGCATCTGCCCTACCATAATGTTGATACAGCTACCACAACTATGTTATCATTCTTACTGCTTTCTGGCACATAGACATTTTTATGATAAGCATAAATCAACTTGTCTTCAACAGGGGCATTTAACAGAGGACTTCTCTTGCCAAATGCTAGCATCTTCCCCAAATGTTTGAATCTATGACATTTAAAAAATGCTATATCATTCTCTCTCAACAACCAGGTAACCATCATGTA
Source organism: Protopterus annectens (assembly GCF_019279795.1). Lineage (NCBI taxonomy): Eukaryota > Metazoa > Chordata > Ceratodontiformes > Protopteridae > Protopterus > Protopterus annectens. The sequence continues at coordinate 1,897,726,926 of NC_056731.1, read as the reverse complement.
TACCAATTCATTCTTGGCCTTACATTTCATTTTGCTAGTCACAGGAAATCTTTTGTGAGAAAGTCTACAAAAGGAATACCACATGCCAGATTCATAATAAATAGTCTATGTAAAATACTCTAATTTTAACTGATTCTTATCAGTATAAAATGTATTTCAGAAATTGTCATATCACTTTTCACTTGAAATACATAGTTTTCTAATACTATATTTACCTGAGCTATGTTTTCTGAAATATTTATGCAAAAACAGTCCTTCTTACCTTTTCTTTACATGTTTATTTCCCAGTGCTTCAGAAGAATTCTTGGTAGCACCTCCTCAATAAATCCCACAGTGAACCATTCTCATTTAGACCAGTATTGAGAATCATTTTCAAATGCAAGAAACTCAAAAATATTATGAGATGAGTTATATTCAGTCCCCATTCATCTTTCATATTTAATCTAGCTCTCCAAATTATGGAAAAAAATTCCCTCAATTCAGTTTCCAGCTTCTCAGGAAATGGATATATACAATTTCATAATAATTCAGTTAACCAATATCAGTTACCTGCTCAGTTAAACTTTTTCTCTTATGTCATGCTATATCCTTTCCACCTTTTAAGTTTATCGTTTATATTCTGTAGCATTTGCAGTATTTAAAACCATTCATGCTGCTCTCCAGCCTCCATATTTATTCATAGAATTATAATTATCTGTTGTTTACTAAATCCTACCCAAACCCCCTTAAATCAGCAAATATACACTTGTTTGTATTCAGCCATAAATTAATGGATGACAAGACATTCTTCAGATATTACATAACTACCCCGATATAGTTATCACTCTCACCTACATAAATAATATCATTGGATATGAAAACTAGGTCGGTATAATCATATCACATCCCCCATGGCATGCTAACTTAAAAAAATTCCTTCTAACCTTTGGTAATCACCACATTCATAACTAGACCAAACAGTAAAGTGCTTATGACACACCATTTCTTTACTCAGTTATACATGGGAACTCCTCTTTCAAGAAAGATAGTCATACAAGCTGTCAAAACAGAGTTAGAATACATCTCTATAAAACCAAAAAAATCCTGTCAGGACCATATTGTTTCAATATCTTGACCATCCCATTATGAGATAAATTATCAAACCCTTAGCTGTATCACACCATACGATATACCCTAGATTTTCTTGTAAGTTTAGACATCTCGTTTATTAACAGCAAAATCTTTGGTGCATTATCTTCTTTAGCAAGATCATAAATTTCATCTTTAGCTATGTATTTCAAAACATTGCTCAATCTCAGTTGCAAAATCTGAATTAATATCTTACAATTTGTGTTTGCCAGTGCAGTAGGCATCCAGTTAAGCCTGCATTGTTTTTTTCCCTTTACTTTAGAATTTGACAACCCACGGTGGTAGTGCTGTGGTAGCGTTGTCACTTCACAGTAAGACGCTGTCCGGTTTGATTCTCAGCTAGAGCGTCTTCTGTGTGGAGACATGCGTGAATGGGCGTACCTTCGTTGAAGGTTGTGCGCCAGGCCTGGCAAGCCGGTACGTAAAAATCAACTGCCAATCATTAGCGGACTGGAGTTCCGCCGTGGCGACCCCTAACCGGGAAAAGCCGAAAGACAACTTTAGAATTTGACAGTGCTTACCCAATAATAGCCCCATTGTCATTCTTGTTTTCCATCATTCATGCAACACTTCCAGTAGAGTATTGAACTGATCATCACTATAAGTTTTATAAAATGCAAATGGCAACCCATTTAATCTTGAGTCTCTCTCTTCTTTAACACACTTTAAAACATTTTTGATTTCTAAAAACTTGATATTGTTTTTTTAAAATTTGAATATCATTTTTTTCCAACTGGTGAATATCCCAAAACCCCCATCTTCTATATTCCCTTTACACAGGTTTTGCAAATGAATCACCTCTGTATTATGTCAATTATATTCATACTTTCGCAAAACATATTATAAGAACTAAGCCAACATAGGAATGGAGAAAGGATATTTTCCCAATAGGGATAACTGCTAGTAGGGATATAGAAAATAGGCAAGAAGGGCTGGAATTTACTGGAGAAAATTGGCAATGAAACCAAAGTATTAGTAGCAAATAACCTGAAAAGGAAAGGTAATAGAGTGGGATGCAGCCAAGTAGAGGTTTGGATTGCAGTTTACAGACTGCCTTTAATATCAGTGTATAGGCAAAGAAAGAACAAGAAAAGGGTAAGTGAAAGAGCATCTCTGGTAGAGTTTTTAGTTAAGTCTAGGACGTAAACGGCTGTTAAAAAGGGATAATTAGAAGAGAATCTAAATATTGTATGATAAATATAAGAATCAATCAATGGAGGTTAGGAAAGATTGTGGAGAGAGACTGAAAAGGCAAGATACAAAGAAAGAATGGATTATCATCTGTATGGCTCCCAGGTATTTGTCGAAGTCATGAAAGTTTAGGATTTTGGCTTGGAACTGCTTGAATAGGTATTTTATACCACAAGCAGACTTCAGATAATTTTTCTTCAGGTAAATGGCAAATGCTGGAAGTGTAATGGAAAGAGGGAGTTCATTGGGAACATGTCTTTTGGGATTGTAATGAGTTGTCAGATTTTAAAAGTTCCCTGCAAAGTACTCTGGCAGAAATGTTGGGGAAGCAAATGGATGTAACTAAGGAAATTATTCTTTTGAACTGAGGCACAGGATCTGAATGGCCTCAACTTAGTAAGGCTTTACTAAGTGTAATGCTGTTTATGGCCAAAAAATCAGTTACTAAAAAATGGAAATCAAAATCTAAACTAAATGTAATTGAAGTACTGAATACTATAAAGGAGATAAAGGAACTGGAGGTAGAATCTTTAAGAGAAGGGAAAGCGCAAACTACATAGAAATGAATGGAATGTGGGGTGGAGTTTAAAGGAAGGCAGGAGTTATATGATTTTTAGGGTTCCTATCAGCAGACCGAAGACACATATTTTCAAATGCGTCTTGGTCGAACTGACAAAACTAAAACTGCAAAATATCGAAGGGTATGTAAGCAAATTCTTTCCCTGGAAAAGAATTCGCTTGGCCACTTCGTTACTTTGCCATTTTCGGAACTGTAGTGCGGTCTCGGAGTTGGTATATTTAAGTAGGGGCGTGTGGGGGGCAAAGCCCCCCACTTAATCTCATGTTTTAACGTGCTTTCCTTTTTTTTTTTTTTTTTTTTTTTTGTTCTGACAGTTCGCTTTTGTAAGCCTTCACTTATATGGGGTCGATTAATCACTGTTCGCTTACCTAAGCATTCGGTGATCTATTATAGACCCTGTTTTTATAATGGAGTGAAAAAAATAATAATTGTTAAAAAGAAAGAAATATATAAGTAATACGTAATGTATATCAACATGATTACAGTTTGTTTGCTTTTCTTTCCTATTAATATATGTGTGTATGTGTCTTAAGTGATCATTTGATTAAGAAGTTTGAAAACAAAAAAAAAACATAAAAGCTGAATGCTCAAGAATCCAAGAGGCTTCGAGAATCCAGAAGATAATTCAACTTACTATACATCACTTTCCCAAAACTTTATGTATAAAAGGAATATTTGGGACCAGGCAGTAATTCTCCAAATCTTGTAGAAATAATAAGGGCATTTTCAAAAGAGGGGTAACTAAGTATTTTCAATGACTGAGAGGGCACTAGACAACTCAGTTAAGATAGCTGCCTAAGCCCACTGCTCTGGATAATACTTGCAGAAATTTAGATAAAAGCGGTGTTCCCATGAAGAAATGAGCCAGAAAGAAATATGAGTGAGCAGGAACAAAGAGAAGAGCAGATGTCTGCTTTTAAAGCTGCAAATTAGGAGGAGCAATTGTGCATTTTGTTTCTAAAGATAATGTTGGTAGGCCTAGATCTGACATCCTTGAAACAAACAGAACAACAAAAAGAAGCAAATAGGCTGCTTTGAAGGGTGCAAGATCTGTGGGAAGAAAAAGAGACAATAGGAGGAAACCTATAGGAAGTTGGAAAAAGGTAAGGAATACTCCCCAGAGGGAAGGTGAGAAGACTTATACATTTCTTTTGAGAATTAATACAGCAAAGATTATGATGCTACTAATAATCCTTCATCTTCTCTGAAATATACAAATAGACCCTAGGAGGCACAAAAGGCTACACCAATGCAGAAATCCATAGAGGACTTGGTCAATAAAGGCAAGTGAAGAACAGTTAGCAAGGCAAAAATGAGATTGAATAGAAAATGGTGGGGCTCGCATATATCCCTCTGTATGCACCAGCATATAACATCATTCACTGACTAGAAACTAAAGAGAAAGAGGTTATGCAAAACAGAGAAAGGAAGTATGAGATGTGGACAAACTTAGTAAAGGACATGAATGAAGCAACACTAAAAGAACTGGAATCCATGAAGTAGGGTAAATGGAACCTCAAAAAACAATGGGAATAGAAGAGTGATAAGTAAATATAGGGAAAATAAATCTAGAAGTGGGATAGCTAAAGAGAAATATTTAGTATGGAGAAAAAAGGATGGTTTGGAAAGATTTAAAAACAGTGGAGGAGTTGATACAGCAATGGTGATACTATGTGGTATAGAGAGAGACCTGGAAAAAGAATACAAAGAGAACAACAGGAGAACTTAACAGGCAGAAGTAGAGGATGAAAAGAAAAAGGATGGTACTCTGGAGGAAGAGGACATGGTTTGAGAGGCAAAGCACCAAACAGATCTATGAAGAACTAAGGGAAAGGAAGGACAAGGGTGAAGAAGAAAGAATGAATAAGACAGGAAAGGGAAGGAGATGGAATGAGTTGAACAATAGTGTTAAAAGACAGTCCAGGGAGTAAAGCATATGCAGAAAGTACATGGAGCTGGAGATCAAAGCCTGAGAATACTGAATAGATGGTATTTAACCCAAATGAGATTGTTAAAGGAAAGCAGAAAAGAAGTTAATAGATGCTGGAGGTGTCAGGAGGAAACAGCAGGAATGACACACATGTTTTGGGACACTGGGTGGGCACAAGAAGTCTTGAAGCAGGCATAAAAGAAATTGGTAGACATATTCCAAAAGGAAGAGAACTTGGACATTTTGTATACGGAGGATATAGAAAGAGGGCAGTATCTGGAAAGAAAGGAAAATAAACATGGTCAGACTGCCGAGTACTACAGTTAAAACCATCATCTCTAAAAACAGGAAGGGGACAAAAAGCAGTGTAGGAGCATGAATTCTACAAAAAGTTCCCAGACAAAGAGAGATGGTGAAAACTGACTAGAATGATCAATGAGGGAGAGGGAAAACTGCAAAAACAAAGAAAACAGGTATTAGAATTCTACAAGAGTGAAGATCATAACAGGAGGAAGGATAAGGTGAACCCAAAGGGAAACCAACACAGGGATAGAGATAGGATAGGAAATAAAGCAGCCAAACAGTGATGAGATGGATCTAGGACTTTTGATCAAAAGTCCGAATCCATTATCACCGAATATACTTTACCGAAAGCGCTTTCACCGAAAAAGCGCTTATGGTAAAGTATGTTTAAAAAAAAAATAAACAACATTAAACCTACATCTATGCAGGGGGCAAGCCTCCATGCACCCCCCATGTGCCCCCCACACCTCCCTACTTTAATATTTTCACTCCGAGGTCACACTACAGTGGGGGAAAGGGAATTTTCCCTTATCCGCACCATAGTTGACCGGCACAACAAGCATACTTATCCGAAAGTGCTGCTTTGGTGAACAGCACTTTCAGTTAAGTATGCTGGGTGATTTCTGCTTCGGTGGAAAGTGCATTCGGGGATCTGTACAGATATAGTGCACTGCGCATATTGCATGTGAATGTAATATACTGTACATACCTCTCAACTGTCCAGATTTTTGTCTCAGAATTTTGTTCTGTTCCTCATAAAATTTTTGTTTTTTCTGGTAAATTGCTGGGATGATCTGAGGAATTAAATTAGTAAGTAATGTCATACATTTTAGCTTCAGACTTCATGCACTTTAGAAAATTAATTTCTAAGTTTATAAGAGCAATATTTAAAATCTGTTCTTATTTTTGGGCCTTTGTACCCTCATAATGTCAGACTTTGTTCAAATTTCTTGGGCTAAGAGGTTGAGAGGTATGATACTGTATGAAACTAATAAAGGAAAAAGTCTCTTCATTGAAGATGGAAAGAAACAATAAATAAAGAGATCTGAAGTTTTTGGAAAAAGGCTTGGCCTAGGACTTTGTAGCCAGTTGTAACAAGCTTCATAAGACCATGATCCAATGATGGGTTGAAATGAGAGATGAAACTACATTCACGATTGCCTCATAGTCAACATAACCAAAATCTGTCCATCAGTAACAAGCTACTAGATATCAACTACTACTGATGGAGTACAAACAGCCTTGGTCTACATAGGGTGACTGTGCAGCTATGGAAAAACAAGTTAGAAACAATGCTAAATAACACAAATATTGTAATTTACTGCTACAGTGACCCCTCCTCCCTTGAAGAGCTGCCATTAAGTGACAGTATACACACAACTGTACTGTCTTGCCCATCCATCCCATATTCTTTATGAGACTCCAGGTGAGGAGTTCATCTGGGTTCCATCAAAGTGCAGGGCTTATAAACTTCATCTCACACCATAATGCATTTAAATCTAGAACTGTTTTAAAGTCTTCAGACACAGCCTATACTAAGGTGATCTTCAGAAAGTCTTAGATGACCCAACAGGAATGCAGTACATAAAATGGAGGTATTTGATCCTGCCAACCTTGCAAGATGGTATTGAATGTCTAAAGCTGGTATTTTTAATAAATATTCATTTAAGGTTTCTTTTCTGTGCAGTTTGCAATATTCTGACAGACAATCACAAGGTCCATGTCAATCTAAGATGGCATACAAATCGTCACAGTTTTCTTGAGTTGCTAAGCATAATGGGGACTCTTTACATTGATCTGGTTCTCTCCACTGAGTAATTGCTTTTTTCCTTTCTGGCAAGATCTCACAATATTTTCCTGTAGGATTAGAATAGTGGTATCTTGTATGCCTGCCCTACAGTTTCTCTAGTCCAGAAGCTGCTGTGACAGAAGGTTCATATATTTTGAAAGCTCTTTTCTGGTTGAAGCAAGCATTGTTCTCTTATCTTTACCAGTTGTCTTCTCAGTATCTTGTTCATCATCTCAGGATGTGCTATGTCAACTGAAAGCTAAGGTTCTCCACATTATTTTGCAATTACTTTACTTCATGGCTTTGAGATTAACCTTTTGATTTCTAACATAACACACTTTAATACTAATATGGTTAAAATTTTGAAGTTGGAAAAATTTAACAATAGGAAGTCTTATTTGCAAATCAAAAAAAATAATTTATTTTTTTTAGTGGTACCCCCTACTATTTTTCTACTTTCTTGTAAAATTATTGACATATTGGATTACTTAGTACTTCTCACTGAAAAGTCCATTGTTTGAGCCTGTCTGTTTATCCTCTGTATTGCTGCCCCTCCTTTCTTTCCATATGCTTGATTTGTTTTTAAAGGCCATTTTTCATCTGAAACCTGCAAAAAGAATTGTAGTTCCTTTGGATTTATACTTAATTTTAAAGCCTCTTGTTGAACATTATTTTGAATCTGTTTATGTTATGTTGTCCCATCTCACCTTCGTTCTTGCTGGTTGGGTTCGGAGGTGATCCTTGGCTCAGACTTGGATGATTTACTATAGCTCGAGAGCTTTTACTGGCTCGAGGCTATCCCCTATCCCAACATGCCTAGCGGTAGCTACTCAGATCTCGTTTGCCGTTTGCAATGTTGAGATTGCTACTACTGACTCAGGCTAAGTACTTTGTGCTTTTTTTCTATTTACCACTGTTTTTCTAATGCTTTTCTGGTTGTATTGACTCATTAGAGTGTGTACTATCTCCCGTTAGTCTAACCACTCCTTTCTCTGCTTGTTGTGGTGCTTTTGGCCATCATTTTTACCTCAGGCCTTGCTTTCCCCTTTACAGTCCATTTAAATTAGAGGGTTCTTCTCTTTCCTCACCCTTTCGGGGATTGCCGTTTAAGTTAGAGGCTCTCCCATTGGGGAGTCGCCGTTTAAGTTAAAGGTTCTCCCCCTTCTTTCTTCTCCCCTTATAAAAAAAAAAAAAAAAGTTCTTCCTTTTTGTTGTTACAGCCTAGTTACAGTTACTTGTTGTGTGCTGTTAGTTGATAGCTTTCTGTTTTTTTCTGGTACTTTAAACATTTTTCTGTCTGGTGGTTACCATGTCTAAAGAGTTGAAAACCTCTGGGTTTAAAAAATGCAACTCGTGTTGCCAGAAAATGTCCCTTACGGATGGGCACACGAGTTGCATTTATTGTTTTAGAGGCTGTTCACCTGCAGGACTCTTGCTGGATCTGTCATGCTTTCAGTTCCAGAGTCCTGCAGGAGAGAATAAATATGCATCTGAAGTAGGCAGACTTCATTTGTCTGCAACCTGTGGGGTATCGGATCCGACCTCGGATCCGAGCCGGCATTTCAAAAGCTTAGGCTCTGAGCTCCTAGCTCCTCCCTCTTACCCATAACCCCTTGCCAAGCCCTGACTGACCTCAGATTTCGTTTGCCGCTTTCAAGTTGCGACGGATTCCTGAGCTCCTAGGGCAGATAAGTTGTTTTTGACAGAAAAATTTTCAAAAACTTTAACTTTTTTTATTTTATTAGTTAGAAGTGATTGTGTTAGGCTTTCCTCTCTCTTTATTTTAAACTTTTCTCGGGTTTTGCGTAGTTTGTGTTTGTGTGTTTGTTTGAGGCCTGTTAGGGCTTAACATGTCTGAAGCCCATAAGGCTGTATTCTCTAAATGTACCGAGTGTGGCCATAAGCTGTCCCCAGTGGATGGCCACACTCGGTGTGTTAAATGCTTGGGGGTTGAACACCTGTCATCTGGTTGTACCATTTGTGCAGGGTTCAACCCCCGAGCTTTGAGGGAGCGGAAGTCGAAGCTGGTGCTGGCGGGACTTCTCCCTCCAGATACCGCTTCGGCTTCTGCCCCTTCTACTCAGCAAACAGTTGCTGTGGGCTCTCCTCCTCCAGCTGGGACTCAACCTCCCTCTAAGATGCCGGAGGAGAGAGAGTCTTCTAGGGAGAGAGAGAAGAAGGAGAGGCACAGGGAGAGGCACCACAAGCGGAGAGCTGAAATCTCCAGTTCGGCTCCTCCATCTATAATTTCCCCTGTGCCTTCTAGCTTTCCTCCTCCTCGGCTCCACTCCCCTTGGTTCTCTCCTGAGCCCGAGGAGGAGGAGGCTAGCCCTTCAGCGAGGTCCCCAAGGCAGCTCTCTAGGTCCGCTTCGGTGGCCTCCACCAGATCCACATTCTCCATGAGTGAAGCAGATATGGACCGGATGATGAGGAAATTCATCCAGGCCCAAATGCAAATGGGAGTGCTCCTAGCCCCCCCCATCCGGGAGGGGCTTGACCCTTTTCGCCCCTTTGGCTCCTTCTCCGACCCATACCATGGGTTCGGAGCTGTCGGCGCCGGGCAGAGTTGGATCCGGGGGTGGTTCGGATCCGATAGGTCGGCGCACCTCGGATCCGTCCCATCCCTTGAGTGCTTGGTGCCGGACCCGACCTCTCGGAGCCGAGGACCGAGCCTCGGGTCCGAGGGAGCTGGTGTATCTTCGGCTCCGTCTAGGTCGGAGCACACCGGTCTCTCGGATCGACGGTCTCGGCTCTGGCTCCGATCCATGCGTCGGATCCGAGTGGGGGTCGGCTCTCGGGGTTTAGAGAAGCTGGTTCCCCCTCGGCGTTCGACGTAGTGGAAAGGGCACTGTTGGGGACTACCGGACCCCCGGTCCCTGCCACGGCTCCATCCCGCACTCCCTTGCAGTTGGGCCAGGCTCCCACCAGCCGGTCCCAGGGACAGCCCGCCTCGATGTCCCAAGTAGTTCCCTTGGAACATCCAGCTGCGGAAGAGTACTCCTCGGACAGCCCCCCCGAAGAAGTACCTCGGAAGCATAAGTGCAAAAGGAGGCACATGGACTCCCGCGACCGTTATCGAAGACACAGACTTGGATTAAGGGAGGGCTCCCCAAGGTCACCCCCTGAAGACGTCTCATTTGGAGACATTATGGAAATGTTGAGGATCGGGGGGGTGGTCTGCCCCAAGGCCTCCTCAGACGAGTCTGTGTTCTTGGAGGCATTCGAGGCGGGCCCATCTACCTCTTGGGTGTCCCCTCCTGCCGACCCTCTGGTGGACCTTATATCCATCAGAGCGTGGAAGGATCCGGACACCGTTGAGCCTGTACCTAAGCGTCCTGACCGTATCCTTTCCCCTCCGGCGGACCGCACTCACTGGAGCAAAGGCCCCCCAGTAGATGCCATGATGATGGCTGCAGCCACTAAGAGGGAATTGGCCCAGGAGAGTCCCTCTATGCATCCTCCGGGCAAGGAGTCCCGCTCGATGGATCGCATTGGGAAGCGAGTTTTCAGTTCAGCAACCTTCTCTTTGGGAGCACTGAACTACATGGCACACGTCATCAGGATGCAGCGGGATCTGATTAAAGAATACGCTGCATCTCCCCCAGAGTCCATGTCGAGTGAGGATAAACAGGTATACTCCACCCGAATGGCCACTCTCAGATCAGTTTCGAATACATCTATGCGGCTGCTTTCTCACGCTACTGAGGGAGCCGCTAGAGCCAGCGGAGCAGGCCTAGTCATGAGGCGACAGGCCTGGCTCCGCCACTGTGATTTCGCAGAGCCCTTCAAGGCGACCTTCCCGAATGCCCCCTTCGATGGTTCTGCCTTGTTTGGCAAAACTGTTCGTGAAACATTAGTCCAGAGCGAGAAGGACGGGAAGACGCTGTCTGCCGTCGGAGTCCGCTTCTCAGCTCCCCAGAGGTCCTTCTCGATGAACCAAAAGGGACAGAAGAAGATGTGGTTCCGGAAATCGCAGCAGTCCCAACCCTGCTCCGGATAACCAGTCCTTCCGTGGCAGAGGAGGACGGGGAGGTCGCCGTCCTAGAGGCAGGGGGGCTCCTGGCAACTTTGGGTCCAGAGAACCTTTCTCTGATAGGCCCACGCAGCAGCCCTGAAGGGTTGCCCGGCTGTCCGTCTCTGGAGGCAGTCGGGGGGCGTTTTTCGAGGCACCTGACTTCTTGGGAGTCCATCACAACCGACCGTTGGGTGCTTCATGTGATATCCAGAGGTTATACAATTCCCCTGTACAAGGTTCCCAGATCTCGCAGCCTCCCAGATGTTCCACCCGACCAAAGGGAGGCAGCAGCTATCGAAATCGGACAGCTGCTAGAAAAAAGAGCTATCCAGTGCGTCCCCCCAGATCAAACCGGGTCAGGGTTTTACTCCAGGTTTTTTTTAGTGCCAAAGAAAACGGGGGATTTGAGACCGATCTTAGATCTTTCCCTGCTGAACCTGTCAGTAACCAAGCAAAAGTTCCGGATGGTCACCCTTCAATCTATACTCCCTCTCTTGAGGGAGAATGACTGGATGTGCTCCATCGACCTCAAGGACGCGTACTACCACATTCGCATGGACAAACGGTCCAGGAGGTTTCTTCGCTTCCGGCTGGGAGCCAGTCATTATCAGTTCAGGGTCCTTCCCTTTGGTCTCACCTCAGCCCCCAGGGTGTTCACCAAGGTCTTAGCTGTTGTAGCGGCCCACCTGAGACTCCAGGGATTACAGGTCTTTCCGTACCTGGACGACTGGCTCCTGACGGCATCATCAAGGCATCTTCTGTGCTCAGCCAGGGACTGCTTTCTTCGACTAGCCCCAAGGTTGGGCATCACTGTCAACTGGGAGAAATCTTTACTGCACCCCACACAAGTTATAGATTTCATAGGAGGAAGACTAAACACCAGGTCAATGCGAGCCTTCCTCACTCCAGACAGAATTGCCAACCTGAAGTGTCATATAGCAGCGGTCCTGCAACCATTTCCAACTGCAGCTTCGGTCCTGAGGGCCCTAGGTTCGATGGCGGCAGCTATCCCGCTTCTTATTCATGCTCGCTTATGCATGCGAGTTCTTCAATGGACCCTTCAGGTTCAGTGGTCCCCGCTCAATTCCTCTCTCAATACTCCGATAGCGGTCAGCAAAGCGTGCAAGGATTCCCTTCTTTGGTGGCTTCTGTCTCCGGAGCCCCTGACAGGGAGACCTTTTTGTGCTGCGTTTCCCCGAGCCACAGTGACCACGGACGCTTCTTGCCTCGGGTGGGGGGGGCATTCTGCGGGAAAGATTGTCCAAGGCACGTGGAACCCCACAGAGACGTCGTTGCATATAAATGTCCTGGAAATGAGGGCGGTGCTCCTAGCGTTGCAAGCACTTCACCACGTTCTTCCTTCAGGGACTATTGCGATTCAGACAGACAACATGTCGGTAGTCTGGTACATCAACAAACAGGGAGGAACCAGGTCCTATCCCTTTGTCGAGAGGCCATGAGAGTCTGGGAATGGGCAATTTCCACCAAACGCTTTCTGGTAGCAACGCACATTCCGGGAAAATCCAACATCCTTGCGGACAAACTCAGTCGCACCATTCTTTCACCTCATGAGTGGTCTCTCAATCCTCAGGTAGCGAAGAAGATTTTTGCCGTTTGGGGGCAACCCTGTTGCGATCTTTTTGCCTCTCCCTCAAACGCCAAATGCGACAATTTCTTCGCTCTGCTTCCCCACCAGGGGAATTCCCGAGAGATGCGCTGGTGCATGCTTGGCCTCCCGGTCTCCTTTATGCCCACCCTCCACTACCTCTGATGCAGAGGCTTCTGCAGAAAGCCAACAGTTTGGGGAGCAGAAGGATTCTCATTGCCCCGTTCTGGCCTCGTCAACCCTGGTTCCCCTTTGTATGGTCTCACAAAATCAATCCACCCTGGATTCTGGATCCGATTCCGGATCTCATCTCCCACCCTCTGGGAATTTCGGTTCCCAATCTACACACCCTGAAATTGACAGCTTGGCTGCTCCAGTTCCATCATTGATTAGGACTCCCGGTATCTCGTCACCGGTCAAGGCCATTTTAGTGGCAGCTCATAAACCTTCCACCAGGCAGGTTTATCGGAGTAAATGGAAGAGATTCTCTATTTGGGCGGTTCAGAGAACTTTGGATCCCTTCTCAGCACCTATGTCAGCAGTGCTGGATTTTTTAACAAACCTCTTTCATCAAGGGGCAAGTTCTTCCACGATTAAGGTACAATTGGCAGCCATCTCGCATTATCATATTGGTCATGAGACAGCTCCCCTCATGACGGCTAAATTGTGCAAAACCTTCCTCAAAGGGATTTTTTTGTTGAGGCCTCCAGTCAAGGAGATTGTACCACCTTGGGACCTATCTTTAGTTCTGCAAGCCCTTACTGCTCCTCCCTTCGAGCCTGCAGCTTCTACAGACCTAAAGTACCTTTCCTGGAAGACTGCCTTCTTAGTAGCTATCACTTCAGCCAGAAGAGTATCTGAACTTCAGGCTCTATGCGTCAAGCCGCCTTACCTTTCTTTCTTTCCGGATAGGGTGTGCCTCAGGACCAATCCATCTTTTCTTCCGAAAGTGTCTTCAGAATCTAATATCAACCAATCAATCAATTTACCTGTGGTTTTTCCCAAGTACTCAAACAAAGGAGAATACAAATTGCATTCCTTGGATGTTCATAGACAATTACGATTTTATATTCACAGAACAGCTGGTCACAGGCAATCAGATCAGCTGTTCATCTCCTTTGCTAAATTTGCTTTGGGTAAAGCAGTGTCTAAAGTCACACTATCTAGGTGGATTGCTAATTGTATTCTGCAGGCTTATGACACTTCAGGTAGACCTGCTCCTCAGAGGGTTACGGCTCATTCTACTAGGGCAGTCTCCACGTCAGCCGCCTTTCAGTCCCGTGTGTCATTGGATGATATCTGCGCGGCAGCTACTTGGGCCTCGCCTCATACCTTTATTTCTCATTATAAAGTGGATGTTGTTTCCAGGGGAAGAGCATCCTTTGGCTCAGCGGTGCTCCGGAACATCCTTTCATGACGGCCGCCCAAGATTCAGGTAGCTGGGGACTCTGTCCCACAGGTTGCAGACAAATGAAGTCTGCCTACTTCAGATTTAGAAGTTATGTACTCACCATAACGTTCCATCTGAGTAGGTGACTTCATTTGGATGCAACCATCCCCCTGACCTTTATAGAGTGAGTATTTTGCTTTGTTCATGTACTGTAGTCAGTATTATTTAGGCAAACTCAATCTGAGGTCAGTCAGGGCTTGGCAAGGGGTTATGGGTAAGAGGGAGGAGCTAGGAGCTCGGAGCCTAAGCTTTTGAAATGCCGGCTCGGATCCGAGGTCGGATCCGATACCCCACAGGTTGCATCCAAATGAAGTCACCTACTCAGATGGAACGTTATGGTGAGTACATAACTTCTAATTATTTTATGTGGCCTCCTGAAGGACCCTCAAGATTTGTCGTCTAAGGGTCCTCAGCCAGCCAAAGTGTCTGAGAAACACTCCAAGCTGTCGGTTCTGAGTTTGGAATAGACAAAAATCTCTGAAAAGCCTTCCGCTCTGTCAGCTCCCAGCATTGGCTCTGACAAAGCTAAGTCTCCGGCGGCTCCATCTGTGTCCTCGGAGCCAGTCCAGACCCATAAGAGATCAAGGTTTCCTTCTTTGGAGCCAGTACACATTGCTCCACAATCTCTTCTGCTGAAAGCTGGAGCGGGCAGTCAACGGTCCTCTTCACACTCTTCTTGGTCCACCAGGCTTTTGGATCACGACGTGGAGAGAGTGGCAACAGGTTCCTCAAGTCACAAGCACTTGCTAAATTACTTTTGAACCCAGCCCATAAGGAATTGGCTCCTTCACCCCTTCCAGCTTCTCCATTGATTCCTCCTCTGACTCTCTTGAGCTCGGAGCCGGAGTGCATGGAGGTCATGGTGGTGGAACCATCGGCTCTGGTTTCATCACTCTTATCGGTTCCGACTACTGTGCTGATCTCCTCAATGTCTCAGTCTGTCGAGGGATCTGGGCACCGAAGCTTTCTCACTGGCTCCGAGGGGGGATGTGGCATCAGACCCTTGTCCGACCGCGCTCTCCCTCTCGAAGCATCGGCACAGGTGAGCTCGGCTCCTACATCAGCCTTAGAGCCATCACTCCTGGTTCGATGGAGATCTCTGGGCTCTTTGGAGCCAGTGGATCTTTTGACTCAGGACCGTGGTGCCTTTGAGGTGATGAGGAGTGTGCTCTTTCCTGAGATTGCTCCACCCTCTGCTCCATTGTCTTCTTCTCCCTTGGTGCCTGTGCCTGACTTTTCCCCTCCTTCTGCCTCCAAGCATAGGGAACATGTGCCCCAAGATGCCCCACTGGGTGACCCCACTTCTTCAGAAACCTCCCTCGAACATTTGGAGGAGGCCACTTGGAAGAAGAAATGTAAGAGGAAGCATCTAGACTCCCCTAAGTCTATCACTTCAGATACAGACTTGGATGAATCGGAAGGGTCCCCACAGTCCCCCTTTGAGGTTGTCTCTTTTTCAGACATCTTGGAAATCCTTAGACAGAGGGGTGGCTGGAAGTCCCTAGCCCTTTCTGAAGATGAGTCTGTCTACCTGGATGCATTTGGTTCCCGACCCTCCACCTCTTGGGTGTCTCCACCTTTCGACCCACTTTTGTCTGTAGTGAGTAGAAAGGCATGGAGCGGTCCAGAGACCACGGAACCAGTTCCAAGGAGACCGAACAAATATATTACTGCTTCAGAGGATAAGTCTTTCCTTTCCAAAGGTTCCCTGTTGATGCCATGATGGTGGCAGCAGCCACTGAGAAGGAACTTGTTGTAACTTCTTCATCTGTCCATCCGCCATACAAAGAGTCTTATATGATGGACAGGTATGGGAAGCGTATGTTTTGTTCAGTGACCTTTACTCTCAGGTCGCTGAATTACTTGTCTCATTTCACATGACTTCAGAGGGATCTCCTGAAGGAGCTAGGTGATACCCTGCAAGATCCTACAGCTGAGGGAGTTGCAAACAGGGCAGCTTCCCAGCTTGCGACCTTGACCTCTGTGGTTAACTCCTCCATGAGGCTCATTTCTTATGTGGCAGATGGAGTGAGTAAGGCAGCAGGTACTGGAGTAGCTTTGTGGAGACACTCCTGGATGTGCCTTTGTCAATTTGCAGAACCTTTTAAGTCTTTATTTACCAACACCCCCTTCGATGACTTGTCCTTGTTTGGGCCTCAGGTAAAAGAGACTCTCACCAGGTGTGAACAGGATGATAAGACTCTCTTTGCCATAGGAGTCTGTTTTTCCACTCCATCTAGACCCTAACCTAAAGGTCAGAAGAGTGGAAAATGTGGTTCTGGAAATCCCAAGAGCTTCGCCTGACACACGTGGAGATTTTTCCCCCAGGGGCAGAGGTGGAAACAACAATGGAAGACACTGCCCTCGTGGCACAGAGGGTCCGCAACAGCAGGGTGACAGAGATGCTTTCTCTATTAGGCCCTCCCAATATTCCTGAAGGGAGGCCCGGCTGTCCACCTCTGGTGGCAGTTGGGGGCAGACTATCACTGTACCCAGCAGTCTGGCAATCTATCAAGAGAGAAATATGGGTACTGTCGATAATATCCAGGAGCTACAAAATTCCCTTTTCTCAGTCCCCCCTCCCCCCCAAAAGACAAATGTTCTATCCCAGATGTTCCACCCAGTCTTTGGGTTCATGCAATCCTAGAGGTTCAAAGATTGCTAGGAAAAAAGAGCCATCCAGGAAGTCCTCACAGACCAAATCAGATCCGGAACTTACTCAAGGTTCTTTTTAGTTCCAAAAAAGACAGGGGACTGGAGACCCATTTTAGATCTCAGCAAACTAAATCAATCGGTAAAAAAGATGAAGTTCTGGATGGTAACACTGCAGTCCATTCTTCCCTTCTTGGGTCAGGAGAATTGGATGTGCTCCATAGATCTCCAGGACGCGTACTACCATATAAAAATGGACAGGCATTCCAGGAGATTCCTACGCTTCCGGCTGGGAGCCAGTCATTATCATTTCAGGGCCCTGCCCTTTGGTCTCACCACAGCGCCCAGGGTGTTCACCAAGTGTATGGCAGTGGTCATGGCTCATCTGAGGCATCTGGGATTCCAGGTGTTTCCATATCTAGATGACTGACTCTTCACTGCTACCACCGAGCATCAACTGATCAAAGCATGAGACTACACAATCCAAACTTGTTCCCAGCTAGGCATCACCATAAACTACGAAAAGTCTGCCTTGTCGCCTTGTCAGTCTATTACCTTTATAGGGGCAGACCTAGATACAAGACGCATGATAGCAAAACTGCCTCAAGACAGGGTGTCAACCATTTGTCAGCAAGTTTCATTTCTCATAAAGAAGACGTGAGTTCAGGCAAGACAAGTTTTACAAGTAATGCCCATTACTTGTAAAACTTGTCTTGCCTGAACTCTCGTCTTGGCTTGTCAATGGCTGCAGCAATTACGCTAGTTCCTTTAGCATGCTTCCACATGCAGATTCTACAGTGGCTTCTTTTTGCTCAATGATCTTTCCAGGATTTGCCAATGTCACACATGATCTTGATCACGGAATCTTGCAAAAAGGACCTACTATGGTGGCTTGTCTCCCCCCCCCCCCAGGTGACTCTGGGCAGACCCTTTCTAGACCCCCATCCAGTAGCCACAGTGACCACAGATGCTTGCCAGATAGGGTGGAGGGAGCATTATCTGGGATGGACTGTCCAAGGAACGTGGCAACCTCACGAGTACCATTTGCACATCAATTTTCTAGAGATGAGAGTGGTGCTTCTGGTGTTGGTGCTTCGAGTATAGCAATGGGTGATGTCTTCCCAATTTTCTCTGATTGCAACACACATTCCCGGAAAATCCATTGTGGTAGCAGACAGGCTCAGCAGGGCTATCATCATGTCTCATGAGTGGTCCCTGAAGCAAGAAATTGCGGACTTGATTTTCTGCAAATGGGGCCAGCCATGCTGCGATCTCTTTGCCACTCCCCTAAACAATAAATGCAGCAGCTACTTCACCCTAGTGCCCTCTCCGGGACATTCACCCAGGGATGCACTTGTTCACAATTGGCCTCCGGGACTACTATATGCCTTTCCCTCTCATTCCAAAGATACTTCAGAAAGCAAAATCATTGGGTTGCAAACTCATCATTATTGCTCCTTATTGGCCTCGTCAGATATGGTTTCCGTTTCTTCGCCATCATCTTCAACTGCAGCCTTGGATACTAGACCCAGTTCCAGACCTCCTGATGCATCAGTCAGACGGGCTTCACCCATCCCTTCAAACTCTCAACCTGACTGCTTGGTTACTCCACTTCCAGTCTTAGCCAGGCTCCCAAACATTTCCCTTGCTGTACAACACATTCTAGTGTCCTCCCACAAGCCCACTATCAGGAGGATTTACACTAGCAAATGGAAGAGGTTCTCTTATTGGGCTAAGAGTAATAATGTTGATCCCTCTATGGCTGCTGTTCACAAGATTCTTGACTTTCTGGCCAAAACCTTTGAAAAAGGGGCAGCTGCAGCTACTATTAAGGTCCAACTTGCTGCCATCTCCAAGTTTCTTGTAGGAGACTTGGATTATAACATCATGTTCCATAAGTTGTGCAGAGCATTCTTACGAGGTACAACACTTTTAAGGTAAGAGAACCCCCCCCCCCCCCGGACCTAAACTTGGTTTTAGCTTCGATGGTTCTGCCTCCCTTTGAACCAGCAGCATCTTGACCCCTGAAGTTTCTATCTCAGAAAACCCTGTTCTTGGTTGCTATAACCTCAGCTAGATGGGTTTCTGAATTACATGCTTTGTCTATTTGCCCGCAGTATCTCATTTTTCACAAAGATAGAGTCTCGCTTAGGACCAGTCCTTCTTTCTTGCCAAAGATTTGTTCAGAGTATAACTTAAATCAGTCCATTGAGCTTCCTGTGTTCTTCCCCAATTTTGGCAACTAGGCAGAGTATAGATTACACCAATTGGATGTTCATAGACAATTACATTTTTATTTACACAGGACCAAAGACCTCAGAAAATCAGACCAATTTTTTATATCCTTTGCTGACAATAAATAAGGTTATCCATAGGTTCATACTAGGCTAACTGCCCTTGAGAGCCATTTTAAGCCTAGCAAATTATCCCTTGTGAGACTCAAACCCTGCACCTTGGGTTTGTAAGTCAAACACCTTAACCATTAGGCCACCCTCCTAACCCTAAGTGACCTTATCAAAATGTCTTTCAGACACAATCAGTTATTCATATCATTTGCATAAAAAGACGCTTCCAGAAAGGCCAGATGACATTCAACGAGAGCCTTAGCCACCTCTGTTGCCTTCCAAGCTAAATTGCCTTTAGATTCAATCTGTGCATGGGCAAATCCTCATACCTTTATCTCTCATTACAAAGTGGATGTGATCTCCCAGAATAGGGCATCTTTTGGTTCCACGGTCCTGAAGAGTTTGTTCCAGTGAGCCAACCAAGAACCAACTACTGTAGATGCAGTCCCAACCAGCAAGAACAAAGGCGAGATGGGACAACATAACATAAAGAAGTTATGTACCTACCATAACATTCCATGTTTGTTGTCCTTCATCTTGCCTTCCTTCTTGCGTCCCCCCCCCTCCTTCCCCCTTCCTGGAGGTTCAAGAGGAGTTCTTTATTGGTTACACTGGCTGAGTAAACTGCTGACATACCAGGTTAGTTAACCATGCATTGTTTTTTCCTCTTTCCTTCCTACCTTAGATGTATAAGAGCTTAGTAAAAATTGTTTTTTACTATGTATGTCTAGTGTGGGCTATTACAAACAAGATCTGGCTAGCTGCTGCTAGGCATGTTGGGATAGGGGGTAGCCTTGAGCCAGTAAAAGCTCTTGAGCTGTAGTAAATTGGCCGAGTCAGAGCTAAGGATCGGCTCCGAACCCAACCAGCAAAAAGGAAGGTGAGATGAAAGACATCAAACATGGAACGTTATGGTAGGTACATAACTTCTTTTTTAGCCCCATGGAGTTTTTGATTTAGAAGGCATTTTGATAGTAGCTATCACTTTAGCTACTAGGGTCACTGTGCTCCAAGCATTTATGGCTTTTAAACCGTATACAGTGTTCAAAAGAGATGGTGTTTTGCTTTTCACTTATTTCTCTTTTATGTCTAAAGTTATGCAGATATTCCTTATAATCATGAAATTCCACTGTCTTTTTATTATCTACTCCATTACATTTTGGGGAGAGGATTTTGCATGTTAAGGTTCATGTGAAGAATTATAGGCCTGCATGTCTTGGATGAATTCTTTTGGAATGTCATACCAGCTTTTTGCTTACTTTGCTTGAGGCAGGCTTGGAATATCAGCTTCTTATCAAAATATAACTGAATGGCTTTCTATGTGAATTAGTGCTTATAGGTTTATAGGTTCATAAGACGATACTAGGCTATTGGCCCGGAGGCAGTTATAAGCCTAGCCAAGAATTTCACTCATATTCCCACAAAGTCAGCACCTGTTTTCCCTGTCCAGCTGGGACACAGGTAGGATCCCAGGGGTATATTTTTTGTTTTCCATCCAGTCATCCCGGTTCATCTTAAAGAGGGCTAGTGAGGTACTCTGCTTCACATGGAGAGAGAGTCTATTCCACAAATGGGGTGTCATTGGGACACAAATCTATCCTGCCAGCAAGTTCTATTAATGTCACAGACCAGGTTGAGGCCTTGTGTGCAGGTTGCATGAGTGGAGTTTGACTTACGGATATGCAGCAACTCCATCAAGGCTGAGTCTGAGATGGCCTTGTATGCCAGACACAGGTCACCTCTGAGCAGTCTGTATGAGACTGAGTAGAGAGACAGGGTTTTTAGCCTATCTGTATAGGATAGGTGTCTGAGACCCTGGATTTTCCTGGTCAGGAACCTCTGTGGTCTCTCCAACTGCTGCATGTGCTTGGCAAGTTACATGTTGAAGGGCACATTGTACTTGATAATGGGTCTGATAAGGGAGGAGTGCAGGGGTGTTATGATCTCCTTGTTCCTGGATGAAATACCCTTACTTACAAGGTGGGCCATGTGGAAAGCCTTCCATAATGGCAGCAACGTGGTGGTGAAAAGTCAGGTTGCTATCAACCTGGGTGCCCAAGTCCCTCACGACTGATTGCATGCTTAGTACATTGCTATTAATGTGATAATTAGTGGGGATGCCATTTTCCCCAAATGGGATAATGATGCATTTCTTGTCATTCAGTTTGAGGCCATACTTCTGGCATCAGTCATTAGTTTGGGTAAGGCCTTCTTGGAAGATGTTCACATCACTAGGGGAAATTATGACAGTGCCCAGCTTGCAGTCATCTGCAAACTTGGTAAGCCACAGACCACTGGTTTTGGATTGAATCTCAGAAATGTATATCCCAAATAGTAGAGGCCCCAAGACCAATCCTTGTGGTACCCCACTTGTTACGGGTCTGCTGTTAGAGGTGGCTTCCCCTATTTTATGGACGGTGCAGTGGTGCAGTGGTAGCATTGTCGCCTCACAGCAAGAGGTTCTCTGGTTTAATTCTGGGCTGGAGTGCCTTCTTTGTGGAGTTTGGATGCCTTACCTGCATTTGAGTGGGTTTCCTCCAGGTGCTCTGGTTTCCTACCACATTACAAAGAGATGCATCTGGAGTTTTTCTTCCCGGTCCTCTGCTGAAAACTGGCTTCATTCCAAGTCAGACTTTGCTGGTTAACAAATGTTAAATAATAATAATAAATATTTTGATTGAGTGGGTTCTATCAGTGAGCCAGTTTGCTACCCATCTGGTAACATACAGGTTGATGCCTAGCTGGGAGAGTTTGTCTATTATGTTTGAGTGGAGAATAGTGTTGAAGGCTTTGGCTAGGTCAAGGTAGGTGGTGTACATTCTCTTCCACTCATCCATGGCTTTGCTGACTGTTTTGAAGAAGGTGACCAAGTTTAACGGGCATGATCTCCCTTTGACAAAACCAAACTGTGTGGGATCAAGCGTTTGGAGGTTGCCAATGTCCTTGTTTATAAGGTCCATGATAATGTGCTCTATGGCCTTGCAGATCAGGCTAGTTAGGCTGATGGGCCTATAATTGCCTGGGTTGTTGGATGCACCACCTTTGTGTAAAGGGATGACAGTGGCTGTCCTCCACTCTGCTGGGATGAAACCGGTGTACAAGCTTTGGTTGAATAGGGTGCCTAGTGGTGTTCAGAGGTCTTGCCTGAGTTCATGTAGGACACAGCCAGGGATGTTGTCAGGTCCCATGGAGGCTGTATTTTTTGCCTTTGTGAGGGTATTAATGACCTGTGCCCTGATGATGAGGGGAGGGGGGCAGGTGCTGAGAATGTTCTGATGTGGGGACAAGGGGGTGAAGTTTTCACTGAACTTGTCTGCCAGCAGGTTGGCTATATCCATGGTGTTTGTGTATGTAGTATTCTTAACCACCAATTCAGAGCAGATTTGGGAGTTACCTTTGAGACTGTAGATGTATACAAAGAAGGCCTTGTGATTGTTCTTAGTTGATGTGGTCAATTTGGACTTGAAGTTAGCCTTAGAGGATTTCACTAGTGACCTTATTTGCTTGTTCAGACAAAGGAGAGAGTGCTTCCAACATGGCACCTGCTTCTTCTTGGTCCTGGACAACAATTTTTTCCTTTTATTGTAGGGTCTGTTTATTACTGCTGTCCACCAGACAGGTTTACTTGTCCTTGAGGAAGATGATTTGGTCCTGTCAGGTATTGCTGAGTCCATGCAACTATACAGGTTCTCATATAGCTTTTTTGATGTAGGCTTAGACATTAGTGCTTGTTCCAACTGAAGGGATTTTGACTGTGAAACTGCTTATACCTGCTCTCAGGAGGTTGTAGTCAGCTTTGGAAAAGTTTTTTGTTCGACCCTGGCAATGGGGGGGGGGGGTCAGGGGAGATGGTGACTTTGAAAATGATTGCTTTATGGTCAGATCTTACTAAGGAGGATGATACTGTAGGGGTGCTACAGTGGCTACTCATGTTGATTAGTACTACTAGTTGATTAGTCTGTAGCTAACTATGATTTGAATAGGTGTTTTGTCAACAGTTAACTGCACCTGGAGTGTCTCCTGTGTGTCATACCGTTTGACCAGCCTGGAGGTGTGTATGTCTTTGATAAATATTGAAGTTCCACCTCCTCTGACCTTGTAGTCCTCCATTTGGGCTCTGAAAGTATGGTAGGACAAATAACCTGGTAAGGCTGGGGTGCTCTCCACAGCTTTGAACCAGGTTTCAATGACTGCACAAATTTCAGCATCTTTCAGGGTGAGGAATGCTTGCATGGAGTGCAGTTTCATGTTAGGACTCCTAGCGTTTAGCACCATGACCATTCAATTTTGTTTAGAAGAATTTTTTACGTTGATAATTTTGTCCTCATGACTTTGCCTAAAATAGTCACTATGGGGGAGGCAAGAGCCTTTACCAGAAGCCTGAAGCCCAGGGGAGACAGATGAAGGCCATCTCTGGCAAAGCATTGTGGTCTGTCAGTCATGTCCTTGCAGGTTTTCAGGTACTGCATCCCCCTTGGAATGACATCAGAAACTAAGCCAATTGTTAAAGTCAGTCATTTTCTGTTTGTATTGAGGCATAATTTTGGGTGACAGTAGGATGCTGCTTAAAGCCAGCGACATATCTGCCTAGGACACATATTCAGTGATCTCAATCATGTCTCTCTTCATATTGTCCAGAGAGGTACATCTCAAGTCATTCACACCAACATAGACTATGACAGAGTCATAACAGTACCTGTTTTTGAGAGACTTGAGTGCGTAAGTGAAATGGTGGATTCTAGCACCTATCAAGCAACTTACCATAACTTTCCCCTTGTCTAGCCTGGTGAGGGGCACATCTATGTGTCTCACGATAGAGTTTCCTATGACTAGTATGTTGGGTTTGTGGCTGGGCCTTAGAGGCTGTGAGACACTGGCATGTGCACTATGTGTGGTGCTTGGTACGGTGGGTTGTGATGTGTATGTGTGCTTTTGCCTTGGAGGTCTCTTTTGTTTAGGTATGTTTTTGTTGAGAGCCTCCACATATGTAGGAATGTACTGTATAGGTGTGTGTGGTGTTAGAGGTGTGGTGTTTGTGCAGACAACCTTCTCAGTGCCAGATGCACTGGCTTGTGATTGAGACAGCAAGCATTCTAGGTTCTTAATGTAATTGCATCTCTCACATATTGTGTTCCTAGGTGGTAGAAGAAGAAGGTTGTTCATGTACATGAGGCATTTGATACACTGTCTCAGAATGCCCATATCAACCAGACTAGTAGGAGAAACCACAGGAAATTGTCTCTACATGGTTGTCAGAATCCGTGGAAGAGAGGTCAAGAATGGTAGAGTGAGTAATATCAGAACAGAGTACCTATAGGTGTGAGTAGGGCTGGATAAAATCAACACAGTAGTTGCAAGGGAGGGAGTCAGTTACACAGGAGTGCTGGTAAGGGAAAACATGCAACTGAGATACCTCACAATGGGTTAAAACAGCACAGTGGAAGTGCACGACAAACAAACAAGCCTGACACCTTGCAAACACAGGGTTTAGATATTGCTGTGCCTCTGCAAGAAAACCTACCTTTAATTAAGTCATAGCTAATTCTGCTAAGGAGGCTATTGCCTCACTAGCTTTTATTACAGGAGCCTGTTCTGTTGACACATGGAAGACTGCGAATGTTTTTCTGTTCAAATCTTTGAAAAACATTGTTAAGTTAAATGTTCATTATAAGACTGTGGAGGCTGTTGCCACAATAGTTGACTGTATGCTGGTGAGTGCTTCCTTTGCCCTATAGAGCTGATGGTTTGGAATGTTCCCCACAAATGATAAACAATTTAAGACAGAAAGGAAGGAAAATCAGCTGTGTCAGGTACTCACTCCATCAATAGAGTTTGTCCATTCTTCATTCCCTTTTATTTTTTTATTTCAAATCCCCTTTTCCTGGCTTTCTTTTGTATTTTCTTTCTTGCAAAATGATGATGCATGAATGGAGGGTACTATATTGGTTTCCATAAGGTTAGTAGAAGTTTGGCTGCTAATGATCTTTTAATATTGTTGGCTTTTTACTATTAAAAGTTGTATGGTAAATTCCTTAAAGGAGTTTAGCAAGAGGCATCTTCTCAATGGTCTGCATGAGAGCTGTTTATATTATTCAGAAATTAATATAGCACATGACTGAGCTGCTACAGAAAAAAAAGAGCTTTTTCAGCTTGTGCTGCCTCTTGTTTGGCTTATGCTCTGAAGGCTTTGAAATTATGAGTCTACTGTGCTTGCCATTCTCTTCTATGCACTCCTGACACTTTCAAGATGCTTGGTATACTGCAACCAGCAGAGATCTTTTTTTGAGTAGCAGGCTTTATTAAGGTATGCTTGTAGAAGTTTGTATTGCAGGTGGATAAATAATTATTATGCATGCAGTAATAACCATTGAGAGGCCACAAATGGAGCTGTTTACCATAATGACATCCAGATGGGTAAAGCAGCATGATCAGTCAGTTTGATGGTGACTACTACTACTATTATATGTTGGTGATATTAAAATAAGATGTCTTACCTTTTCAAGCTTTTATCTTGTGTACCAGAACTCACTGCAGTATTCAAATGAATATACACAAATAATTCAACAGAAATGCACAAGTGGCTTTTGCATGTACTGCATATTCATTCATTTATGCATTTGTATAATAGAGAGCGTGGTATAGTTAGACTTTCAGTGGAGAAGGACTTGAAATGCAAGTCTTAATGGATTTAATCCTAGAGAAAGGGCCAGTGGATGAAGAGAGGGCTGGTTAGAATACAAGGGTAGAGTGACTGCTACTGAAAAAGGACATTTCTGAAAAAGCCAGTAAGAAGTCAGGAGAAAAAGAAACAGATGTTGCCACTGATGGTATAAATGTGAATGAATGCTTGGCTGGTAAGGAAACTGATTTTACCGCCATACATTTGTAACAGGGTGACATGAGAAAAAATGATACAAACACTGAAAGGAGAACTACAAAGACTTATGGTGAAATCATGTGTCAGATAGAGAGAAGAATTACGGAGGAAGTGGGAATTGATGAATGCAAAGGAACACTGACAGAATGAATGTGTAGATAACATAACCAATTGCAAAAATCAGAAAAAAATTCAAGGAAGCCACTAACAAGTGTGACATTATGGGTATTATTATTTTACCACTGGATTTTGATTTGAAAGAACAATTATTCACTTAGGTAATGGATACTTTTGGTGAAGTGACATTTGCAACTAATTTGTTAGCAGAATATTTTTTTAAAGCAGAAAAAAGCATGCTGTCACATAGAAAGGCTTCCAGTTTCACAATTTAAGCAAGTAAATACACAGTTCAGAATATCATCTGTAGAGGGCAAGTTAATAATCTTTTTTTTTCTGTCTGTAGTAAAGTGCACCATGAAATAAAAATGTGGACAGGAGTGTATGAGTGACATTGGATGTGAAAGAAGGAAAAACACACCATGTATTGACTATGATAATTCTAAATGAGAAAAGAGCACTGTTAAATACAGGGCAACCTATTTTTTTTTTTTTTTTTTTTTTTTTTTAGAAATAACACTTTTAGTGCCAGACTGTAACAAAACAAGATGTGGACAATGTGGGAAGAAAGGGCATACTAAAAGTAATCCAGAAATTGTACACTAGTACGTAGAAATGGTAATGAGTGGACATTTCTGGTTTGACTGCCCTTTGTTAGAATCAGAAAGGAAAATTAAAATTGTAGAGATGAGAGACAATTAGTTAAAAGTGTTACTGAAGGTATTTATGAAGAAGAAAGTACTATGGGTAAATAAGCAAAGAAGAAAATACAGAAAATACTGCAAATGATGGGTAAATGAAGAAGGGGATAGTCTGCAGACAGAGAGGTCTCAGATACAAGTTAAAATAATTATACAGTGTGAGAACATGATCAAGAAGAGGAAGAGAAGTTGAAAGGGGAAAAACAAGAATAAAATGATGAAAAAATTAACTGGAGAGGGTTGGGGAAGAAACAGAAAAGTAAATAAATGGAAGTACAATGAAATGAAAGGAAAGGGATGACATAGAAAATAGATATTAAATGTAAATAGTATAAAAAATGCTATTAGGAATTTGTTTTGGATGATGTAAGAAATTAAGTATGGCTGTGATATTTTTGCTGAACAAAAGGTGTATGTATGGCGAATGAAGATTATATGGTGGGGAGAAATTAAATATGTTCAAGTATAGGGATTCTGATAAGAAGTGAGGAAATGAAAATATTAAACGTGACAGCATTAGTGCATGTGAGGGTGGTAATATGTGACATGAGAAAAAAGGAAAATTGTGTCAGACTAGTAGCGATATATGCATACACAAATATGTCTGAAAGAAAAAAGATGTTTGAGGAAATAAATAAGTTTGTAATGGTAAATATTTCAAATAATTATAGTAGGAAAGTAACTGCAACTTAAGGAAGGAAAGAGGAAAAATAACACAAAATATTAAGGTGATGAAAGAGTTAATAAAATGTTGTGGGCTTAAAATATGGAAATAAGTGTCCAAAACAGGAATTTTTAAAACTGAAATTGATTAGTAGAAATAGCTGATTTTTAGATCACATAGATATGTTATATATGTATTGGATAGCATACGGAATGGAAGAGAAATAATAAAGGAAGGACATGAAATAAAAAGGGTAACTGTTGAGGTTAGCAATAAAGATGAAATAAAGAAAGAATGTAGAGCATTATGAAAAGAACATTTGAAGATGAAAATACTATGACCATTAAAAATATCGATGGGTGTTGTTTAAGGAAATGCCTAAAACATTTTTTTAGAAGTTGAGAAAAGAATGAAAAGAAGAGATAAGATGGAATATGCAGAAACAATGAGAAAATATGAAAAAGAGATGGAACTAGGTAGATACAGAATAAGAGAAATGGAAAAATAGTTGTAAAAATGAAGATAAATGATGTATAGACAAAAAGTCTTTTTAAAAAAGAGGAAGTTTCACTTTTTAGAGAAAGAAGTTAAAGCAAAAGTTGGAAAGAGTGATACAATATTAGACAAATAAGGTAATATAAAATGTAAGCAGGAAATTATGGAAATGGTTAAAAAATGTGTAACTAGAATGTTTGAAAAAGAAACATAAGGAGAACATAAAAAGTAGAAAGTATATCTGTAGAAATGTTAAGAAATATTTAGAAGAGAAAATCAAATAAAAGAACTGGGGGGAAATATTAGTCAAGTAAGGGAGGAATCAGTACCATGACTAGCTCAGTTAAGTTATAGATATTATAAAAAAAATGAATGAAATTGAAAAGAAGAGTATTTATTAAAATATTGAGTGATTGGAGGAAGATATAAAAGAAGAAGGTAAGTGTTTAATTACTAAATTTATATAAAAAGGATGAAAGCAATGATGTAAAAGCTGGAGGCCAATAACACTGAGAAATATGTATGTATACATGGATTCACTTTAGAAGCTTGAACGCCCATAACATTGAAATTCAAAACATTGAGACCAAAAGCTTGAAAACTCAAAACACTGAAAATTCACAACATTGAATCCTATAACATTGAAAAAAGTTAGGAAAGCAACATGTACTATATTCCAGCACAACTAGATACTGAAACAAATAAAAACAAACCATATTACATTTCTCCAACTATAATTTCGGATTTGATAAATTTAAGTAGCAGGGGGGTGAGGGGAGCAAGGGGGCTTGCCTGCTTATAGTTGGAGAAGTGTAATATTATTTGTTTTTTATTTGTTTTAGTATGTAGTTGAGTTTGGATATATGAAATGTTGGTTTACTATGTATTTTCTAGTTATGGGATTCAATGTTTTGAATTTTCAAGCTTTTGGTCTCAGTGTTTTGAATTTCAATGTTATATATATATATATATATATATATATATATATATATATATATATATAAAACTAATGCAAAAATATACAGAAAGTATTTGGCAAAGTTATGGAGGTGAATGAAATAATAATGGTAAAATATGTGGTAAATATAATTTTGAAAGAAAATATGAGATTAGTAACATGCAGTGTAGCAAAAGCATTTGACATGGTAAGCCATGAGGCAATGTGAAAGACATTAGACATATGGAATTGGGGAAAGTAGTAAAATTAATAAGAATTTGTTATGAAAAATCCTGAATGAAAGTTTTGGTAAATGGATGGATGCGGAGAAAAATAAAAAGTAATACAGGAGATATGTGCAGATGTCCCTTGACCATATGTGTTTTTGTATTGGTGGTGATTGCAATACTACAACTGTGCACATGCAGAATGAGAGAAGGAAATAATTGTAATACTTACAAATCTTTCATATGCAGATGATATAGTTATTGTGACTAAAAGTAAGTTTTGGATAGGTGAGTAAAACATTGCTAAAAGCTGGTTGCAGTTATACAAATAGAAAAGTAAGGGTTTTGGTGAAATTAAGAAAATGAATGGGATGTATATCAGAAATTTAAGTGTACTCAGAGTGAAATTTGTAGAGTATGAATGTATAATATGACAATGGAGAGAACTGAAAGAAATTAAAAAGCTGTTGGTTTGATGGAATTTTTTTTTAATATAATTTAAAAAGGTATATATGCTAAATACTTATACATTGGTAAAACATGGTGTGCATATTTCACTAGCTAAGATAGAAAAAGAACTGCTAGAGGTTTATTTTTAGTTTTAGTTGGGGTCAAGATTTAAAAGAGGGGTTATATATAGCAGTTATGAATTAAAAAATGCAGTATATTTAACATCTATTCATCTGTTTGTGTAATAAAGTAAAAGACAGACAGACAAAAAAATTGAAAGGAGTGGCATATGGTCATGGAAAAATACAAGGAATAATTAACGGAAGAGGTAAAGAATGCTGCAAGATAGAAGGAAAAAGTTTGAAATATTTTATGATGTATAGATTTTTTGTGGTGAATTATTTTGAATAAATCACCAGTAAAAGGTAATATGAAATATAAAGTAATACAGGAAAAGAAATACAATGAGTGTAATACAAAATAAACAACAAAACATTGTTTTTGGAATATGACAAGAATGACATGTTTTGGAGAACATGTAAAAATGAGTTTAATGTGAAGTTTTCAAAAATATAAATATGGATTTTATGGAAAGTATGAGAAATTAATGAAATATGTAATTGTTAAAAGGGACAAAATATTGTTTGCAGCAATATGGATATTGTGAAAAAAAGAGAGAAATTATAGAAATGTGAAATTGTTAAATCGGGCAAAACATTGTTTGTAGCAATATGTGTACTGTGGAAAAGAAGATGTGATGAATTATTGTATAATAAAAGCAGAGAAGATGATGTGTCAGCTGAAAGGAAATGCAGCTATATTAAAACAAAAGAGGAACTTTACAATTCAGGTCCTGTGACATAACATAAGATGATCCAAAAATATATTTTTCTTAAAAATGTATGAAAGTTGTTTCAATTCAAAAAGCTGTAGATGATAAAATACTATGGAATGCTGGGTAGTAGATACTGGATGTGTTTAGAAAAGGTGGAACAGAGAGGGTTAAGGCTATGAGATGGTTGCTCCTGTGGTACATGATTTGATTCCCTCAGCCCATATTTGCCTTCTGTGTGACCTTGAACAAGTCACTTAACTAGGCATTGCTGCTGGGCCACCCCTGAAAAAGGACTATATCCAGTGGGCCTACCTGGTTACAAATAGGTATTATTATTATTATTATTATTATTATTACTATTGTTGTTAACGGAAACGTATCACATTTTTCAGATTTTATGATTGCTAATGGAAAAAAGGAATGCTTAAGAATTAAACCCACCTAAAATAGTTTCATAATGGTTCATGAGACTATTTGCCCAAAGTGAAGATGTAGTAAAGCAGGACGTTCAGCAAAGGACTGCATAATGTTTTGTAGAAAATTTGAAGAAGGGATCACTTTTGGCTCAACAGTGATAAATTAAGTGATTATGATCAGAAAACCTCTGCAAATGTTAATAGTAATGATAGTGTACAAGAGCAAGGTGTCGTTAGTTTGAAAATGTACAAGAAATTGCAGATGTGAATGTAAAAATTATTATAAAATTGATGTGCAAAATATGTGTGAAGCATTAATTAAGTCAAACTGAAGATGATGATAAAGAAGATAAAATGGGGAAATTAATTCTGTTGGTAATATGGAGATGAAAATAAAGATTAAGGAACACCAAAAAAGGTTAAAAGGAAAAGAGTAACTTTAAGATAACTTAAGTGCTGGAAGAATTTTAGTAATACAGTGGTGTCATAAAAAGAAAACCGATGGCATTTGTTAGAAGACATAAGCTACTGAGCTAAGGGACATAAAAATCAAGTAGCAGCATTATGGAATAATAAAATAATTTGGAGTTTTTTACATAAGATTTGTGCAGGAACTGCTATTTTAGTAAAAAAAACAGAATATAGACATGGGTGTAATCAGAGCAGGTAGCTGTATAGTATGTTATATCAAAGATGGGAAGAAGGTATGGATGTATATACACTAACGGCAGAAAGAGAGAAAAATGTTTGAAGAAATAAAAACAACTGTTATTGTGAAAATTGCTATTACAATAGGTGATTTCAACTGTAACTTAAGGAAAAATACTGGCAAAATAGGAATATGTGTACGTAAAGAATGAAGTGTGGACAGCTTCAATTGGATATAATAGAAAATATACTTATAAAAGAGTAAACTTAAGAGTTCGATTATGGTATATTTTCAAATAGTCTGCAAGACTTGAGAGCAGAAACATTGTTTTCTGATCATTGATTTATAGAAATGGAAATAAGTGATACAGAAAAGATCTACTTAATGAAGGAAATGATTAAAATACTTTTGGGAGAGATTGCTAAACAGAATCATTTAGTACTGAAATGTATAAATGTTTGAAGATCATTGCACTAGACTTTTTTATAGTTCATAGGAACAATGATAGTTGATTTATAAGGGAAAGTATAAAATAGTGCATTTGAATCTGAAAGCTCAAGTTTGAAAGAGTGTGAAGGGAAAATATAATAAATGTATCAATGAATATGACAGATGTTTGAATGAAGATGAAAACCAAATAATTAATAATGAAAATGAATAATAGCTAGAACATATAAAAAGTAAAAAAAAATATGTTATCTAGACAAAGTAGCTTTTACAAAGGAAGTGTGATGAACTATCTCTGTTAAAATATGAAGGAAAATGGAAATGATAAAAGATAAGGGTATTGATATATTTTGTAAATAAAAGACTGTACATACATTTTTATGAAAATAGATATACTATAACGAATATTGAAAAATGGGAAGTAAATAAAACTGAAGAGAGTACATTTAAAAAGATGGCAGATAAAATTAGTAAAAAGGATTTGGAGACAATTCTAAAAGAAGTGAATTTAATGAGTGCATCTGGGCCAGATTGACTGCGGTGGTGGTGCTGCGGTAGCATTGTCGCCTCACAGTTAGACGTTGCCCGTTCGATTCTCAGTTAGAGCGTCTTCTGTGTGGTGACATGCATGAATGGGCGTTCTTTCATTGAAGGTTTTGCATTAGGCCCAGCAAGCCAGCACGTCAAAATCTACTGCCAATCATTAGCGGACCGGAGTTCCGCTGTGGCGACCCCTAACCGGGAAAAGCCAAAAGAAACAAACAAACAAAACCTGGGCCAGATTGAATTGGATATAGATTATGTAAAGAAATTAATGATAAGAAAATATTTTGATAAATATAATGAATTAATTGTTGGAATATGGTGTTAAAATGTGAGAGAAAATTACATTTTTGTCTAAAAATGTATTAGAGAATATATAAATATTTGGAGACCATAAATGCTGAATAATACTGATTATATGATATGTATGAAATGATTGCAAAACTATAACAAGTACAAGTATGGACTGGTCATGAATAATGGTATATATTGTGTGGAAGGAATAAATACCAAAGAGTTGATGATTTTGCTTAAGGAATTTGTTGACAGTATTTTAAGAGAGAAAATGGAAGGTAGATTGTGAAATGATAATATTTCATATAGAAAAATTATATGATAGTATAAATCATATTATATCAAAATATTTAAAGAACATGGTATGAAAGGAGACATTAGTGAGTTCGTTGATGTCTAATTATTGTAGTGCATGCAACTGTGTATTAAGAAATATTTGGATTTGAGAAGGAATTAATGATAAAAAATGTGTCAGACAAGGATGCCCCATGAGTGGTACTCTATTCTCAATGGCAATGAATGCTGTTATAGAAAAAAAAATAAAGTAAAAGTGGACAAAGGCATCTGGTAAGAAAAGTTTAAAACCCCAATATGCATGGCTTGTACTGATGACTTAATAGTTGCAACTAATAATAAACTATTGACCAAATAGGTTATTTTAAAGGAGGAAGACCAGTTGGCAAAAAATAAATTTAAGTCTAAATAAAAAGAAGTATAAATGATTAATAGACACAGCATGGCTGCAATTTATTTTTCAGAGACTGAGATCAGTTTAATGGATATATAATTTGAAAAAAAAATGTATATGAACAGTGGAAAAAATTACTTAATGGAATTAGTAAAGTAACCAATTTATTGAAAATGTTTAAGTTAACATATACTAAAAATGTGCATTATTCACTCTTATATACTAGGAACGTTAGGGTATATTGGTAACATTTGTGCATTCTCAGCAAAATTAGAAAATGAATTACTGAATATTGTCTTTTCTTTCACATGGGGATAATGACCGAACCCTTTTAAATGGGAGTATTACACTGTAAAGGTAAAAAATGTGGTTAGGTTTGAAAATTCAGTGACCCTGTATTGGATACTGAAAAAATACATAAATAAACAATGATATTCTTGGTAAAATATTATAGGAGAAATATCTTGATTTGTGGACATTGGGGAAAAAAATTAAAACATGAGTGTGAAAAAATTGTGGAGTACTACAAGAAGATAAAAATGTGAAATTACGATTCATACTACAATGTGTAGAATGCAGTTATGGTACAAACAAATAATGTAAAGATTTTTATATAAAATATGGGAGATTATACATGTTAAAATTAGTAAAGCAATTAAAGGAAGGAAAGAAAGATTTAAAGATGTCAAATAAATTATGCATTCTCTGTAGACACTGATGTTGGAGAAGTTATCAGTAAAAGGGTTAATGAAATATAAACAAATTAATGAAAGGTTGTGAATAATTTGTATTTTATTTATTCATTTTTTTTTGCATTTGTTTTCCTGGGTAGACCACTGATCTTCATGGGCAGTTTTCAGACTCAGCTCAGAGTCACACAGGCATTGGAGGCTGAGGGAATAAAACACTGCACCACTGGTCCACATGAAACAATTTAACAACTCCTTAATCCTCTAAGCCAACTGCAAGTCAGTTTGGGAAATGACAAAAATAACAGGGGGCTTGTCTGATTGGCCCAGAGGAGAGCCCATACATATAGTCACTTATGTGCTAATATAATGGGCAGGTTCACAATTTCCTCTGTCTGCCTCTGGTGTAGTTCCTACAGCCACCATGGACATAGTTTAGACATGTCCTTTACTGCTGTTGGAGTTCCCTTTATGGGCAAGGAGAGTCACTCTTGTCAGCTTGTCATTCCAGGGAGGAAGGGTAGGGAATGTCACCTTGCCTAGACAGAATGCCATGCCTATTTCTACGGAGGCTTTTCCTAGCAAAAGTGTATCTGCTTCATCAAAAAGTCTTGTCAAAAAGAAATAAAAGCTAAGATATAGTTTATCTCCTGTCTCAGTCATGATGGACAAGAGTGATTTGTATGGCTTGGCTCAGGGTTTAATTGAGGCTGTTGACCCTTCCCGTTTAGCTGTTTCTGGTAAAAGAAAAAGAGATTCTTAATTTTCTCAAGACAGTCATATGTTTGAACTGTAAAATGATTGTGAAGGGACAGATACTATTTTGTCTCCTCAGATTTTGGATTCAGATTCTGAGGAGCATTTGGCTTTGGCCTGTCCCTTTGATGGACTCCTATCTTCCTTCCTGTCATTCAACATCTGCTATCTCATGGAGTGATAGTAGTCCCCTGCTCTCAATCAGGAGAAGGTTTTTATTCAAGAATGTTTCTGGCACCAAGGAAAAAAAAAGATTTTTGGAAACCTGTTTTGGATCTTTCCTTTCTGAACCTGTTTTGATAGTACCCACATTCAAGATGTTATCCCTTCAAGACTTGTTATATCTTATTCCCCATTTTTATGTTTTCTGATGACTGTAGACTTAAAAGATGAATAGCATCACATTCCTATAGATCTTGATTTTAGACTTTTCTTATGTTTTTTTGTGTGTGTGTCTGTATCACATTATCAGTTCTCTACATTGTCTTTGCCTCAGAACCATTTAATACTTCATATCTTGTTTGCCACTTCTTCACTTCAGATGTGGATACCACTCTCTTGAGCTTATAGGGTGATTGGTGGGTGTACATTCCTATTTTTATCACTGATTATTATTTCTATCTTAGTTTCTCTCTCACCTTCCTCCCTTTCAGTGTTTATGGCTTTTTAGCATTAGTCATTCTTTCCTTAGCCTTTTTCCTTGGGTACTAATTGATACTATTGTTGGTACTTATTTCCTTTTTCTATACTTTCCTACCCTCTCATTGGGCATTTCCTACATACAATCTTTGAAAGCCCTTTCATTTATTTTATTATTTTATTTTACCTTACCAAAAAAAAAATCTCTTTTTGTCTCCCTGTTTATCTTTTCTACTTTTACCATGGATGAAAATCCTATGGGCTTTAAAAAGTGCACTTCCTGTGGGCACAAGATTCCTAACTCTGATGCCCACAAGGAGTGCTTAGGAGTGACCCACCTTGAAACTCCATTCCCCACTTGTGCTGGTTTTAACATGAGGGCGTTGAGTGATGGCCACAACAAGTTAGTTTTGAAAGGGTTACTTCCCTCTTCTGCTACATCTTCTGCTGCATCTGTTTTAGGAGCTCAACCCCCCCCACCAAGAAACAAAAGTCTTTCTTGGAGACTAGGGAACACAGAAAATGGTCTCCCAACCATTCTTCAAATCCAGATCAAGCCTCAAAGCTGCAAAAAAATTTAATCTGACCCCTTCAGATACGACTGTGGGGACAATTACATTTCAGAGAACTTGACCCCTTCATTTATCTCCAGAGCACATTTCCTCACAGCTCCCTTCACCTTTTCTTCAAGAAACATCAAGAAGCATGTCACATCTTCCATTCACCTCATCCTCTGTCAGGTTCTCCCAGAGCCTATCCAAAGTAGATGTGGACAGGATTATGAGGAAGTTTCTCAGGGCTCAGATTCAGATGGGGGTGTTATTGGCTCCATCTCCCATTGGAGCCTCCAAACTACTTCTCATTCCTTTATTTCTCCTTCTCCAATCCATCCTTTGGTTTCAGAGACCTTGGATCTGAGAATCCCAAGAGTAGATGTGTCAGATCCAAAGACTTCCTCTCTAATAGTGTCTCTGACTCATTTGGCATTGATCCCCCTAAGAGCAGAATGAGTCTTGGAGCTGAAGCTACAGCAGTGAATCCGGTGGTGGATTTGACTTAAAGGTTAATGGAGCCACCCCTTCCCCTTGGAGCTTTGGCACTGGACAGCTCTGCTCCAACTCCTTCCTTGTGGCACATGTCCGGTCAGAGTCAGGACTCAGCAGCACCTGAGGCTTTGGTTCCAGTGTGGCAGGCCTCAGCTTCTCCCAGTCCTTTTGCCTTTGAGGTGGTGGAGAGGGCTTTGTCTCATCCCAGAGTCCAGTCTACTCTTATTCCTTTAGATCCTACCCCACTACCACTATAAGGCCTGAGTTTTGAGCCTCACCAGCCTATCCACAGGGACAGATAGCCTGCTCAAGCATCCAGGCTGCTCCTCTTTAGGAACATCCTCTCTGTTTTGACACCTCTCCACATCATCCCACTGAGAAGGTCAACCAGATGAGGTCATGCAAAAGGAGGCACATAGATTCCTCTCATGAGTCTCTCACCGAAGAAACTGACTTCGATGAAGAGGAGAAGTCCCAAAGGTCTCCACCAGACGATGTCTCCTTTGGAGCAATTCTGGAGATCTTTAGCCAGAAGGGTGGATGGTCCTCCAATTCCCCCTTCCCAGGAGGAGTCAGTGTTCCTGGAAGCCTTCGGGTCCAGCTCATCCACATCCTGAGTTATGCCCCGGCTGATGAACATATAGATTTGGTGCCTTGCTGGGCATAGAAGGAACTGGATACTGTAGACCCTATTCCTCATTGCCCCAACAAATTTCTCACCCCTTCTAAAGACAGGCTTTATTGCAGCAAGAGAGTTTCTGTTGATGCCATGGTTGTAGCAATGGCCACTAAAAAAGAGCTGGCAGAACAGAGCTCTTCTGTTTATCCCCCTAACAGAGTCCAGGGCATTGGACAGATTTGGCTGAATTATTGGGCACACTTTAGTAGATTGCAGAGATTTGATTAAAGAATTCTCCACATCTCTTCCCAGGCCCATGTCTGAGGAGGTGCTCAAACAGCTATCTTCACAATTGGCCACCCTTCAGTCTAACTCTGAGGAATCTATGAGGTCGATCTCTTACACAGCTGAAGTACCTCACAGGTGGCAGGTTCTGGCATACCCATTCAGAGACATGCCTGGATGATCTTATATAATTTTGTGGAGCCCTTCAAGTCTTCATTTATCAATGATCCCTTTGTTGGATCTTCCTTGTTTGGCCGTACAGTTAAAGAAATCCTCACCTGCAGTGAGCAAGACAGAAAGACTGTGTCTGCTGTGGGAGCATGTTTTTCTATCCTGCAGAGACCCTTTTCCAGGAATCAGTACGGAGGTAGAAAGATGTGGTTCTGAAAGTCACAAAGGTATTTTCAGGACTCACAAGGGGAAACTTCCCTCTGAGGTAAGGGGGTGTTCCAATGAATGACGCCACCCTTGTGGCAGAGGAGGTCCGCAAAAAACAAGGGTTTCGAGATACCTTTTCAGATAAACTTTTCCAAGACTCCTGAAGGGTTGCCAGACTGCTCTTCTCTGGAAGCAGTCAAGGAGCACTTGTCTTTGCACCCAGAAACCTGGGCATCAATCAGAAATAGGTTCATAGGTAGGTACTAGCCTACTGGCCCTAGGGCCTATATAAGCCTAGCCAAAAAGGTACCCTGGCTTTCGCCACCCAAGAAAATTATTTTCCTGTGCCCCTGTCGAGCAGAGCCACAGAAGTGATCCCTGGGGTGAATTTCCTATCTCCCATCCAATCAAGATTTTTCTTGAAGAGTGCTAATGAGGAGCTTTGTTTGATATAGATAGGTAGTTTGTTCCAGAGTATGGGAAGTCTCTGGGTCAGGACTCTATCCCTCCAACATGTTCTGTTTATTGTGATGACAAGGTTTAGGTCCCTAGAGTGTGTAGCTTGGAGGGATTGGGATTTCTTTAAGTGGAGCATGCCCAACAGCTCTGGGTTTGACATAGTTTTGTATGTTAGGCAGAGATTGCCTCTGAGTAGGTGATATGCGACGGAGTAAGGCTGGAGCTTTATGAGACGGTCTGCATAGGGCATCTGTTTGAGGCCAGTAATCATCTTTGTGAGGTAGTTCTGTGGCCTTTCTAGTTGTTGTAGATGTCTTGTGAGGTACAGGGCATTGTACTCTATAATGGGTCTAATTAGTGACAAGTAGAGGGGAACAATGACCTCTTTTTTCCTGGATGAGAAACCTTTTGTGATGAGGTGTGCCACGTAGAAGGATTTCCTGACTACTGTGGCGATGTGATTATCAAAGGAGAGACTACTGACCACCTGTGTCCCAAGGTCTTTTATCATACTTTCGGTGTTAAGTAGACTACCAACTAGGTTACCAAAAGGGATGACAATGCACTTTTTAGCATTGAGCTTGAGGCCATGGCTTTGACACCAGGCATCTGTCAAAGTGAGGCCCTTTTGTAGGATATCCGCATTGTTAGGAGTTTTGATTATGTCTCCTAGTTTGCAGTCATCTGCAAACTTCATTAGCCAAAGACCTTCTGTGTTAGCCTGTACTTCTGAGAAGTAGATACCAAACAGGAGAGGACCCAGGACTGAACCCTTTGGTACTCCACTTGTCACTGGTCTGAAGTCAGATTTGGAGCCCTCTACTTTCACATTGTGGGTTCTGTCAGTGAACCAGTTGGCTACCCATCTTGTGACATAGGAATTTATGCCTAGTTTAGTGAGTTTATCTATAATTCCAGAGTGGTGGATGGTGTCATCATTCTAATGGGGCGGTAGTTCCCGGGGTCCTTGGTGGCTCCCCTTTGTGGAGTGGGTTAACTGTCGCTGTGCGCCATTCAGTGAAGACAAAGCCTGTGGTGAGGCTATGATTGAACATGGTACTTAGGTGGGGTACCAGTTCGTTCTGTAGTTCATGTAGAACGCAGCCTAGGATGTTGTCAGGTCCCATGAATGCTGTGTTCTTGGCTTTGGAGAGTGTGGTTTTTACCTGTGCAGCCGTGATTACAGGAACTTTGCATTCTTCCGGTATAGAGATGGGCCTTTAGGGGGTGGGGGGGTAAAGTTAGCACTGAACCCATCTGCCAGGATGTTGGCAATATCAGTTGATTCTGTATATTTAGTTCCATTGTGCTGTAACTCAGAGCAGATCTGAGTGTTGCCATTGAGATTCTTGACATAGCTATAGAAGGCTTTGTGGTTGTCTTTAGAATCAGTGGCGATGTTGTTTTCTTATCTAGCTTTGGAGAATTTTACGAGGGATCTCAGCTTTTTACTGAGGCTGACCAAGGAGTTCCTCCAATCATGGGATTTTACTCTTTTTTGAAACAATTTCTTTCTTCTGTTGTAGAATTTGTTTATGGCAGGGGAATCACCAGATTGGCTTCCTTTTTTTGGAGGATAGCATCTTGGTTCTGTTAGGGATTGCACGATCCATGCACTCGTATAAGTGCTTATAAAGTGCATTTGTGTAGGATTCAGCAGTCATACCTCTATTGTCCATCTGCGTGGGTGTCGTGAAATTTGCCACTTCTGTCTTAAGAAGAGTGAAGTTAGCTTTGGAGAAAATTTTTACATTGGTTTCCCTAATAGGGGGTGGGGGTGGGATGTGGATGTCTAGGGTGATTAGCTTGTGGTCGGATCTGACCAACGAGCAATTGACCTCTGGTGTGGAACACCACTTGCCCATATTGGTAATGACCAGGTCTGGGATATTGCTACCCCTGGTGGGGGTGTGGATAAGTTGATCCAAGGCATTGGAATTTTTGAATTTCAGAAAACGTTGAGCAAAAGAGTTGGCCCATGAGTAGTTTTCCCAGTTAATGGTGGGATAGTCGAAATCACCCATTAATAGGGTGTTAGGTTGTACCCTAATATTTTCCAGTGTATCAAGAAATGAAGAGTGGGAGTCCTGTGGCATGGTGGGGGATCTGTAGCAAGCTACAATTTGGATTGCGGTCTTGCCCAGAGTTAGTTACACTTTGATAATCTTGGATGCATTATGCTGAGCAACTAGCCTGGAGGTGTGGATATCCTTAATGAATATGGACATGCCTCCGCCTTTAGTGTTTTGGTCCAGGTTAAGTGGCTGAAAGATGTGGTATGAATTATAGCCCGGTAATGCAGCGGTGCACTCTGGAGCCTTAAACCAGGTCTCTGTCACTGCACAGATGTCGAAGTGAGTACATTTTGAGGTTTAGACTTCAAGCATTGAGTAGCATTACCCTCAGATTTTACTTGCTTGTACCTGTTACAGTGGTGAGTTTGTCATTTGAACCTTGCCTAAAAAAGGCACTATACGGGTGGCAAGAGCCTTTGCCAGTATCCAGAGTCCCAAGGGTGACAGGTGCAGGCCATCTCTGGCAAAGCATTGTGGTCTGTCAATCATGTCATCCCAGGCAGGCAGATACTGGATCCCCTTAGAATGACACCAGTAGCTTAGCCAATTGTTGAAGTCAACCATTTTGTCCTTGTACTGTGGCATCATTCTGGGTGATGGCAGGATGGTACTCAGGGCTAGGGTCATACCTGACTGGGCTACAAGATCAGACAGCTCCTTCATGACTCTTTTTATGTAGTCCAGGGAGGTACATCTCAGGTCATTCACACCAACATGGACAATGACAGAGTCATATTTGTACTTGTTGTGGAGTGACCTGAGTGCGTGCATTATGTGGTGGATCCTGGCACCAAAAAGGCAGCTGACAGTAACTTTCTCCTTGTTTAGCCTGGTAAGTGGAACATCAGTGTACCTGACTATAGAGTCACCTATGACTAGAGTGTTGGGTATGTTGTTATGCCTTATGGGCTGTGGTTGAGTGGCACACTGAGTTTGTGGGCTATGTGTCATTTGGGTTGTGTTGGGGGTGGAGGTTGCTTACATTTCTGCTTTGGAGGTCCCTGTTGCTTGGGCAGATTTTTATTGAGAGCCTTCGCAAATGTAGGTGTGTGTTTCTATGTGTGTGCTTTGGTGGTGTAGGTTTTGAGGGACTATGTGATGAGTGGGTCTATATTAGATCACCAAACACTTAAAAAAGCGAACGGTGATTAATCAACCCTATGTAAGCGAAAGCTTACAATTTCGAACTGTCAGAACAGCGATTTTTTTCCTAGGGAAAAAAAAATCGCTGTTCCAACAACAACAAAAAAAACAAAACATACTTTAAACATTACATTAAGTGGGGGGGGCTTCACCCCCACACCCCCTACTTAAATATACCAACTCTGAGACCGCACTACATTGCCAAAAACGGCAAAGTAACGAAGCAGCCAAGCAAATTCTTTCCCAGGGAAAGAATTTGCTTAAAAGCCACTTCGATATTTTGCCATTTCAGGCTTTTGAGTTCAACCAAGATGCATTTGAAAGAATGCGTCTTCAGTCTTCTAATAGGGAACCATGATGAGTGTGGTGTGGTGCAAGTGTTTACCCTCTCCTCTTGACTGTCTAGTCCAGTCTTGGGTGAAGAGAGCTTACTTCTGGTTTGGTTATATAAGTGCATCTCTCACAGGTTGTAGTGTTGGGTGGTAGGAGGAGAGGGTTGTCTGTGTACATGAGGCAATTGCTGCATTGCCCCAAGATGCCCAGATTCATCAGGTAGGCACTAGAAAACACCAGGAGCTGACCCTTAGACATGCCTGGATATGTGCTTATTTATTCAGTACTACAACCTGTTTTCCTCTAGACAAGTGAGGAAAGTTGAGTGCTGTAGTAATTTGTAGCTTATTTAGTGCTTACAATGAGTTCTGAACAAGTGCTGAGCTCAAAGAATCAGATTTGAGTGCTAAAACTAAAAAACTGGCTAGTTCTAAGGGAAAATTTGAAGAGCAGATTTTATGGTGCCAGGAATAGTTTAACCCTAGCTAAGCAACATTTCAGTGCAAAAAAATTATATACAGAAGTGACTTCATTCCTTTTTCCCAAATCCCACTAACCAAATGGAAAATATTTTCCACCCAGTCAGCGGGAGTTAGCAGCCTTACAAATTCAAAAGATGCCAGACCAAAAAGTAATCCAAAAGGTCCCACCAGACCAGAGGGGATTCAAAACTTACTAAGGTTCTTTTTAATGTCAAAGAAGACAGGGGATCTGAGAACCATTCTGGATCTCAGTAATCTCAATCAGTTTATAAAGAACTCTAAGTTCAATGGTCACAGTTCAGTCCATTCTGCAATTTCTATGAAAGGACGATCAATGTGCTCTGTCAGTCTTCAGGATGCATACTATCACATCAAAATGAACAGATACTCTCAAAGATATCTGTGCTTTTGGTTGGGGGCCAGCTATTATCATTTCAGAGCTCTGCCCTTTGGTCTCACCATGGCCCCCAGGTTGTTCACGAAGTGTATGACAGTGGTATCAGCTCACCTGAGACTGCTCAGATTCAGAGTGTTTCCATCCCTAGATGACTGGCTCCTCACCACCCCAACCAGCCATTTCCTTGAAAAAATAGGGACTACCAGCTCAAGTATGTCAGTCTTTAGGCATCACAATCAACTATGCCAAGTATCATCTACAACCTGTCCAAGTCTTGTAACTCATAGGTGCTCACCTGGACACCACCAGTCAACTAGCATTTCTTCCATCAAATAGATTGCAGTGTATAATATTTCATGTGAGGTAGATTTTTTTCACACCCCTTTCCCCCAGCAAGACTGGTCCTCCAGGCTTTAGGTTCTATAGTGGCTACTATAACCTTGGTCCCAATAGCTCAGTTATATATAAGCATTCTTCAATTGACTGTAGCTGTTCAGTGGTCAATTCTTCAATGTCCACTGTTCTCACTGATAAAACTCACTCAGGTTTGCAGAAATTACCTGCTTTGGTGGGTACATTCCAATGAAGTTTGTCAGGGATGCCCCCTTGTTTTTCCACCTCTGGTATCCACATTGCCCATGGACACCTCCCAATTGAGGGGTATTTATTGGGAAGGATGATCCAAGGCACGTGGTCACTAGAAGAGACCAATTTGCATATCAGTGTTCTGGAGATGAGGGCAGTTTTCCTAGCATTGCAGGCCTTTCAGGACTCCCTCCCTCCAAGGATGATTGCTATCCAAACAAACAATATGTCTGTGGTTTGGTACATCAACAGACAGGGTGGAACCTGATCCTATCCCCTTTGTTGAGAAGCAATGAAATTGTGAGCCAGTGGACAATCTTCTCCAACCACTTTCTTATGGCAATGCACACTCTGGGAAAATCCAACATGCTAGCGGACAAACTCAGCAGGTCCATCCTGATGCCTCATGAGTTGTCTTCACTCAGAGGCAGAGAGGATTTTCCATGGATAAAGTCAACCTTCCTGTGATTTGTTTGCCTCTCCCCACAACAAGTGCAGCAGGTTTTTTGCCCTAATCCCCCCCAGAGAGTCACCAAAAGGTGTTCTAGTCCATATTTGGCCCTCTGGTCTCCTTTATGCTTATCACCCCATATCTCTAATCCCCAAATTTCTACAGAAAGCAATTTGGTTGAAGAGCAAGATTATCCTCATTGCCCCTTTCTGGCCTCATCAAATGTGGTTCCCCTTTCTTTGGTATCATCTTTGATGTCCACCTTGGATACCAAACCCCAGTCCAGATCTGATCTGCCATCCCACAGGGATGGTGGACTTGCACATTGCAGACCTCAAATTAACAGTATGGGTTCTCCAATTCCTCTAGTGGTTAGATAGCCCAGGCTTTCCTCCCCGGTCTGTCAGATATTGATAGCCTCTCAGAAAGCCT
This sequence comes from Protopterus annectens, assembly GCF_019279795.1. Taxonomy (NCBI): domain Eukaryota; kingdom Metazoa; phylum Chordata; order Ceratodontiformes; family Protopteridae; genus Protopterus; species Protopterus annectens. The sequence continues at coordinate 1,897,682,828 of NC_056731.1, read as the reverse complement.
CCTCCAGGAAGATTTACAAGAGTAAATGGAAAAGGTTTTCCTGTTGGGCCCATAAAATAAAACTGGATATGTTTACTGCCCCTATTCCCACTGTCCTGGATTTCCTACCATCTATTTTTCAAGAAGGAGCTAGTTTCTCTACCATCAAAGTTCAGGTAGCAGCCATCTTGAATTATCATACTGGAGACAATGTTTCCCCTCTAGCTTCATCCAGATTATGCAAAGATTTCCTTAAAGGCACTTTTTTTTGCTTAGACCCCCAGTTAAAGAACCTACTCCACCCTGGGATCTAATGCTGTTACTGCAGAGTTTAATTCACAGCCCCTTTAAGCCATCAACCAAATCTTACCTCAAGTTTCTTTCTTGGAAAAATGGCCTTTCTAGTGGCTATTACAGCAAGCAAAATAACGAAGCTGGATACTGCTCAGTTCAGTAGAAAAAAGATTTAATCCCAACAAACAAACAGTACAAGATGAGCGCTTTCGGGCAATAGCCCTTCTTCAGATAAAAACTTTACTAATAAAACTTCTATTTAAATATATGTTTGACCAATCAGAATCAATAAAAAACCCGCCTTTTACTTAAGGTGGGCTTAAGGGGGACCACATCATTCAAGCCTGGATCCCTATGTGCTGTTAACTCTAGTATCCATCTGGATTCGGCTAATTCAGTGTTTAATTTAATGTCACCCCCCTATTAGACAACCTTAAATTTACAATAACCCTAAATAAAAACTTATGCGTAGGGTAATCCCTCACATGCCTATACAAGGCATTGTGCTCATCACTATTCCTAATACTAGACATGTGCTGTAGGATCCTAACCTTTAACATTTGATTGGTCTTCCCTACATAAAAACATGGACAAGAATTGCACTCAGCTATATACACTAAATCAGTAGTCCTACAAGTAGCCCTACCTTTAAATAAAAACACTTTCCCATTAACCGGATGCCTAAATTCAAATCCCTTTTTTATAAGTCCACAGGCCTTGCAGGACGCACACGGAACAGTACCCGCTCCTCCTATTGGTCTCATGTCCTTAACCAATTTCTTCTCCTTGCATAACATATCTTTGAGGTTTTTATTCCTTTTATATGTAAACATGGGGCGCTCACCAACCATCTCTCTCAGCCCTTCATTACTGGTAATTATATTCCAGTTATTACTTATAATGTCACAGATCCCTCTCATATCACTACCATAAGTGAGTACCACTTTATGACCATCACGTCTAAAGGTGTTGTCTGTATTTCTATTATTAGCATAATCTTTCTGATGTAACCATGGCTTATATTTATTACTTCTAAGGGGTTTATTCTTCATCATAATATCATTGACCAACTTCTCATTGTAGCCCCTATTAGAGAAGCAGTCACTAAGTTGTTGGATCTCCTTGTCGAACAATGTATTATCAGTAACAATCCTAGAAATCCTACTTATCTGGCCTTGCACCACATTCGGAAAAGTATGCCTTGGGTGCATGCTATCAAACGATAGCAGAGTGTTTCTCCAGCACTCTTTTCGGAACAAATTAGAAGAGAAACCATCCTTGTCTTGACACAGGTTGACATCCAAGAAATCAATGACTTCACTTGATGTCTTCATGCTAAATCTAAAAAAGCTGGTTGTGGAGTGGAGGTAATTTATAAAATCACATAGATCATCCTTGACCCCCTTCCATAAAATAAAAACATCATCTACAAAACGTAGATATATGAATAACTGTTTTTTCTAAGCATGGTCATTAAATACATGTTGTTTCTCCCATTGTGCTAGAACAAGATTCGCATATGTGTTGGCACAGGGGGTACCCATAGCTATCCCCTGTGCCTGTCTATATATGCAATCTGCCCCAAGAAATATATTATTTTCTAGAACTAAACCCAACATTTCTAATATCAACTCCACCTTAGTATTTTGTACATCCAAACTGTTTAAAAGTGCTTTGACCGCTGAAAGACCATAGTCCCCCTTAAGCCCACCTTAAGTAAAAGGCGGGTTTTTTATTGATTCTGATTGGTCAAACATATATTTAAATAGAAGTTTTATTAGTAAAGTTTTTATCTGAAGAAGGGCTATTGCCCGAAAGCGCTCATCTTGTACTGTTTGTTTGTTGGGATTAAATCTTTTTTCTACTGAACTGAGCAGTATCCAGCTTCGTTATTTTGCTTGCTGTTTTTGGATTTCTGCGTTTGCTGGATTTTGGCAGAGCAACACCCTTGATTTTTTGGATTTCTAGTGGCTATTACCTCAGCAAAATGAGTGCCTGAACTCCAATGACTCTCCTCAAAATCCCCTTATTTGGTTTTCAATAACAATAGGGTTATCTTACAAACTAATCTTTCTTCCCTTCCATAAGTGGTGTTGGAAGCAAACATTAACTAGGCCTTTAATTTACCTGTTTTCTTTGCCACCTTCTCCAACAAAGGTGAATACATGTTGCATCTTTTAGATGTACATAGACAGCTCCATTTTTATCTCCATAGGTCAAAAGAACTCAGTAAAACAGATCAGTTTTTCATCTCCTTTGCCTACAACAGATTGGGAAAAACAGTTTCCAAAGTTACTGTAGCAAAATGTTTAACAGATTTCATATCATTTGTTTACAGTCAATGAGGTCTTTTCTTGCTCAGACCTTCTAAAGCTCACTTCACTAGATCCATGGCAGCTTCTTCTGCTTTTTGGTCCAGAGCTTCCATTGATGACATTTGTGCTGCAGCCACTTGGTTCAATGTTCATACCTTTATTGCTCATTATAGATTGGATTTGATCTCTAGAAACAGAGCTGCCTTTGGTTCTGCGGTACTCCAGAATATCTTTTCATGAGGAGCACCCTCACACAGCTGGGGAACTCTGTCCCATCAGTTGAGAAAAGAATGAAAATGACAACATCAGATATAAAAATTATGTATTCACCATAACTATGGCTCTGTGTTGCCCATTTCCATTCTTCCTCAACTTCCTGCCCTCCCTTCCCTTTTCCTCTGAGAGTGACCTGATAGTGAATACAGAACCACTGTTCCACATTTGAGCCCCTATCTTTCTTTATGGTTTTCCTTCTATATTGACCTATGGTTAGTCTTTCTGAATTCAGGTCAGCAAACTCAATTTGTGGTATTACAGGGTTCTGGGGTATTATGGTTAAAGGGAGGAGCCTGAGAACTGGATCTAAGAATCTTAGTAAATGCAGTCATGCCAGATCTGAGGTCAGATCCGAGACCCATGATTTGAGGAAGAATGAAAATGGACAACACAGATGCATAGTTATGGTGAGTACATAACTTTTTGCTTTTTCTACTCGGACTATTCTCTTAGCCAATGTTTTTTTTTTTTCAGGATTCTAGTTCTCATGGCTTCTATGATTCTCATTATCCCTCTTGCAAGACTCCACATGAGAAAAATTCAGTGGTACCTGAAGTCTGTATACTCCCAACATCAACATTCCCTGACATTCTAGACTCCAGTTTTTTGGGGTTTGTGAAAAGGAAGAATTTTGGTAGCAACACCAAATTTATCAGAATCCTGATCTCCCATTCTCCATCTCAGCTCCAGCTACAAATGCCTTAGACTTTGCTTAAGGAGCAATGTATACGGGGATAAACTGCAGGATCTTTGAAGCAGAAAAGACAGGCCAAAACACATAAATGTAAAAGAGATATTGGTACATATAAGTGCTCTCAACTCTTTCGATCATCTATGGTCCTCAGAACATCTATAAGTCTTTACAGGCAATGCCACAGTGATATGATACATAAACAAGCTGGGTAGGGGAGACTAGCCATGATAGCCTTGGATACATTTTTTCAGCGTAGTCTCACTCTTTAGCCATCCTGCATACTTTCAGAGCAAGTTTGTGTGGCAGACAAGCTCAGCAGGACCAAGATAGACCCTCATGACTGGAAATTGAATCAGGGATCTACCAAGAATTGATATAGTAGTGGGGAACACCTTAAATAGATCTTTTAGCCTATAATCACAGCAATCAATTGGTAAAATTCTGCTCCAGCACTCCATACAAGAAGGCCTGGTAGACAGATGCTTTTTCTTTTCCTTGTACATGAATGTTCCTGTATGTTTTTTTTACCATTTTCATTAATATCAAGGGCCATTCTGAAGATTTAGAAGGAATTTCCAAAGATCATTATGGCGACTCCCTTCTGGCCCAGGCAACAGTGGTTCTCCCTTCTTTTGGAAATGATCAGGGGAACATACGACAAGCTTCCTCACAGAGTGGAACTATTTACACATAAGCAGGGATATTTGATACATCCCAGCCCCAAACAACTGCAACTAACTGCCTGGATGATGGAATCTTAATACCTTTTAGGTACTTTTTCTTCTGAGGACATGCAGCAAGTATTAAAAGAGACACGAAAACCTGCTACTATCAAATCATATATTAGTAAATGATAAATGTTTTCTAGTTGGTGCTAAGAAAAAAAATATAACCCATTCAGGGTTAGTGTTTATCTAGTTCTACATTATTTGCATGAAGTACTGTCCTCTAGCTCATCTTACTCCTCAGTCAAGGTTCATTTGTTGGCCATTTCAGTATATCTGTCCATGGATCCATGCCTTTCAATGCAATCTCACATGAAAATGTTTTTGAAAGGGATATATCTGAAGTAGTTATCTTCATTTTTATCTGCAACCTGTGGGTATACGGATCCATATCGGACCCGAGTTGGCAACTTTTTTTCTAGCATCTGCACCAAGCTCCTCCCCCTACCCATAATACACCACCATCTCCTATCTTCCCTCAGATCTCATTTGCCATGCCATAGAAAGCATCGTGATCTCCTTTGCTCTGAGCTTCAGGGATAAGTAAGTAGGTTAATTCTGTTTTTGTGTGCAAGTGGTAGTTAGTTTTCCCTTCCTCCCCCCTTTAGTGTACTCTGTTCGTCGGTATAGCTTCAAAAAAAAAAAAAAAAGTTATTTATTGCTGAAAGTAGTTCTAGGCCCACTTCCCTTCAGCATGTGTTAGTGTGTTGTGTTCTCTTTAGGGAGTGGTGATTAGTGTAAGACTATGGCTGATCAGCCTAAGTCGGTTTTCAAAAAATGCACAGAGTGTGGCCATAAGCTCTCACCAGCTGATGGTCACACTCTGTGTGTAATATGTTTAGGAGTGCCCCATTTATCAACACAATGTTCAATCTGTGCAGGCTTTAACCCGAGGGCCCTCAGGACAGGAAGGCCAAGTTAGTTGCCAAGGGTCTTCTCCCTGCCTCCATGCTGGATTCTGCCATGGCCTCGGTCTCAGGTACTCCCGCCCAACCACCCACTCAGACAGGGACTCAAACTCCCACTTGTTCTGGTGTTGGGGGAGACAAAGACAAAGATAAAGAAAAAGAAAAAGCAAGAGAGAGAGAGAAAAAGAAAAGGACAGAGAAATGTGCATGGAGGATAAAGAGAGGAAGAGGGATAGGCCTCGCAAGAGGTCTCCGGACAGGGAATCTTTCCCTACTCCACGATCCAAGACTTTGAGGCCAGCTTCTCCCAGGCTCAGCTCACTCCGTTTCTCACTGGATCCATTGGAGTCTTCTGATCTAAGGCCTTCCTCACCTTTACTGTGCAGACCAGCCAGATCTGAGTCGGTGGCATCTTCACGATTGACTCAGAGCCTATCGGACTTGGACATGGACAGGATGATGCGGAGAGATTCATTCAGACCCAAATACAGATGGGAGTCTTGCCAAGCCCCTTTCCCTCTGGAGGGGGAACTTCCATGCCCTTTTTTCCACCCATCTCTCCTTCCCCGATCCGTGTGGCTGCTTCCGGGTTCTTGGATCTGAGACTCTTTGGAGCTGGTAGCTTGGCACCGATGGTTCCACCAACCTCGACTCTGGCTATTACCTTGAGTTCCTTGGATCCAGCCAGTTTGGATCTGAGCGACTCTCTGAGCCGTGGACAAGGAGTCAGACCTGAGGGAATGGATCCATCTTTGGCTCCGACCTTTTTGGATCTGAACCATTCCCTTGGACCTCAGGCTACCCTTGCTTTGGCTCCAATCCCTGCTTCAGACCCGGGGAGAGCTTCCTTGCTGGGTGCCAAGGAGATATGCTCTCCTTCGGTGTTCGAAGTGGTGGAGAGGGTTCTCTCCCAGGGAATGAGACCTCAGCCCATCTCCTCAGATTCCACCCAGACTCCACTGGATTTGGTGATGACTTCCTTCATCCTGTCTCAGGGACAGCCCATGCCAGAGAAGCCCCAGGCTATTCCCCTTGAGGAACTCCCCGCGGCTCATGAGTCCTCTTCAGAGTCCCACTGAAGAGGGCTCCCGTAAGCGCAAGTGCAAAAGGAGGCACTTGGACTCCCCCCGAGTCCCTCATTACAGACATGGATTTAGATGAAGGAGAAGGTTCCCCCAGGTCACCTCCCTAAGATGTCTCCTTTGGAGACATCATGGAGATCCTCCACCAGAGGGGAGGTTGGTCAGCCCCAAAACCTTCTACTGATGAGTCCGTGTTCCTGGAGGCTTTGCATGGGCCCATCTACTTCCTGGGTGTCCCTGCTAGCGGACCCCTTGGTGGACCTTATCACCACACGGGCATGGAAGGAGCCTGACACCATAGAGCCCATCCCCAAATGCCCTGACAAGATTCTTTCTCTTACCACCGACAGTCAACCTTGGTCTAAAGGAGCACCCATTGACACTAATGGTGGTCGCAGCAGCCACCAAGAAGGAACTGGTGCAAGAATGTTCTTCAGTCCTCCCTCCGGACAAGGAGTCCAGGTCAGTGGATAGGTTTGGGAAGCGCGTTTATTCGTCAACGTCCTTTTCCATCCGTGCGCTGAACTATTTGGCACATGTGATATGGCTGCAGAGAGATCTTGTTTCAGAATTCACTGAGTCTCGCCCAGAGTCCTTATCGCAACAGGACAAATAACTGTTCTCTAAAAAAATGTTGACTCTGAAGTCGGTATCAAACACATCCATGCGTCTCCTTTCCCACACCATGGAAGGAGCAGCTAGGGCGGCTGGGACATGCGTCGTCATGAGGCATCACGCATGGCTCAGGTTGTGTCAGTTTACAGACCCTTTCAAGGCGTCATTTACTAATGCTCCCTACAAAAGTTCCTCCCTTTTCAGGAAGACAGTACGTGACACTCTTGTCCATAGCGAAAAAGACGGGAAGACTTTGTCTGCCATCAGGATCTGCTTCTCTAACCCTCAGCGGTCCTTTTCTAGGAACCAAAGAGGGTTAGGAAGATGTGGTTCTGGAAATCACAGTTTTCCCAGGAGTTTCAGGACAACTCTTCCCCCAGAGGCAGAGGGGGACAGGATTGACACCGACCCAGAAGTAGAGGGGGGTCCCAGGAACTTCAGGTCTAGGGAACCTTTTTCTGACAGGCCCACTCAGCAACCCTGAGGGGTTGCCCGACTGTCCTACACTGGAGGAAATCAGGGGGAGATTATCATTGCACCCAGCAGCATGGGAGTCCATAACTGCAGGTCATTGGGTGTTACAAATAATATCCAGAGGTTACACTATCCCATTTTTTGCCCTGCCAAGTGCTACAAGACACCTCCCAGATATCCCATGCACTCACAGGGAGGCCGCAGCTCTAGAGGTTTCAAAGCTGCTGCACAAACGAGCCATCAAACCAGTCCCCCTCAACCAGTCTGGATTAGGCGTTTACTCCAGGTTCTTTTTAGTGCCAAAAAAGATGGAGGACCTCAGGCCTATTTTGGACCTGTCAACCTTGAACCTGTCTGTCGCCCAACAAAAGTTCCGGATGGTCACCCTACAGTCCATTTTACCTTATCTCCGAGAGTGTGACTGCATGTGCTCGTTAGATCTCCAGGATGCTTACTACCATATCAAGGTCCACAGAAGCTCCAGGGGGGTTCTTCGCTTCTGGCTGGGAGCCAGTCACTTCCAGTTCAGAGATCTACACTTTAGTCTCACCACAGCCCCCAGGGTGTTCACCAAGTTAATGGCAGTAGTAGCAGCTCACCTGAGGCTTCAGGGAATTCAAGTATGTCCTTACCTTGATGACTGGCTTTTCACTGCTTCCACCAAGTGTCTTCTGTGTCTGGCCTGAGACTAGTTTCTCCTCTTGGCAGATCAGCTGGGGATTACAGTCAATGTCCACAAATCCCTTCTGCAACCAGTACAAGTTCTAGACTTCATCAGGGCATGGCTAGACACTTTGCAGCTTAAAGGTTTCTTAACACCAGACAGGATCTCACACCTCAGGTACCACATCAGACCCTGGGCTCCATGGTTCCTTGATTTCTATTCTCCCTTGCGCACGCCTCCATATGCATGTCCTTCAATGGACTCTAGCCGTCCAATGGTCTTGGCTAGACCTGCCCATGGATTTTCCGATAAGGATTAGTAACACCTGCAGGACGTCTCTCCTTTGGTGGCTCCTTTCACCGGAGGTTGCAGCAGGACATCCTTTTGTGTCATCTCCAGCCCAAGCCACAGTGACCACAGATGCCTCCCAACTTGAGTGTGGGGGACACTGTTTGGGAAGGACAGTCCAAGGCATGTGGTCCCAGATAGAGACAAAGTTGCACATAAATGTTCTAGAGATGAGGGCAGTGCTTTTAGTGTTGAATGTCTTCCACACTGTCCTGCCTCTGGGTACGATTGCAATTCAGTCAGACAACATGTCTGGTATATCAACAAGCAGGGGGAAACCAGATCTTATCCTCTGTGTCACGAGGAGATGAGAGTGTGAGAGTGGGCGATTTCCACCGGTCGGTTTCTGATTGCAACACACATCCCCGGACGCTCCAACATTTTAGCGGACAGATTGAGTCGGGATATTCTGATGCCGTATGAGTGGTCTCTGAAACAGTCAGTAGCGGAGGAGATATTCCTTGCATGGGGACAGCCTTGCTATGATCTCTTCACATCTCCTTCCAACGCGAAGTGCAGCGAGTTCTTCGCTCTGATTCCCTCACCAGGGGATGCCCCCAGAGATGCTCTAGTCCATGTTTGGCCCCACCAGGTTACTGTATGCTTACCCACTGTTACCACTCATTCTGAATTTTCTCCAGAAAGCCTATCGACTGGGGTGCATAGTGATCCTCATTGCCCCATTCTGGCCTCATCAAGTTTGGTTTCCCTTCCTTTGATCTCATCTTCTAGTGCCTCCGTGGATTCTGGATCTAATCTGTCATCCTTCAGGTGCTTACCCTCCCAATCTGGACAGTCTAAAGCTGACAGCTTGGCTGCTCCAGTTCCTTGATTGCCAGGACTCCCTGTCTTTCAACCCCTGTAAAATCTGTACTAGTGGCTTCTCTTAAAGATTCCACTAAGAAGGTCTATCGCAGTAAATGGAGATGTTTCTCTATCTGGGCCTCTCAGAGAAACCTGGATCCTTTTACAGTCCCTGTTCCAGCAATGTTGGAATTCTTAACTAGTATTTTTCAGCAAGGAGCTAGCTCCTCCACGGTGAAAGTACAGCTGGCAGCCATTTCTAGTTTTCCTGCTGTTGAAAATAAGATTGCACTCGCCTCTTCTAGGCTATGTAAAGCCTTTTTAAATGGCACCTTCCTTCTGCGCCCTCCCATCAAAGATTCGGTTCCTCCTTGAGATCTCACTTTGGTTCTCCAGTCATTAGTATCTCCTCCTTTTGAACCTGCTGCATCAGTGGATCTAAAGTTTTTGTCTTGGAAAACAGACTTCCTAGTGGCTATTACGTTGGCTAGGAGGGTCTCTGAGCTGCGGGCTTTGTCTGCCGTGCCTCCTTATTTGGTCTTTCATAAGAACAGGGTCTCTCTCCATACAAATCCTTCGTTTTTACCCAAAGTGGCATCTCAATCAAAAATAAACCAAACAATTAATCTACCTGTTTTCTTTCCAAATTTTCAGAACAAAGGGGAATATAAACTTCATTTGTTAGATGTTCATAGACAACTTTGTTTCTACCTTCATAGAACACAATCCTTCCATAAGTCCGATCAATTATTTGTCCCATTTTCCAAACCTCGTTTGGGCAAGGCCATTTCCAAGGTTTCTTTAGCCAGATGGATCACTCTTTGCATTCTACACATTTACGAAGCCAAGGGGTTATCTCCTCCTGGTCTGATTAAAGCTCACTCTACCAGGTCCATGGCGACTTCTGCTGCTTTTTGGTCTAAGGTTCCTTTGGATGACATTTGCACAAATTCTACTACTTTCATCTCCCATTACAAGTTAGATCTGATTTCTAGAAGGAGAGCATCCTTTAGCCCTGCGGTGCTCAGGAATATCCTTCCATGAGGACCTCCCAGGATTTGTTGAGTGCTGGCAACTCTGTCCCACAGGTTGCAGATAAAATGAAGTTAACTACTTCAGATAAAAAAGTTATGTACTCACCATAATGTTCCATCTCAGTAGTTATACTTCATTTTTCTGCAACCTTCCCACCTTCCGTCCCCCTGACCTTTTCATGTGAATAAACATGTTAGGTTTATTTAGTTGAGTTGCTAATAAGTATAGTTGCAGCAAACTCGATCTGATGGAAGATAGAAGATGGTGGTGTATTATGGGTAGGGGAGGAGCTCGGAGCTTGGAGCAAATGCTAGAAAAAAAGTTGCCGGCTCGGATCCGATATGGATCCGTATACCCACAGGTTGCAGAAAAATGAAGTATAACTACTCAGATGGAACGTTATGGTGAGTACATAACTTCTTTTTCATATGTATTAACCTAGAAAACAGGTGGCTTCTTTGTGAGATCTTAATTTTGTCTTAGGAAAACTAAATATTGTTCTGTTTGAACCAGCTCATTGGACTGATTTGAGGTTTTTAATATGGATAACACTGTCACTACTCTTGCAGAAGTCAGAACAATTAGTATCAGAGTTGTAAAGTCTTATGGTAGGTCAATCTTTACTAATTTTCCACAAAGATAGGGTTTCCTTAAGAGCTAATTCTTCATTTATGCCTAAAGTAGAATCCAGCTTTACTTTGAGCCAAACTATTCATCTTCCTTTCTTCTCTCTGGAACGTAAAAATGAGGGCAAAAAGATACATTATTCCTTCAATATCCTCAGACAGCTCAGGTACCATCTTCACAGAAAAAACAATCTATCAGGTGCTCTGATTAGCTGTTAATTTCTTGTGAATGTAAGAAAAAGGGACAGCCTGTTTCAAAAGCAGACTATTTCCAGGTGGTTGTCTCATGCTATTATCTTGTTATACCCACCACAATGAGACAGTTCCAGGCAAAATCAAAGCTCATTACATCAGTGTCTTGCCTTCATCTGTGGCTTTATGGAAAGGGTTGGATTCCAGAATTATTCTAGAAACAGCAACTTGGTCCTTTCAATCACACTTTTACAAAACACTATAAACTAAATTCTTTCTTTTGATCTAGGCCAGACTTTGCTCGGACCATTTACCAGGGTCTACTGGACCTTATTCTTCTTCCTCATACTCCATCTGTGCTATGGTAATCTACCCATATGTCTCAGGCTACAGCAGCAGTGATCCATATGCTGAACATAGTAAAGTTATGTAAGTAAACTTATCATAACAGCAGATGTTTGAATGATCAGTCCTACAGCAGTCATTCCCTCCCTCCATCACCTTTATTTATTTAGTTAGTTAGTTGTTACCATGGCCTTTAGTTTTGTATTCCTAGCATTGTCTTTGTTAGGGCTTTTGCCTCCCTCTCTCTGTTGACATGAAAGCTCTGAATGGCTTGGTACGCAAACCTGACTTTTTAGTCAGCTCACCTCAAGCTGACTTATGGTTTTGGCAGCGGAAGGTACCCTGAAGCTTTGGAAGCTGGACTGCTGTTATATCTTTAGAACGCTCTAACCCATATAGCTACGGCTGTTGTAGCAGTGATCATTTACCGTTATGGTAAGTTTACTTACACAGCTGTACTTTTTGTAAAAACATTACTTTTGTCTTTTTCTAGACATTCTTTACTCACATTCTAACAGTTGTTCACCTTTGCTTGTGTGTTCAACCTGTAAGCCTGTCATAAAATGTTTCTGGTTATCTTTTCAGCATTTCTGCTGTAAAGCCGTCACTCATTCTGATTATAAATCCCAAATTTTGAGTACTTAACTAAGAATACTTATTTCACTAATCTGAATAAGAACCCTTGCTCTTTCCATATTGATGGAATAAAAACATTATCAAAATATATAGGAAGAAACAAAAGTATTCAATTTATAAACATTATCCAAAGTTAACAAATAAAAACTTGACTTGACTTGATCAGTACATTTTTAAAATTATTATCAATGAAAAATATATTTTAATATATCAATAGCAACATTAGACAGCAGTATATTATCTCTTCACTTAACACTTAATATAAAAAGATCATATGAACCACTTTAATTGCTAATAATTTTAACAATTATTTCACCAGTATTTGTAATAGTGTTTTATCATACCACCTGGATGAGCATGATATCACTATTTTCCTACACACTACATGTCCATTTATAAACAGTAACAATATAAGTGAGTAAGTGATGCTTTATGTCATCTAAAAAAGGCAACATTTGTGGGCCTTAACATCATTAAATCTGTTTAATTCATAATTTGCAATTATTAAAAACAATGCTTAATGCATTGTTATAGAGTGTATTAATTCCCAGTTATGGAACACATCAAATATGACTCCAATATTTAAGAAAGGTTCTAGAATGGAGGTGAAAAATTACTGTCTTTAAGTCTGACAACAATTTGAGGAAATGTTTTAAGTAGCATCAACAACTCTGTCAAAACTGATAATGTCTTAGGATATTTAAACATCTTTCAGTGTGGTTTATTAAAGATAAATCCATTTGAACCAGTCTAAAAACAGAAGCATTAACTAAGCTCTAACTTCAAAGATGTACTAATTGTAACTAAATGTAGTAAATTACCATTAGAGGGAGCTTGAAAACTATAAATACGGGTTCAATAACCAGTGGAGCCCCTTCTTTACTTCTTGATTTCATCAGTGGCAACACCAGGGCCTACTAAGGTAGATGTTGTTAATATATGCTGTTAATATATGTTGTTAATATATGCTATTATTATTAATTTTTATGTAATAAGTAGAATGAGTCGTTTATTGAAATAAGAAGTGGCTAACACTGCACTGTTGAACATCTTTGAAGTTACAGCTTAGTTAATGCTTCTGTTTTTAAAGTTGATTTAATTATGAAGTGTCTCAATGAGTATTTTGATTTCAAAATTGTGTTCTTTGTCCATGAAATGAAACATGATTAAGGTTTGTTGTTCAGCAGAAAACTGAGCCATTAAAATGCACTAGCATGAAGAAATGTGGAGCTACTTAAGCAATATTTGTTTAGGAAGTCAGGATTTACAGAGCATTCTATGTCACCAGACCTTGTTTACTGCTTATATGATATGAGACTTTACTGAATTTGTTATATAGCTCCCAGAGAAGCACTATTTTTACTTGGCTTTGACCACAAATTTGAGATATTATCTTGGATATGTTTTATGCAGTGTGTATGGTTTGGAGTTGTTACTATTCATTTTAGAATTTGATGTTTTGTTTTAAGTGGACATAGTTATTTATGTATGAGTGTATTTTTAGCATAAACTGTAAATTATATATATTTTTTGCAAGTCAGTTGAGTGTTTTCCTGTTTTGAATGTTATGACATTAAACATGATGACTTTGGCATTCAGTAGTCTTCAGTTTCTAGTTGCAGCATTGTTAACAACTTGATGGGGGTTCATAGAATGATGTGATAATTAAGATAGACATTCTATAGGTTGTCTTTAATGACTACCCTCTATATTAGTAGTAGTGGTTTAAAGTGATTTTGTTAATGTCAAAGGAAAAATATACTTTAAAAATTATCAAAACATGGTAGGTTCAGGTTAAGGCACTTTAATCTTGCAGCAAGGAGACAAAAACGTGCTAATACAGAGTTTGTCTAACCAGAAACAGGAAATGCATTCATTTTTATAGGTTATCAAATTAATCCTGTCCTACCATGCTGACGTAACAAATTACCACCTTTTGGTCATCATCTGCTGACCATCTTTCCCATGATTTTCTGCTGATTTAAACAATTTTTATGTGAAACATCCTGAGGAAAACAACATGGCCTTGGTTACTTTCAGTTAGATACTTGTTATGTTACTTTCAAGATACTGTAACTAAATCGAACACAATGCTAGCAGTTCATTTCTCTAATAAGCCTTTGTCTAACTTATCTCTAAACTACTGCAGCTGCAGAGGTTCCCATCCTCTGAACAAGGCTGTCTGTCTGGAATCATTACATTTATTCAATGGTATATTCTCTATTCATATGCTTCTGACCTAGCAGATTAACTCCTGCTTCTCAAGTACATTTCCACAAGGCATAAACAAGAATATTGCTGTGCTAGCAGTTACTAGGTCAGAGGGCAACTTGCAAGTTTCAGTAAGCATGCTGCAGTTTCAATAAGGCATATTTTGGTCTCATATGAAACTCAATTTATATAAATCACAGTGCATAAGAAATAGAATGAAAAGCATATTAAAAACACTTTGATTATTAATTTGTCATCAAGCATACACATATTAATACATATTTTTCTAACATCTCCCTCCTGTTAATACTTTTTATTCTATTTTCAAAAAAGGATAAACAGTTCGCTTCTTTTCCTAACCTCTTCCATTTAGGATTTGCAGTTAAGAAAGTCATTTAGTTTAAACTTTTATGAAAGCGTCTCACATTCTAGCAGCTCTTCAAATTCAGTACTTTGATACATAGTTTCAGATACGGATATATCTATGAATTCCTTAATCAATTTCTTCATGCAGGGGATTCCGCAACATATACAAGCTCCTATTAGGAGTAAACCTACCCCAAATGCAATCAGTATGTTCATAAAGATGGAACCCCACCCCCCAAAGGCATTCTGAAAAAACTCTGTCAGAGGGTTTGGGCCTGGTTTGGTCATGGCTGACACTTGCTGAATCACCTCGAGATGATCGTTTATCTCATGCTGGTGATCAGGAATGAACGCACAGCATTCTTCTTTGATTAAAGTGCAAGTTCCGCCTCTCGCCGCTAGGGTGAAGTCAAGAGCCATTCGGTTTTGAAGCACTACAGTTCTCATGGCATTCAGTTCATCAGTTATCAGTTCAAGGGCAGAAAAAGTTGCATTACTCATTATTTCGAGAAGTTTAGACAGTTTTCGCAGTTCCCATATTGATTTGACTCTGCCATACATGGGTGATATACCTGCCCAGGATATAACAGCATCGCTCAAGTCCATGTGCACAAGTTTGGTTCCCACATTACGATGGTCTTTCCACCCTGCTTCGATTCGTCCCACTGGATTCTCCGGTTTCTTAACAGTCTTTTTGGTTACGTCTTGAGTACTTCGAATATTCCCTTGAGGCAAAGCTGCAGTGTGTCGGATGGCTGGAACCAGGTATCCCAAATAACAACTGCCAGACCAATTCTCAGGTAACCATTTATATGCCTTTTTCCCACATACAAAATAACAGTCCTCTATTTTTGTCATTACTTTGTTACGAAATGACTGCCCTGCATGAAACATTTTCTTATATATCACTGATAGCTGTTTGAAAAGTACAGGATTTTGCTGTACCTGATCAAGAGTTTTATGCATAGACTTCAAAAATGAGTCATAATCTGTACTACAAGATCCACTCAAATCATTTGGTTTTCTATAACATTTGTACTGTACAGCGACATTACATTTACTCCACCCAACTTGGATGGAGTCATTTTTATAAAAACATACAATTCCTTTTTGTGTCACAGGCAAATACAGTGCTACCTTATCTTGTGCTTTAATAGCAACTGTGTCAAAAAACAGATTTTCACACAACACAGAAAACTGAGAACCAAAGTGGAAGCGGTACTATAAAGGCTGTCTTCCGAAATTAACACACCTCCAATAACTCCACCAAATGTTGCCAAGCTCAAAACACTGTCAATTCACCGGTGTGTTATATAAAATGCTTTTATTAACAAATCCACTAGGAAAATTCAATAGAAAACTAGAGTTGCTGAATATTGTACAGAAACCAAAAAAGGGATTTAGCTCTTTTGTCTCCCACTGGAGACCTCATCAGAATCAATGCTAAAAGTGGTATAAAGTCCTTATATAATACCCATAGTTCCATTGATTGAATAATTGTTAATTCAAATTAATTAAATATGGTGAAATAAATTAAACATGTTTTCCTATTTAGTAGTATTCGTCTATGCATTGAACAACAACAATACCATGCACATATACAAACATATACATTCTGCAGTAAAAAATAAAAATAAAAGTGAAAACAGAAAGTAAAAATGCTATACACGTGTATAATCAGTGCAACTAAATAGTAATTTAAATATAAAATATAACACATGTCTTGACACTAAAATGTGTTTACACACCAGTGTAGGTCAAGTACAATAAAATAAATTGAATGAATAGTTTAAAAATTTAAAAATTATGTATATTAAACAATTGTGTATATTAAACAATTGTGTATATTAAACTGAATGGGGCTGGTATGCTACTAAAACATCCTAAGAATCCTTATGTTCGAAGTAATATTTCATCCTATCAATGTATAAATATATAAATGTATTGTATACTTCAATCAATTGAAAATACTGTTCTTCCCACTTATATTCATTTATAAACCCATATGCTTAGAAAAATGCGTTCCTAAGTAAACAAATGGTATGCAGTAAGAATGTTGTAAAAACTTTTAACATTTTGTTTATTTATTGTTTATATTTATTATACTCTGTGTATGTATGTATTTTTATTTAAAAACTTTTTGTACATGTCTATTACATAAATAAATTGTATATATATTAGTGTATTATTGTTAAAAATCAATACAAATAGTGTGGAGGTTAAAAGTTTTAGTATAAATATCATAAATATCATAAAAATAAAATATCTATAAATATCATAAATATAAATATATATACATTATAAATATTAATTATAATATTATAAATAGTGTGAATGTTGTAACTTTCAATTGATGCTGTTAAAAACACAGGAGAGTTATTAAATATTCTACTAAAATGTTATCAAAAGAATACACCCCTATTGTTATGATAAATGTTATAATCATAATGAAAGGAAGAAAATGTTAAATTTTATATTAATATTGTTATTATTAATATTATTATTATTATTATTGTTAATGTCTCTTGGGGTCTTCAGCTAAAATCTTGAGGGCAGGTGTAATGGAGACATGGTCATTCAACCCTTTGCCAAAACAGGCATCCATCTTTAATTGCCAAATCATTTCCCTATATTCTAATCTTGTCTCCCAATCACCACTACTTTCCTGTTGTTCCACTTCTTCCAACACCCAAAATTTAAAATCAGCTTGTTGGCATGTTATTGAATGTCTGTACAATGCATTGTTCACATCCTTTTTGTTGATGTCTCTCATATGTTCATATATTCTCCTCCTCAAATGTCTAACTGTTTTACCTACATAAAATGCCCAACAGCATTTGCAAAATGCTAAATAAATCACCTCTTTAGTATAGCAACTACTATATCTCTTAGATTTTAGGGACATCCCTAAACTCGGGATCCACACACTTTTTGTATCTGCAATGAATGAACACTGGGAACATCTCCCACACCTAAATGTACCAATTCTATTGGATACAGTTTCACATAACCCTATATTTTTTTATTTTATCGTATACGAGTAATTCAAACAACAAGCCAGCTATTGGGCCATTTTTAACTTTAACATATTTTAAGGGTATAAAATGGCTCAAAAAATGTATTGATGACACATGGGAGTTTTTTAAAACTATGCCCACCAGAGTGACAGTTTTTCAAGATCGACTTACCTATAGTTATAGAAGGAACCAAAATTTAAAGAATATTTTTGAGAAAAAGAAAAATATAGGGTTATGTGAAACTGTATCCAATAGAATTGGTACATTTAGGTGTGGGAGATGTTCCCAGTGTTCATTCATTGCAGATACGAAAAGTGTGTGGATCCCGAGTTTAGGGATGTCCCTAAAATCTAAGAGATATAGTAGTTGCTATACTAAAGGGGTGATTTATTTAGCATTTTGCAAATGCTGTTGGGCATTTTATGTAGGTAAAACAGTTAGACATTTAAGGAGGAGAATATATGAACATATGAGAGACATCAACAAAAAGGATGTGAACAATGCATTGTACAGACATTCAATAACATGCCAACAAGCTGATTTTAAATTTTGGGTGGTGGAAGAAGTGGAACAA
Source organism: Protopterus annectens (assembly GCF_019279795.1). Lineage (NCBI taxonomy): Eukaryota > Metazoa > Chordata > Ceratodontiformes > Protopteridae > Protopterus > Protopterus annectens. The sequence goes on along the minus strand of NC_056731.1, from coordinate 1,897,664,648 downwards.
CAGGAAAGGGGTGGTGATTGGGAGACAAGATTAGAATATAGGGAAATGATTTGGCAATTAAAGATAGATGCCTGTTTTGGCAAAGGGTTGAATGACCACGTCTCCATTACACCTGCCCTCAAGATTTTAGCTGAAGACCCCAAGAGACATTAACAATAATAATAATAATAATAATAATAATAACAATATTAATATAAAATTTAACATTTTCTTCCTTTCATTATGATTATAACATTTATCATAACAATAGGGGTGTATTCTTTTGATAACATTTTAGTAGAATATTTAATAACTCTCCTGTGTTTTTAACAGCATCAATTGAAAGTTACAACATTCACAATATTTATAATATTTATAATTAATATTTATAATTTATATATATTTATAATATTTATAATATTTATGATATTTATATATATTTTTATTTTTTATGATATTTATGATATTTATACTACATCTTTTAACCTCCACACTATTTGTATTGATTTTTAACAATAATACACTAATATATATACAATTTATTTATGTAATAGATATGTACAAAAAGTTTTTAAATAAAAATACATACATACACAGAGTGTAATAAATATAAACAATAAATAAACAAAATGTTAAAAGTTTTTACAACATTCTTACTGCATACCATTTGTATACTTAGGAACGCATTTTTCTAAGCATATGGGTTTATAAATGAATACAAGTGGGAAGAACAGTATTTTCAATTGATTGAAGTATACAATACATTTATATATTTATACATTGATAGGGTGAAATATTACTTCGAACATAAGGATTCTTAGGATGTTTTAGTAGCATACCAGCCCCATTCAGTTTAATATACACAATTGTTTAATATACACAATTATTTAATATACATAATTTTTAAATTTTTAAACTATTCATTCAATTTATTTTATTGTACTTGACCTACACTGGTGTGTAAACACGTTTTAGTGTCAAGACATGTGTTATATTTTATATTTAAATTACTATTTAGTTGCACTGATTATACACGTGTATAGCATTTTTACTTTCTGTTTTCACTTTTATTTTTATTTTTATTTTTTACTGCAGAATGTATATGTTTGTATATGTGCATGGTATTGTTGTTGTTCAATGCATATACGAATACTACTAAATAGGAAAACATGTTTAATTTATTTCACCATGTTTAATTAATTTGAATTAACAATTATTCAATCAATGGAACTATGGGTATTATATAAGGACTTTATACCACTTTTAGCATTGATTCTGATGAGGTCTCCAGTGGGGGACGAAAGCACTAAATCTCTTTTTTGGTTTCTGTACAATATTCAGCAACTCTAGTTTTCTATTGAATTTTCCTAGTGGATTTGTTAATAAAAGCATTTTATATAACACACCGGTGAATTGACAGTGTTTTGAGCTTGGCAACATTTGGTGGAGTTATTGGAGGTGTGTTAATTTCGGAAGACAGCCTTTATAGTACCGCTTCCACTTTGGTTCTCAAAAAACAGATTTTCCCAGGTCTCATTGACCCCCTAGGGGGATAGCAGTCATTAACAAACCCCCGTATGCTGTTGGTATGGCCGTACAGACCCAGCAGTTCGAAACATTGAAAGTCTCTGCGTATACACGTGTAATTGCCTGATAAGTGTTAAAGTTCGGATGCCAGTCTATGTTTGGTTCATTACGTCTAATCAGTTCAACCTTTGTGGGAGGAAAAAAGTATGGCCACAGCAAAAAGAACAGTGTGATCAATATTGCAACAAAAACAATCGTACAAGTTTTTTGAAATTGTTCAGTGTCTCTACTCACTCTGTATCTGGCCATTTTGTTCTTGTTGTGCAACAGTAACAAAGTTTTTGTCCAGTTCAAAGTTTTTAACCAGTTTACAGTGTGTCAAATGGATCCAAGAAGCTCGTTCCGCGATTTTGACTGTGGTGGGTGTTGACAGCAGTACCTGGTACGGACCTTCCCACTTCGGAGAGTTCCAATTCTTCCGTTTCATAATCTTCACCCAGACCCAAGTGCCTGGGGCTACTGGTGCTTCCGATTTTGGTTGCTCTTTATCTGAAACAGAATTTAACTGCAAAAGTCTGTTATTCAAAAATCTCCTCATATATCCTGCAAGTGAACTGTCAGCCTCCTGCTCTGTAGACATGAGAGGTTTCCACTGAGGTGTATAATATGCCCTCCCAAACAAAGTTTCAAAAGGAGTTAATCCCTTTACATTTGGAACAGTTCTCATACTCAACAGTGCTAAAGGCAAAAAGTGCACCCAATTTTTCTGTGTTTCTTCTATCAATTTCCTAAGTCTATTCTTCAGTACCCCATTATGTCGCTCTACTAGCCCTGCAGATTGGGAGTGATATACACAGTGATTCTTTAACGATATTCTGAAGTAACGACTAAGTTGCTGGATTGTTTGGTTCACGAAATGTGTCCCGTTATCATTATAAATCTTTTCCGGTATCCCAAATCTGGGTATAATTTCTTTAACAAGGACTTTTGCAACCGTAGCTGCATCTGGGTTTTTAGTTGGAAACGCTTCTACCCATTTGGAAAACATGTCTATAATAACTAGGCAGTATATCTTATTCTCATATTTATTCAATTCTATGAAGTCCATACAAATGGTATGGAACGGATATGGTGGTGTTGGAAAATTCCCTCGCTTAGGCTTCAATGCCCCTTGTGCATGATGCTTGTTACAAACATGGCATACTGCACAAAATGTTTTTGTATAGTTTGTAAACCCATAGGTTGTAAACACTCGATTCACTAACTGTACCATCCCCCCTGCTGAGACATGGCTCTGCCCATGGCTCAACAACGCTGCATATCTAAATAAATTAGATGGCAAAATCGGTTTCTTTTCCTTGGAGATGTACAGTCCCTTTTCAAGGATTGCTCCTCGTTTTATCCACTTTTGTTTCTCAAGATTTGTAGTATGTGTCTGCATTGTTTTCAACATTTCTAAATCTAAAGTCTCTGAGGGTTGTAATTCCTCACTCAAAAGAAAAGTTTCTGTGGCTGAAGCTGCCTGCTTTGCAGCTGTATCAGCCCGTGCATTACCTTTTGAAATTCTATCCTGTTGTTTTGTATGAGCTACGCATTTGCAAATAGCTACTTTCTTAGGTAACTGAATTGAATCTAACAAGTCTAAAATAAGTTGCGCATGATTAATCGGTTTACCAGTAGATGTTATCATTCCTCTATTTTTCCACTGTTGCGCAAAAACATGTACAGTAGAAAAAGCATACTGGCTGTCAGTATAAATGTTCACTTTTTTACCTTTTGCTAAGGTACATGCCCTCGTTAAGGCAATCAATTCTGCTGCTTGTGCAGATAAGTTATGTGGCAAAGATTTTGCTTCTAAAGTTTCAGTATCAGAAACGACTGCATACCCCACTAGGTTCTGTCCTGTAGGACCCCTCCTGCATGAGCCATCCACATAGCATGTCACCTCGGCATCATCCAAGGGAACATCCGTAAGGTCTTGTCTAGGTAATGTCTTTTGCTCAATCTCCTGCAGGCAGCAGTGCGGTTTGCCATCTACAGGGGTTTGAAGCAAAGTTGACGGATTCAAAGTTGTGCATCATTCAATTGTCATATGAGGTTGGCCCAACAGAATGGTCATACAGGAAAGATGCCTAGCTGGAGAAAGATATGCTACTTTTTCTTGCAGTAAAATAATTGCGACTGCATGAGGCACTCTCAATGTGAGAGGGTGGAATAATACTACTGAGGCTGAAGCCTGCACTGCCATTGCAGCTGCAACTACTGCTTGTACACAGTGGGGCAAAGACTGCGCCACTGGATCTAACTGTGATGAATAATAAGCTATGGGGCGTTGTCTGTCCCCATGTTGCTGTGTCAACACTGATGTCATATAACCTTGCTTGCAATCTACAGTTTGAATAAACTGCTTGTTATAGTTTGGTAATCCTAAAACTAAGGATGATGCTATCAATTGTTTCAGCTTACAGAAAGCTGTTTCTGCTTCAGGTGTCCATTGTAATAAATCCTGTGCAGCCATCGGCTTTTTAAATATTAAATCAGCCAGTGGAGCAGATCCCAAAGCATAGTTTGGTATCAAACTCCGACAAAAATTAGTAGTTCCCAGGAAGGACATCATTTCCTTCTTGGTAGTTGATCTGGGTGCTTGTAAAATCGCTGTTTTTCTTTCTTCATCTAGTATTCTACCTTCTTTGGATATTACATATCCTAAGTATTTAACTTGTTTTCTCCAAAGCTGTAACTTGTCTTTATTTACTTTGTGACCTTGAGTAGCTAAAAATTGTAACAAAGCTATTGTATCTTCTTTGCATTCTTGCTGGGTGGAGGCTGTCAGCAGAATGTCATCTACATAAAGTAGAATCTGACTATCTTTCGGTGGGATAAATCCCGCCAGGTTGCTTGCCATTTCTTGTGCAAATATCGTTGGACTTTCACAATACCCCTGTGGTAATCTGGTATATGTGTACTGCTTTCCCTGAAATGTAAATGCAAACCAATATTGGCTGTCAGGGTGTATCGATATCGAGAAAAATGCATTACTTATGTCTACCACTGAAAAATATTTCTGTTCTGGCTTTAAATCATTCAGTAAGGTATGTGGATCTGGCACCGTTGGTGCTCTGGGTATAACTGCATTATTCACTGCTTGTAAGTCTTGGACCATACACCATTCCCCATTTGCTTTCTTGACAGGAAATAAAGGTGTGTTACATGGTGAATCAGGGGATTCTATTAAGACTCCTTCCTTGAGTAAGGCTGCTATGATAGGTTTGATTCCTACCTCTGCATCCTTTCTCAAGGGATACTGTCTTTTCTGGGGTCTAAAAGCTGACTTTGGCATTATGGTAACTGGTCCTGCTGTTCGTATTAGTCCTACATCTGATTTCCCTGCTGACCAGAGAATGTCTGGTATGTCTCGCAAGGCTTTTTCCTCTTCTTCTAATAATAGTAATACTCAGCTATCCTCACTAGCCTGTGAGTGTACAGCTGGGTGTGTCTGTGTGATCCACTTCAATTTCTGTTTCTGTACTCCTTGTTCTGAGAGTTCTAGTTCTGCCTGTTTTTCCCACCTCGTGACTTTCTCACCTAAGTCTGCCCATTTTAAAGTTTTATTCTTAGTCAAAGTAACATGGGGCAGTCGATTAGATTTGTAGAGTGTCAAAAATTCCTGGGGCAATGAACAGCTTGCTACACTGTTCCCTTCTGCATCCCAGTACAAATTTCGCAATACCAGCCTGTTTGCATGGTTCTGAAACAATTCTTGTTCATAATCTTTATCAGGACCTGGTCTATTACAGTAATATAGAGTACAATGCAACAAATGCTGTTTGTCAATGTCGAGGGAGGGGAACTTGCTGATAGCTACATTCATTAGTTCTTCGGTTACTGCCCCTGGACCAGTCGTAACCAAGTCCTGGCTGTACCAATAATGCATTTCACCCTCCGGTCGCACTACAAAAGTGTCCATTTGTCGCTGTGCTTCCATACCCTGCATGGTTGGAACTACTGCTATGCCAAATATCTGCATTAAATCTCTACCCAGAAGATTCACTGGGCATTTTGCAGAAACTACAATTTTACTTTTCTGAGTCATCCCTGAAACAGGGTCTGTTATCATAATGTCACGGGAGAGTGGCTCCCGATATAGCTGTCCATTAGCTGCTTTCACTAGTATATAGTCTGGTGATTCTGTATCTTCTGGTAGTTTGGAAGGGTGTATCAGGGTTCGTGAAGCCCCTGAGTCACACAAAAATTTAACTTCCCTCCCCTCTACCAGAAGCGTCACTTCCGGTTTTGTGTCTGCTAAGTAAAGGTCTAAGCTCAAAAGAGCTAGGTCCAAAATTTCATTTTCTTCTACGTCTGTGTATTCATATACATCCTCTACCCCTTGTGTCACATCCTCTTCTCCTGCTATCACATTTACACTTACCTTTTCCTGTTCACTTTCACCCAATGATTCCTGACTATCATATAGTCATTCCTCATCTTCCTTATTTTCTGTAGTCGCCTTCTTATTTAGCCTGCAATCCCTTGCTAAATGTCCTTTTTTCCCGCACTTAAAACACTCACCCTTTTTCTTTCTTTCTTCAAAATCTTCTGATCATTTGTCAGATTGTTTATTTCCCTGGGTATTTTTCTTACCCTTTTTCCCAGTTTGTACTACAAATACTTCTGACCCATCTTCTGCTGAAAATACTTGGGTTTTCTTTTTCTTTTTACTATTAAAATGTCTTTCTGCATGTCTAGCATATTCAAGTAAGGCTTGTAACCTACTTGTTCGATGATCTATCATATGCTTCGTAATAAAGCTACTAATAGGTGCAATGCACCCTTTCAAAAATGCGTTTTTCAATTGTTGTTCATACGGGGAATCATTTGCTTGATTTTCAGGAACTGTCATGCCACTATGATTGTTAAAGCATTCTAATAATCTGGCGTAGTACCCATCTACTGTTTCTCTTTCCTGCTGTATGCATTGATTAATACAAGTCCAATCAGCCCTAGGCTTCCACTTTTCAGAGATTCGGTCTGTCAGACCTTTCACTCTGCCATCCAGTTCTGCATCAGTATGTGGGAGTTGTCTAAGTTGTGCGTCACGAGGATTCCAGCTGCCACAAATCATGTGCCAATCTGGACCTACAATTTGTCTAACTACTTTTTCTACTTCCTCTCCATTCAAATGGTAACTTAATCTCATACCTTGTAAATCTTCTAAAAACTTCCTAAAATTCACTTTTGGGTGGGGAATACCTTCTGTGGCTTTCCGGATATCTTCCGGTGTCCACGGTCTATAAACTAAAAGAGTCGGATCCTGTCCTGCCTGAGGATTCGGTACTTCTATGAGCGGACATATCTCTTCTTCACTCATAGCTTGTGATGCTCTATTTAACTCATTTAATTCAATTTCCCTCCTCAAGTCGTATGTTCGAGACCTGGTCTCGATAGGATCCCTGACAAATGGTTGTGCTTTTGCAGGGACAGCTGGGTATAGCGGAGGTGGATCAGTTCGTCCACTCGCTTCATATTCTGGTAACGGAAGTGGAGGGGGCAAAGGAGGGGCCGGCGCTATTACTAAATTATTATCTTCTTTGTCTAAAAACATTGTTTTTGAATTTGTAATTCTTTGCTCCCTACGATTTGATTCCTCAAGCCACCTGTGCGCCTGAGGGACTCCTAATTGTCTCTGCTTTTTTAATGTGCCTTTCGCGTCTATTTTTAACTGTTTTACAAGTTTCATAAGTGCGAGTTTATCTAAATTACCCTCGAATTTGTACTTTTCGACCCATTTGGTATAATATTTTACATTATCGGAATGCTGTAATTGCATATACTTCGCGTCTTCAGTTAGGGGTGTGTCCCGGGAACTTTTTGTGCACCGATTTCCCATTGGTATCTTAGCTAAGCTGTAAACTGTTACGTAACCCTTTCTATCATGTGGTACCACAAATCTACACCTTTTTCACAGTTTATCTAGAATAACTGTCTACCTATTCTGTTTCCCTGATCTATGACAAAAAACAGTAACACCTTCTTCTGTCTCTAATTTGCATAAGCAATTTACCTGACAAAAAAAAGAATAATTCTGTAACTAGTCCCTGATCTTGAAACAAAAATAAGGTAATTCCTCCTTACCTGACCCTCCGTGAGTTGATCCACCGGATCGTTGACTCGTCCTCCAATCCCAGATCAGGAACAGTGGCTGGCCTCTTTCGAATGACAATTCAGTCGGAGGTCTTTCAAAGCAGAAGAGCCGATTTGGCCTCTTCTCCATACGGATGTGCCACCGGGCCCAATTCTGACCTAGGTCCAGAGCGAGAGATACGTTTTCTGGCTCGAAGGACCAATCTGTTAAAGGAAAAATATACTTTAAAAATGATCAAAACACGGTAGGTTCAGGTTAAGGCACTTTAATCTTGCAGCAAGGAGACAAAAACGTGCTAATACAGAGTTTGTCTAACCAGAAACAGGAAATGCATTCATTTTTATAGGTTATCAAATGAATCCTGTCCTACCATGCTGACGTAACAAATTACCACCTTTTGGTCATCATCTGCTGACCATCTTTCCCATGATTTTCTGCTGATTTAAACAATTTTTATGTGAAACATCCTGAGGAAAACAACATGGCCTTGGTTACTTTCAGTTAGATACTTGTTATGTTACATTAGCTAAATCGAACACAATGCTAGCAGTTCATTTCTCTAATAAGCCTTTGTCTAACTTATCTCTAAACTACTGCAGCTGCAGAGGTTCCCATCCTCTGAACAAGGCTGTCTGTCTGGAATCATTACATTTATTCAATGGTATATTGTCTATTCATATGCTTCTGACCTAGCAGATTAACACCTGCTTCTCAAGTACATTTCCACAAGGCATAAACAAGAATATTGCTGTGCTAGCAGTTACTAGGTCAGAGGGCAACTTGCAAGTTTCAGTAAGCATGCTGCAGTTTCAATAAGGCATATTTTGGTCTCATATGAAACTCAATTTATATAAATCACAGTGCATAAGAAATAGAATGAAAAGCGTATTAAAAACACTTTGATTATTAATTTGTCATTAAGCATACACATATTAATACATATTTTTCTAACAGTTAAAGTTTGAGGAAGCATTTGGACCAGAACATGAAAGCACTTACTTTTACTAATAAAGCAATTATTTTTAAGCCACTGAGTCATGTGGAGGAATTTTATTAACTTTGTTCCATCTGTGTTGTCTACATTCATTCTTCCACAACTCCCCACCCACCAGCACCCTACCTTAACTCCTAGAAGATGGAGTGTTCTTACATTGGCCCTTCCCTTGTGCTGAGCTCCAGATATAGTCTCTCTGGATCCTTCTGATATTTTCTTTTACTTCTATTAGCAAACAAGATCTGAGGTACTTAGGAAGGGTGCATTATGGATAAGGGAGAAGCTCAAGAGTTTTTTGGTTACCACAAGCTATTGTAAAGGCTTGGATCCAAGATCTCTAAAGCTTCAAATGAAGACAGTAGAAGATGTAAAGGAGGCATAGCTGATATAAGGAACTCCTGACTCAAAGGGATAGGAACTAGAGAATCTCCCTGGCATACTCTGTATCCAGAGAATTTTTCTCACCAGTCTCTCCACGTCTTCTGTGGTCAAACTCCTAGAAGAATGAATAGACTTCAGAGAAGGTGACTTTAAAAACAGCATTTTACAAATCTTATGTTAGACCTTTACTGGAAGATGATAATGTTTTTGGTACTTTTGGTAAGGGACAACTTAATATCATAGTGAGAATTCAATGTAAATTTACCAAAAAATATTATGGCTGACAACACTGTGTTAGAAAGATGTAAAAAATGTAATTTGTATACCTTACAGCTTTGGCATTAACCCCTTTTTGTCAGTTTGTATATGGGAGGATTGGGGTGTGACATCAACAGTGACCATCACCTAGAGCCAATGTTCACACTACCAGGTAGCAACCTTATATTACCATTATTGAAGAGGCAAGTTTATTTTAGCATTTAAGGTTGTTTGTGACCCTTTCCTTCAAGCTTTATTTAATGTCAGAAATACACAGGTTCATCTAACCTTCATAATAGTAATCTTAAGTTGTGTATAATTAAATTTAGGACTAGAGCTAGGCAAACATCTATCACCATTATAATACTACTTCTATGGATCTAACTCCCTTCCCACATTAGGAAATCAATAATAGTTGGTTACATTTAAAATTAATTTTGAAAGATGGTTTAGTGATTAAGTATTTAAACCAGAGCTGGTGGAATAAGTGTTTCTTCATGGTCTTCAGACCTTAAACACTGTCCCATTACTTATGGAGTAAAAAAGAGTCATACTTATGAACATGGGAGCAATCCTAGGCAAGCAGCTAGAAAGACCATAACATGCTTGGTCAAATACACATTTAGCAGACAAACAAAAAAGTGTGCCTTCTGTTTTTAAGCACTTATTATTGTTCACCTACCAGTGTACAGACCTCTGAACTGTCCCAATTTTGTAGGGACACTCCCTGATGTTTCTCAAAGTTTTGTTCCATTCCAACTAAAATTGGTAATCATTTTGAGAATTTCTAAGACAATAGTGCCAACATTTAAAATGTTTCCCTAATTTGGGGCCTTTTCCTTAGCTATTTTTTTAACTTTCTTCCAATTTTTGTTGGTAAAAGTTGATAGCACTGTTCCCAAATCAAACAGGGCTGTACATGACAGTCCTCTTGTAAATGTGTCTTCCTAACCATTCATCAAGACTAGCCTGAAAGATAGTCAAAGTAGTACTTTCTTTGACCTGTAGTGGTAACTTATTCCATAGGATGGAAATATATCGAGTAAGGGACCCATTTCGCTGGAGAGTTTGTGTTGTTTATTAGTTGGTGTAGATTTCAGTCCCTAGTGTGGATGTTTGTAGAACAACTTTTTTTGCAAAGAAATCAGAAGTCAAATAGGACTGGGTCTTTTGTGGCTCAGAATGTAAGACACAGGTCACCTCAGAGCAATGTATAGGTTATGGAGTATAAGAAGAGTCACAAAAATCTATCAGGATAGTTGTAGGATTCAAGGCCATTAATTTTCTTGGTTAGGTATCTCTGTTGACTTTCCAGCTGATAGATATGCTTGGACTTATTCATGCCAAAGGGACCATTGTATTCAATAATTGTTTTTCTTAAGTGAAAAGTATACAGGTAGAATGACTTCTTTGGATTTTGAATATATTCTTTTGGAAATGAACTGGCCAAATAGAAGAATTTCCTAACTCTGGTTGAAACATAAGTTCATAGGAAGTTAATAGGCTAATTGCCCTACAGTCCTTACAAGACTAGCCATATTTATACTGAGTTGCCCAAACGTCAGTGGTTAGGTGAGTAAAGTTCACAGAGATAAGTGTCTATGGTAATTAATGCCAACTTCCTCTGTCCAGGAGCGACATGGGCACCACCCCAGGAGTGAATTTGCGGTCAGCCATGTATTGATCTAGGCTGCATTTGAAGAGTGTCAAGGCAGGGCTCTGTTTTATGTGAATTGGAAGCTTCTTCCAGAGAAGTAGCAGCTCTGAGAGATGTATCTATCTCTCCAGCTTGACCTGTCCATGTCAGAGGCTAGGTTAAGCTCCCTAGAGTGAGTGACCCTCCTGCAGTTTGATTTACGAATGTGTAGCATTTCCATCAGGGCTGGGTCATATACTGCCCTGTAAGCCAGGCACAGGTCACCCCTTAGCAACCTGTAGGAGAAAGAATACAGTGACAGGGCTTTCTGTCTTTCCGCATAAGACTTGTTTTGTGTACCTTGTAATTTCTTGGTGAGAAATCTCTGTGGTCTCTGCAAAGGTACATGCAAAAGGGAGTATTGTATGCTATTACTGGTCTGGTGAGGGCCAAGTATAATGAAATTATAACATCCTTAAATCTAGATGCAATGCCTTTAATTATAAGATGTACCACATAGAAAGATTCCCTTACTACTGTGGATACGTGGTAGTCAAAGTTCAGATTGCTATCAATCTGAGTACCCAGATCATGTAATACTGGGTTTACACTTAGGTGGTGCTGTCTATAATGTAATTAGCAGGGATATCGGCTTTCCCAAAGGGAATTTGCATTTAGATTTAATCCATGGCACTGGCACCAATCATTTGTCTATGTTAACCCTGTCTGCAGTGTATTAACATCATTGGTGGACTCAATGATTACTCCCAGTTTGCAGTCGTCAGCGGACTTAGTCAGCCACAGGCCATCCAATTTTGCTGGGACTTCTGAAAAATAAATTCCAAATAGTAAGTGGCCAGAATAGAATCCTGTGTTATGCCACTGGTGACCGGTCCTTTGCTAGAGGTGAAGTCACCCACTTTGACAATATGTGTCCTATCAATGAACCAGTTAGCTACCCATCTGGTAATGTAAGGGCTAATTCCCACTTGGGAGAGTATCTTTATAATAACTGAGTAGGGGATTGTTTTTTTTTTTCCAAAATCTCTCTATTTCAATTTTCTTTTTTTTTTCCAAATAATAACAACAATGCAATAACTCAAAAACACAAATAAACAATACAAATACATATCTAAAGAAAACAGACAACAATCTGGTTCCAAGAAAGTTTTATATATATAATATACATATATATATATATATATATATATATATATATATATATATATATATACTAGAAGTCACTACATCGTCAAGTAGAGTATGAGAATTCTTATGTTCATATGGTCTCATAAGGGATAGTGGAATGGAGATAGTCTATATAGAAAGTAAAGATAGAAATTCAACCATTTATTGTATGGTTAAGGAAAATATCTAGATACACATATACTAAGAGAAGGGGGAAGATGCAAGAAAACTGGTTATACTACATTTCATTTCTTATTAAAAGGTTAGCTTTCCATGTCAATTTGTGTGCGAATTTTATTTGTCAAGAATTATATCTAGTAAGTAACCCAATATTTTTGGTAATATGTTTTTTGTTTTTGAATAGACTAATTTGTGAGATAAGATATATTTGATAGCAAGATTGCTAAAATTTTCCCATGTAATTGGTGACATGAACTGCCAATTCTTTGTAATAAAGAATTTAATAAGGGCACACATCGTAATAAAGACATATTTTAATATGTTTGGAAGTTGATTGATGTCAATGTGCAATATAGCTGTCTCCCATGTAAGGGTTGATTTTTCATATTTCTAACCACTGAGGAAAGCTATATGCTGAAACCAGTCTGGTTATAATAAACATTTACTTCTTCTAATTCCTGGTGCTGGCCCCTTTTTGATTTTTCATATCCCATATTCTATAATCTTACTCTCAAGGAACACCAAAAGTTGTGTATCTTAGTACAGTTCCACATGACATGAAAAATATCAACTGTTTGATCCGGACAATGGGGACATATAGGTGAAAAGTTAGGATTACATTTATTTAATTTAGATAAGTTATAATATAGATTGTTATTTACCATAATTTGTATATATAACAGCTTCTTGAAAGGAATGAATTTGATTGTATTTTCAATGGCTAGTTTCTTATTTTCTTCAGTCAGTGATTGATTTTTCGTTTGCCAATAGTTTGAAAATAATAATAAAGAATTCTGATGTTTTGCACTCATTACAATTTTATAAGTCCTAGAAATTGTTTTCCCTTTAATCGCAAGATTTTCAAGTATTAATTTAACTAAATTTATATTCTGTAAGTCAGTGTGTATTTGTGAGAATTTAGCATTTATAAGATGGTGAAGTTGGTTAAGGATAATTCTATATTTCTTAGGAAGTTTGAGTTCAAGTCTCATTTGCCCCGTGTTAGAGTCTTTCCATTGGTATATATCCCATACTGTGTAGTCTTTTATCAAGGGGTAGTTTGTTAGATTTACGGGTTTATTATTTATTAGTAGATTAGGATTTAGGTGTAACGGTTGTATAGGGGCAAAAGCATCAGCTAATTGCAATGATTTAAATAGTTTCTGTGTTGTAAGAATCATGTTTTTAATTAGTGGGTGTAGATTCTTCGTGTATATGCTAGTCTGGTTTAAATTTAAGAATGGTAGGGATTTGATATTATAGCCAAGGGATTTCAACTGTTCATACCAGATTTTGGTCCACTGGGGTGACCAAATATTTATATATGAGTCATAGTTTATTATTTGTATTAGTCTGTAGACAGTAATTATACTATAGTAAAGCTTAAAATCAGGCAACCCCAATTCCCCCTTATCTTTGGCGAGTACAAGTTTTCCATATTTAATTCTGGTAGATTTGGGATACCATAAGAATCTTGATATAGCTTTTTCCATGGCAAGGAAGAAGTTTTGGGGAATATTTGAAAAAGTAGCATTTAATTGAAAGAGTATTCTTGGTAGAAAATTCATCTTGACAACACTAGCTTTTGACAGTAGGGGCATATTGATGTTCTTCCATCTATCAATATCATTTTGAATACTAGTCCATGTACTTAGTAGGTTATTGCTTATAATATCTTTGAAGTCCGAAGTAAATAGTATTCCTAGATATTTTATCTGATAGTTTATTTTGATCTCACTCATGGGAAAGTACAATTCTTTATGATCTATAGGATTGAGGGGAAATATGTGTGACTTGTTTAAATTTAAGTTATAGTTTGAAACTAGCGAGAACTCATCAATAGCTTTAAGTATTTTTGGGAGGTCAGTAGTGGGGAGTTGGAAGTATATATTTAAGTCATCGGCAAAGGCCGAGTATATAAGATTTGTATTGTGGATTCTGGGAATATGATGAAAGTTTTTTTGTGAAATAAACAGAAGGAGGGGTTCTAGGTAAAGATTAAATAGGTATGGCGAAAGAGGACATCCTTGCCTTGTACCATTGGATAAGAGTATAGGGTTAGTTATATGTTTGTTTACCTGTATAGTGGTAGAAGCTTTCTGATACAGAACCTGGATCATTTTAATGAATTCTTGAAGAAAACCATATAAAGACAGTATATTAAAGAGAACGTGTAAGTTTACTCTATCAAAAGCTTTGGTTGCATCTACTGTAAGGGCATATCTGGGGCATTTATCACTATTAAGTAGTCTTACAATGGTATCTAAGAGGAGGGTGTTGTCACTTGTTTGTCTGTTTGTCATAAAGCCCATTTATTGTTGGAAAATAATAGAGAGGAGTATTTTCTTAAGTCTATTTGCTATAACATGAGCTAATATCTTAAGATCAGTGTTTATGAGGGCTATTGGTCTATAATTTGCTGGATCTGTTGGGTCACAATGCAGTTTAGAAATCAACACAGTCTTGGAGTTATTCAAGTATTTGTCTGTTATACCATATTTTATTATATAGTTGAAAACTTTTAATAAAACTTTGGAGATAGGTTCCATGAATAGCTTATAAAAATCAGATGTGTATCCATCAGGCCCAGGGGATTTACCCAGTTTTAGTTTGTTTATTGCAGCTTTTATCTATTTTAATTGTAACAGTGATTTTAAGAGTTTCCTTTGATCTTCTGTAATTTGTGGAAAGTGTATATTATGTATAAAATCTTCAAATCTGTCTGTAGATGGTGATAAGGGTATATTGTATAATTTAGAAGAAAAATTTATAGAAGTCAGTATTACGCGTTTCGTCCACTTTTAATTGTCATGAACTTCTTCTGAAGAAGTTCATGACAATTAAAAGTGGACGAAACGCGTAATACTGACTTCTGGCAATTTTCCCTTCTTAGTCATATACTGGCATTTCTTTTATCTGGTTTTGTTGTGTGTGGTTATATATTGTATAATTTCTTATAAATATCTTCAGAAGCGTCCACTATATCTTGGTCTTTATATTTCATCTGTCCTTCATATTTTATTTCTTTGATCCTAGGAGGTCCACTTTTTATGTTAATTAGTCTAGCTAGGAATTTTGATGGTGTTTGAGCCCATTCTGAGTATTGATATATTGACCTTAATTCTAAGAAGGAGATATTTTCTAAATAGTGTTTGTGTAATTGTTTTTGCCAATCAATTATTTTTTCCTCAAGTTCTTTAGAATATTTTTCCTGAAGTTCTAATTCAGCAGTGTTTATTTGATACTCTAGTTCATTCTTAAGATTGTTATATATTTTTTTGAGCCATGCAGATTTTTGAATAATAATACCCCTGATGACCGCCTTGGTAGCCGCCCATTGTATGTCATATGGAATTTGAGTGGATATAAAATCATTTTGGAGTTGGGCTAGGACATTCTGAATTTCTTGTGTTGTTTCTTGGTTTTGTATAATTTTAGGATTTAACTTCCAGGTATTGAGATAGGAAATATTTTGTTTATGGTCTTGAAGGTTTATTAAAAGTCTAATTTTGGAATGATCTGAAAGAATTCCAAGTGATACAATATAATTTAATTTGTTAGAAAGGAAAGCAATGGAAATTAGAAAAGCATCTATCCTGGATCAAGTTTTATGAGTGGCTGAAAAGAAAGTGAATCTTGGTATTGTTTTATCATATTGAAATTTAACATAAGGGTCAACTAGTTCAAATGTATTTTGTAATTCTTCAAGTGCTGTAGTAGTAGATTGTGACTGTCTGATTTTATTATGCGATCTATCATTATCTATATTTAGTAAAGCATTCCAGTCCCCACCTACAATAAACAGATGATTTGGCTATTTGGCTAATATATTAAAGATTTCATAAATGAAGAGCTGTTGATTTGAGCAGGGGCTATATATATTAAGAAAGAGTAATGGTTTGTTCAAAGTATGATATTCAGTAGTAAGTAATACCCATCTTCCCTTTGAGTCAGCTTCATAGGAAGTAATCTCTCCTTGGAAGGATTTATTTACTATAATGGCCACTCCCCTAGACAAAGAACTATAATTTGCAACAACTATTGTTTTAACCCATTTTCTTTTCCTTTCCCTAACCCAAAGTTGGTCATCTAAGTGAATTTCTTGCAAGAAGGTTATATCAGCCTTAGTTTGGTATGTGAGGTGCATGATTAAATTTCTTTTCTTTTATCTACCATCCCTTTAACATTCCAAGAGTCTATAGTTATCATTTTTTATTAATATTGTTGAAGTTTCTCATTAGTTGATACTCAAAAATACAGTTATAAACTTTATCTGGTAGTGTATTTATCTTAAGAATAAATATTGTGACTTCTATACTCCTAAACTCTAAATAGGTGCCTAACAACCCATCCCTCTGTATTAGTAAATGTACATGAGTTAAGAAACTATTATTTTTAGCAACAAGGAGTAAATATTTATCAGAGGGATGTCAATAATACCATACTGTTCCAAATGCGAACAGTCATCAGCTAACAGACTGTGTCCACCCCTCTCCTTTTATTTATGTACTGCATATTCATTTTCAGACTTCTTAAACTAGTATGTTAATTGTACCCTTAGATATTATATAGATTGAAAGAGAAAAGTAGCTTTTATAAAAAGTTTTGTAGTAACAGCAACATATTATAATTCTTAACATTTCAAGAGTTATTAAAGAGTTTACAAAACAATATTTTCAAAAAACAAGTACAATATATGAACATTTAAAGAAGGTAGCACTTTAAAATTCAACAACATTTGCATTATTCTTGCTAACAGCAACTAACTGTGGTTCTTTAAAATGTATTGGAAACTTCGTTTAACACCGCATGCGCAAACCATACAAGCAGATCATTGTGAACTCATATATTATTAATTAACCAGTGCCATGTACTGAACAAATAGGGAAAAAAAAGAGAAAAATGTTTTTGTACCTTGCTCATAGACACATTTAAAAGTAACTCAATGGTTATGCCAGTAGAACAGTGATTATACATTTTAAACATTTAAATAAGGCAGCACTTTAAAATTCAACATTTGCCTTATTCTTGCTAACAGCAACTAACTGTGGTTCTTTACAATGTATTGAAAACTTCATTTAACCCTGCACTGGCAAAAGCCATATAAGCACATCCTTGTGAACTCATATATTAATTAACCAGTGCCATCTACTGAAAAAAAGAGAAATGTTTTTGTACCTTGCTCATAGACACATTTAAAAGTAATTCAATGTTTATGCCAGAAGAATGATTATACATTTTAAACATTTAAAGAAGGCAGCACTTTAAAGTTCAACAACATTTGCATTATTTTTGCTAACAACAACTAACTGTGGTTCTTTAAAATGTATTGGAAACTTCATTTAACACTGCACTGGCAAAAGCCATACCAGCACATCATTGTGAACTCATATTAATAATTAACCAGTGCCATCTACTGAACAAAGAGAGAGAAACAAAACGGGAAATGTGTTTGTACCTTGTTCATAGGCACATTTAAAAGTAACTCAATGGCTATGCCAGATGAATAATGATTATACATGTTAAACATTTAAAGAAGGCAGCACTTTAAAGTTCAACAACATTTGCATTATTTTTGCTAACAACAACTAACTGTGGTTCTTTAAAATGTATTGGAAACTTCATTTAACACTGCACTAGCAAAAGCCATACCAGCATATCATTGTGAACTCCTATTATTAATTAACCAGTGCCATCTACTGAAAAAGACAGAGAGTAAAAAAGAGAAATGTTTATGTATCTTGCTCATAGACACACTTAAAAGCAACTCAATGATTATGCCAGCAGAATAATGATTATACATTTTAACTGAAACTACTAATGTCTAGTATTTATACTACTTAAACTATTATATCAAAGGTTATATCCCATTTTTTAAATGTAGTTTACCACTCATTTTTTGTAAGCTGTAAATGCACTTTAAAGTCATTTCTCTATGCAGTCAGTGTTAGATAGCTTTCCAGCCTTTAAATGTAGCAGGCAGTTATTAAAAGACAGTACCTTCAGTATTACAGTGTAGCAAAAATGTTTTCTTTACAGGCAGGTGAGCAGAGTTATTTAGAACACATTCCACATCCTTTTGCTTGAAGTTTCCCATAAGAGTAGTATATTATTATGTCCTGTAGTTCTTTGGAGCTGTAGCACTTGTTTAGCCTTACAAATGTTTTTGGATCAAAATATATGAGAAGAGTTGTCTCAGGCAGGATTTACTTTGAAGGAACGCAGAAAGGTGGATTTTGCCTGGTCAGGTGTTTCCAGTGATATTTTTTCTTCTTTGTAATAAAATGTTAAAGTTGCAGGATATTTCATTTGGAAACAAATCTTATTTTCAATGAGATAAGTGCAGTATTTACTGAGTTTCTGTCGATTTTGTTTAATTTCTAAAGGAAGATCTTGAGTAATCGTAATTTTATGTGCTCTCCATGTAACATTCTTTTTAACTTTATAAGCTGACAGTATCTGTTGAACATGTGCTAAATTAAGCAGTCTGATGTAGATTTGTCTTGGAAGATCACTTGTTTGTGTATGCTTTATAGCTCTCTGGGCTCTTTCAATCACTATCTCATCCAGGAGATCTTTATTAGTCAGAAGAGAGCTTACTATTTATTTTATTATTGGAATAAGTTGTGGATTATCAAAGCTCTCTGGAATACCTCTTATGATAAAATTATTTCTCCGACTTCTATCTTCCAAGTCTAGCATTTTTTGCTGTAATTCATTAATTATGGTGTCATTGGTTTGTGCTTTTTGTTGCAAGTCATTTATTTTTAGCTCATTGTCCATAACTTTAGCTTCATTTTGTTCTAGCCTAAGCACAATTCGGTCCAGAGTAGAGCCACATGTAGTTAGCTTATGAGAGAAACCATGCACTTCTGTTAGTAAAGGTTGTAAAGCAGTTTTCAGATCCTCCAGTGTTAAAGGTTGTTCCTGTTTTAATCTTTGAGACATTTTATCAGCTTCTTGTTGTTGTTTGTTAATTTTTTTGCCTTTTAGCAGTGGTTTCTTTCTCAGGAGTAGTAATTGCAGACAGTTTGTTTTTTGTGATTACAGTTTCCATCCGATCTGGCTGATTCTCCATTAATCTTGTATAGTTAGATTCCTAGTAGTAGTGCAGAATTTTAAATGATAAGTCTTGTTATGAAAGTTGTTTTTCTTCTTACTTTCCTCTTATTAGGCCTGTTGGTCTTGAAGAATCCACACCATGCGGTTCAGGGCTCTGTTTCCAACAAGTAATTATTTTTGCTTCAGAATGAGAGAATTTTGAAAAATAAAGATGAAACAAGTAAGTACTCGTATTTCTGCTTTAATCCATTGATGTTTGGTATAGTTTTCCCAAGCGATGTGCTGGTTTGAAGTCAGATTATAGTATAGGAATGCAGGAGCTGCACTGTCAGTGTGCTTACAGGCTGTCCACCATTTTGGAATCCAGCTGAGTAGGGGATTGTGTCAAATTTCATGGCTAGTTCAAGGTAAGTGGTATGCGCTGTCTTTCCCTCGTCTAGGGCCTTGCTGACTTTCTCAAAGATTTCAACCATGTTTAACAGGCATGATCTACCTTTAGTGAATCCAAACTGGGTTGGATCCAGAGTTTTGGAGATTACATATGTCCTTGGTAATAAGGTCATAATGATTCTTTCCATGGCCTTGCAGATGAGGCTTGTCAAGCGTATGGGCCTGTAATTCCCAGGGTCTGTTGATGGTCCCTCTTCATGCAGAGAGATTACTGTTGCTGTCCTCCATTCTCCCTGAATATAGCCAGTTCTCAAACTGTGATTAAACATGGATCCAAGTGGGTCTGCTAGGTCATGTTTAAGTTGTTTAAATGGCAACCTGGGATGATGTTGTCTGGTCCCATTGATGCTGTGTTTTTGGCCTTGGAGATTGCCAAGATGACTTGCTCTCTTGAGATAATAGGTTGAGGAATGGTGGCAGGTATACTTTGGGTGACATTTTCTTCAAATCTGTCAGCTAGCAGGTGGGCTATTACCTCTGGTTGAGTATAGGTGGCACCATCCACAACCAGTTCAATGTATAGCTGAGTATTCCCTTTTAGATTTTGGATATAGCTAAAGAATGCCTTGTGATTAGCTTTAGCTAGGGAGGCTATTTTTGATTTGTAATTAGCTTTGGAGGACCTGACAAGATCTCTAATTTGATTTGTTTGTTTAAGCTAGAGAGGGTTTTCTTCCTTTGCTGAGCCAGTTCCCACTTGCTCTTGGACATTAGTTTCCTTCTCTTGTTGTATAGCCTGTTTCTACTAGGGGGTCCACCAGGGTGGCTTGTTTTTTTGGCAAGACCTGGGTTTAATTAGGTTAGGTATAGCCAATTCTGTACAACTGCTTAAGTGATTATACAGGGCATTGGTGTACCTCCGCATAGGTGTACATGTTATCTGCATTCGTGGGGGCTTTGAAACTTCTTATACCATCACTTAGTAGGAGATAATTTGTCTTAAAAAAATTCTTAAGCATTTTTGAATTTGATGGGGTAGCTGGTCTTATAATTACATCAAACAAGACTGATTTATGCTTTGCTCTTACCAGGGAGGACATCACATTTGGGCGGGGGGGTGCAATGCTCTCCCATGTTAGTGAGTACTATGTCAAGGGCAATTGAGCCTCATGTGGGTGTGCTGACTAGCTGTTCCAGAGTATTTGCATTGACAAAGTCCAAGAACCTCTGAGCCAGCACATTTGTGGTTGTGTATGTTTCCCATTTGATGGTAGGATAATTAAAATCACCCAAGAGTGAAGTGTTGGGCTGTATGGCAAGTGACTGCAGTAAGTCCAGGTATGTGGTGTGCTTTTCCTGTTTCATGGTAGAGGACCTATAGCTAGCTATGATGTGGTAGGGGGGTTTGCCTATAGATAATTGGACATGGAATACTTTGAATATAGCCAGTTCTCAAACTGTGATTAAACATGGATTCAAGTTGGTCTGCTAGGTCATGTTTTAAGTTGTTTAAATGGCAACCTGGGATTCTGTTGTGTGGTCCCATTGATGCTGTGTTTTTGGCCTTGATGACTTGGTCTTTTGAGATAATAGGCTGAGGAATGGTGGCAGGTATACTTTTGGTGAAGTTTTCTTCAAATCTGTCAGCTAGCAGGTGGGCTATTACCTCTGGTTGAGTATAGGTGGCACCATCCACAACCAGTTCAGTGCATAGCTGAGTATTCCCTTTTATATTTTGGACATAGCTAAAGAATGCCTTGTGATTATCCTTAGCTAGGGAGGCCATTTTTGCTTTGTAATTAGCTTTGGAGGACAAAACAAGATCTTTAATTTGTTTGTTTAAGCTAGAGAGGGTTTTCTTCCTCTGCTGAGCCAGTTCCCACTTGCTCTTGGACATTAGTTTCCTTCTCTTGTTGTATAGCTGGTTTCTACTAGGGGTCGAATAGGCTGGCTTGTTTTTTTGGCAAGACCTGCTTTTAATCAGGTTAGGTACAGCCAATTCTATACAACTGCTTAAGTGATTATACAGGGCATTGGTGTACCTCTGCATAGGAGTCCATGTTATCTGCATTTGAGGGAGCTGTGAAACTTATTATACCATCACTTAGTAGGAGATAATTTGCCTTAAAAAATTTCTTAAGCATTTTTGAATTTGATGGGGTATGTGGTCCAATAATTACATCAAACAAGACTGATTTATGCTTTGATCTTACCAGGGAGGACCTCACATGGAGGGTGAAGTGCTCTCCCATGTTAGTGAGTACTATGTCAAGGGCATTTGAGCCTCATGTGGGTGTGCTGACTAGCTGTTCCAGAGTATTTGCACTGACAAAGTCCAAGAACCTATGAACCAGCACGTTTGTGGTTGTGTATGTTTCCCATTTGATGGTAGGATAATTAAAATCACCCAAGAGTGAAGTGTTGGGCTGTATGGCAAGTGACTGCAGTAAGTCCAGGTATGTGGTGTGGTTTTCCAGTTTCATGGTAGGGGACCTATAGCTAGCTATGATGTGGTGGGGGGTTTTGGCTATAGTTAATTTGACATGGAATACCTTGACAGTCATAAAGTTTGACCAGTCACGATGTGTACTTATCCATAATGAAGATGAATACACTTCCTACTTGGTTCTTTCATGCTCAGTTTGTGGTCTGAACGTATGGAAGGCATTGTAATCCTGCCCAGCCAGGGTGCTTTCTGTTTCTTTGTGCCATGTCTTGGTGACTGCACAGATATCACCATCTTCAAAAGTGAGGAGTGCTTCGAGGAAGTGCAGTTTCTTGTTTAGACTCCTAGCATTAAGCAGCAGTACCTTGATTTTATCTAGAAAGGATTTTGTTGTGTTGGGAGGTTGGTTATTTTGACACTGCCTAAAAAATGGCACAATAGGGGTGACTAATACCTTTGGCAGTATCTGAAAGCCTAGAGGAGGCAGGTGCAGTCCATCTCTGGCAAAGCAGCATGGCCTGTAGACCATGTCTTCCCAGGATGACAGATATTGGATTCCCTTCGTCTGATACCAAAAGCTAAGCCAGTTGTTAAAGTCAATCATTTTTTGTTTGTATTGTGGCATTATCCTTGGAGAAGGTAGAATGCTGCTTAAGGCTAGGCTTATGCCTGCCTGTGACACATAATCAGAGAGCTCAGTTATGTCTCTCTTCGTATAATCCAGTGAGGTATGTCTCAAGTCATTCACCCCCACATGTACTATGATGGAGTCATACAGGAACTTGTAGTTGAGTGACTTGATGGATCCTGGTACCTGATAGGCATCTAACCCTTACTCCTTATCCAACCTGGACAAGGGAGCATCCATGTGTCTCACAGTTGAATCACCTATGACCAATACAGTAGGTTCTTATAGGTTCATAGGTGTTTACTAGGCTAATGACCACAAGGGCGTTTTTAAGCCTAGCCATGTATCCCAAATCTCAGACGAGTTCTGATACCCTTGATAAGTGTAAGCATGGGCCTGGGAGATGAACCATTTACAGGTTACATGTTTGCATCAGAGACATAGGTGCCAAACCAGGGATGAATTTCCAATTTCCCATCCAATTGTCCAAGTTGCACTTGAATTAGATTAGGGAGGAACTCTAATTCACATGGATGGTTCTGTCATGTTATGTCTTGTAGGCTTATTTGGTAAAACACTGGTGTGTATGTTGTTATGGTTGTCTTTTGCATTGTAATGTGTATGAGTGGTTTCTGTTTGGGAGGCCTCTGATCTTTTGGTACGTTACTGGTGGGTACCTCTGCATGTGTGGGTTTATATGTCTTGTCCTTATTTAGTGTGGGAAATGCTTGTGTGCTGACAACCTGTTTGGCATTCAATTTGGCCTTATGTGAGTCTTCCCTCCAATTTCATAGTGTAACTACATCTCTCATATAAAGTATTTGTTTGTTTCAGGAGTAAGTAGTTGTCAGTATACATGAGACAATTGCTACATTGTCTCAGGATGCCCATGTCTATCAGGCTGGCCAGATAGATTATGGGAAACTGCCTGTCCATGATAGCAGGGCCTTACTGTATATTTTATTAGGGAAGGGAATGGGTTAATTTGACAGGACTGTGCTGATAGAGCTGAGACTACAAGAAAGACCTATGCTTTGTGTAGACTAAGGTTGAATAGTAAGGTAGGGCTTACTGTATATTTTATTAGGGAAGGGAATGGGTTAATTTGACAGGACTGTGCTGGTAGAGCCGAGACTACAAGAAGGACCTATGCTTAGTGTAGACTAAGGTTGAATAGTAAGGCAGGGCTGCTCTGTGCGCAACTGAGTGGCTTCTAGTGCAGCAGAAAAGCTTAGAAGGATTTCACTGACAGCTGTTTAGGAAAAAACTAAGCTACTAGGCTTTTGTGTCTATAAAAGTGCACTGCTAACTCTCACTGCACAAAGACCAGCATCATGCAAACATGAGTCTTAAATACAAGCAACGAAAAATAAGTTTTAAGCTAACTACTAATCAGGGAACCACATAGTAAGCCTTCCACCAGCAATTCCCAATTCAGACAGGTTTGATCAGCACACTTCTGCCACAAGGGTGCAGAAAAAACAAATTCTTAATTTAGAATAGCTGGTTTGGAGCTCAAGTGTAACAAGACTGCACAAACTACCTATAACAGCCCTACAACTAACAGATACAATGTAATACAGTACAAATAACTACTTAAAGCAGTAGCAGCAGACAATACAGTTTTTTTGAAACACAGTATATAACAGACGTGCAAAAAGATATGTAGAACTCTTTTGTGTGCTTCCCAGCTCAGATAGATCAGGTAAACACCTACTGCCACTAGACGAATAATCCCAGTCCTCCTAATATAAAAGCAGAGTAAATGAGTGTCCAGAATGAAATGCTACCACAAACAAACTTAAAGATACTGCTACAGCCGTGTACTTTAAACAGCTTATAAAAGTGTGATTATTCAATAAGTCTTCACTTTGTATAAATGAGCCAAGAGCCACTCAGTTGAGCTAATTTAAATATACATGAGACAATTGCACTGAAAACAGGATAAGCTGATTAATAAGCCCTCCAGCCAATAAAACTACATGCAGAAATCTCAGGTGTTCAACAACCTAAACAGACAAGGCTACCTCCCAGTGCTCTAGATGGAAAATCTCCTTGACCTCTTGAGGTAAAAAAAAGTGCTTCCTAGAGTGCAAAAGTATACTACTTTATCCAACAGCTAGCTAGACAATTAATTCAGAGCAAGTAAATCAGTAGATCAGACATTGAGAGGCAAAATGTACTTTTTCAATATAAGCACAAGGAAAGACAAATAAGTCAAGATATCAACAGCAGTGTAGAAAAGGAGGAGCTTATTAAGCTCAGTTAACGGTAGGGGTGGGCAGCTTAAAATCACCAGGTTTAAAAATCAGATCAACAAAGAGGTGAGTGGGTGGGAAAACCTAGCAGAGAATCACCAGCAGTGCTTAAGTTTATTCAGCATGCTTGAAATCTTTTCAGAAAAAGACAAATGGGCCCAGAAATTCACTGTGTATTTAACTATCACTCAGACAATTTAACCAATAAACAAATGTGAAATGTGCAGCCTAGCTAATGTGTAACTAGCCCTAACATAGAACGAAAACACCAGACCAAGCATATTTCTGTAAACAGAAAAAAAATGGAGCAGGTAAAACAGGAAACAGCTTTATGACTCAGTCAAGAAAATATAGGTTTACTTTTCTCACCCAGCAGGGAATCACCAGAAGTGTTTTAGTTTACATAGGCTTGAAATCGTTTCAGAAAAAGACAAAGGCCCAGAAATTCATTGTGTATTTAAATATTACTCAAACAATTTAACCAATGGAAAAAAATGTGAAAAGTGCAGCCTAGCTAATTTAAGTGCTATCTCTTACATAGAACAAAGTTGCCAGGCCAACCAGATTTGTTAAAACAGAAAATAAAACTGAGCAGGTAAAACAGAAAGTAGCTTTATTACTCACAGACAAGAAAATAAAGGATGTTATTTTGTCTTACCTCACCTTCATTCTTACAATGATGGGTTCAGAGTGGATCCTTGACTCAGACTCGACTGACTACACAGCTGAAAGACTCAAACTTGACTTGTGGCAAGTAGCTATCCCATGATGCAGTGGTGTAACTCCCCAGATCTCATTTGCCGCTTTACAAAGTTGGATGCGCTCTTCTTGGCCATGGCTAAGTTGTGAATTTTTTCTACTTATTACATTCATTAGACCTTTTTTTTCTTTATATATTATAGTGGGTGTTTTCGTCTAGCATTGTCGTTGCATAGTTAGCCTTTGAATTAGTGTATCTAGAATTTTACAGGTATTATTCCTATTTGGTGCTGCCTTTGGCCGTAATTTTCGTAGGCCTTCCTGTATCCCTTGTAGTGTTTTTTTTGTTGTGTCCTTTACGTATAGCTTGATAGTAGCTCGTTTAAGTTAGAGAGCTCTTAGCCCGTTTTAGTTAGCGGGCTTGTAGTTAGTATGTTGTTTTTTCTGTGATTTAGCGCCATTTTAGTTAGAGGCCCTATTGTCTTCCTTTGTCTATCTGTCTGCTCAGTGTTTCCTGTTGTAGTTAGTTATACATCAGTAGTTTCAGTACTTAGAATTTTCTGTTGTTAGATTGTAGTCTTTTGTCATAATCATGTCCAAAGACCCAAAGGAGAGGGAACATAAGCCTTCAGACTTCAAGAAATGCCAGAAATGTTCCCAAAAGATGTCTATTACTGACGGTCATGTCATCTGCGCTTATTGCCTTGGAGCTATTCATTTGCAAGAGGATTGTACATTCTGTCATTCCTTCAGTGCCATTGTTTTACAAGAAAGGAGAAACAAATTGATCCTTAAGGGGCTCTTAAAGCCAACTTTTGAGGAAGCTATTTACAGTTCTTCTTCCTGTTCTTCTTCTCCTTCTTCAAAAGAAGGACAAACCTCAAAAGAGACAATTGCCTGCTGCATCGGCTCATTCTGAGCCTCCAGTCAAGTTACCTAAAATATCTAAGGCTACTACCACCTCAGTTCCACAGTCTTCGGAACCATCAGAGGTTATTTTGATTGACAAGCCTGGTTCTTCGGCTCCAAAGTATTCGGAGCCGCAAGATACCTCTTCTCCGACCCAGTCTATTGAGATTTCACCGGTCTCCCCTACACTGAGCTCTCCCAATTTGCACAGGTCTCGTTCTCCATCCATATCCTCCAAGTCCACTAGGAGCTTATCTGACGGTGATGTGGAATGGGTGGTGCGCAGACTCTTGGAATCACTGACGCTAACCAAATTATTTTCAGCTCTGACTCATCTGGTCCCAGAGCCTACTATAGCCATTGTACCCACTGCTGTTCCTCCTCTGAGCCAAGCTGGACCATCGGAGCTTGAGTGCTTGGCACCACTTACTGTGGATCTGTCGATTCTCAGACCCCCCCCCCATTCAGTGGTCATGGAGTCAACTTCTGCTCCGACACTCTTGGCCCCGAGAGGGATTCTCAGCCCCGATCTTCTTTGGTGCCAAGCCTACCCCTTGGAGCATCGGCCCGGGTGAGCTCAGCTTCTACATTGGCCTCAGGGCGGTCTCGCTGGGTCTGGTGGCTTCCTCTGTCTCCTCAGAGCTGAGGGAATCTTTGGAGCCAGTGGGATCTGCCTTTGAGCTGATGAGAGTGCTGTCTGCCCCTACATCTCCACATAACGATACGAGCACTCGTCCCCCTAAGGCACTAGTTACTGTCTCGGCACCACCCATTCCACAGGACAGCAGAGATCCAGAATCTCAGGATCCCCCATTGGGTGAATCCCTCTCTTCCGAGGCCTCCCCAGAATACCCTTCTGAGGAGCCCCCTCAGAAGAGAATGTGCAAGTGGAAGCACGTAGGCTCTCCAGATGAGTTCTTCACTTCAGACACTGACCTTGAGGAGTCAGAAGGGTCCCCACGGTCATCCTCTGATATCTCATTTGCAGATATTCTAGAGATCCTGAAGCAGAGAGGTGGCTGGCAGGCCCCCACCCCTTCTGGTGAGAAGTCAGTGTACCTGAAGGCTTTTGACTCTCAACCTTCAGCCTCCTGGGTGTCTCCGCCTTTCGATGAGCTAATGGACTTGGTCAGTCAAAAGCCATAGGAGTCACCCGACACAATGGAACCAGTCCCTTGGAGGCCAACCAAATTCTTATCAACTCCTTCTGGAAAGGATTTCCTCACTAAGGAAGTACCTGGTGGCAGCAGCCACCAAGAAGGAACTTTCAGAGACATCCTCATCTGTCCATCTTCCGAACAGACTCTCGAAAGATGGACAGATATGGGAAGTGTCTTTTCATCAGTGACCTTTATACTTCAATCACTGAACTACCTCACTCACTTCACAAGGCTACAGAGAGATCTCCTGAAAGGACGAGGAGATACTCTACAAGGTACATTGGCTGCTGGGATGAATGAGAAGCTCTCCTCCCAGCTATCCACCTTAAATTCCATTGTCAACTCCTCCATGAGGCTGATCTCTTACTTAGCTGATGGAGCAAGCAGGGCAGCAGTTTCCGGAGTTTCCTTTAGGAGACACTCCTGGATGCGCTTGTGCAATTCTGCGGAGCCCTTTAAATCTACCTTTAATAATGCCCCTTTTGATGGTTCCTCACTCTTTGGACCCAAAGTAAAAGGCACTCTCACCCGATACGAGCAGGAAGGAAAACCTCTCTCTGCCATTGGAGTACGTTTTTCTGTACCTTCAAGACCTTATCCTAAAAGTCAGATGAGGGGGAAAATGTGGTTCAGAAGATTCCAGAGAGTATTCCAGGATGCACAGGGTGAATCCTTCCCCAGGGGCAGAGGGGGAGGTAATAATGGTAGATTCTGCCCTGGAGGCAGAGGGCGCCCACAAAACCAGGAAGACCATGATTCCTTTCGTGGACACCCCTATCAGCACTCCTGAAAGGAGGCCCGTCTGGTCTGCTCTGGAGGCAGTCGGGGGACATTTATCTATGTACCCAGAAACCTGGCAAACTATCATAAGAGACAAGTGGGTACTAAGAATAATATCCAGAGGATATTCCATTCCCTTTTCCTACCCTGTCCCACAGACCAGAACAAACCCAGATGTTCCATCCAAACTAAGGGAGGAAGCAACTATAGAAATTCAAAAGTTGCTGTACAAAAGAGTCATCTGAGTAGTTCCCACAGACCAAATAGGATTCGGAACTTACTCAAGATTCTTTTGGAGCCAAAAAGAACAGGGGACTGGAGACCCATATTAGACCTAAGCAATTTAAATGAATCTGTCAAGAAGTCAAAGTTCTGAATGATGACACTGCATTCTACACTTTCCTTTTTAGGGAAAGATGATTGGATGTGCTTGATAGACCTTCAAGATGCTTACTACCACATAAAAATGGACAGGGCATCAAGAAGGTACTTATGCTTCGGGCTAGGAACCAGTCATTATCAGTTCTGAGCTCTGCACTTGGTCTCACTACAGCCCCCAGAGTGTTCACCAAATGCAAGGCAATAGTCACGGCTCACCTGAGGTGTCTAGAATTCCGAGTGTTTCCCTATCTAGACGAATGGCTCCTATCTGCCACCACCAAGCATCTACTCCAACAAGAATGTGTTCTTGGAAATTTGTGCTCATTTGGGTATTACAGTCAACTTTCAAAAATCTGCCTTGTTGCCCTGTCAACATATTACATTTATAGGTGCAGATCTAGACACCGCTTCCTTGATAGCATGTCTTCCAACAGACCGAGTTTTAGCACTCAGGCAACAGATACTTTATCTTCTTCCCAAGACCAAGGTGAAAGCAAAGATAGTTTTAAAATTATTAGGGACAATGGCTTCCACAATAATACTGGTTCCCCTTGCCAGAATGCACATGAGGATCCTCCAATGGCTTTTGTTCTCCCAATGGTCACTTTAAGAGCCTCCTATGCCTCACCTTATCAGGATAACGGAATCCTGCAAAATGACTTAAGATGGTGGATACACTCCAGCCATGTGACCATAGGGAGATCCTCTGTTCCACAACAACCATTAACTACAGTGACCACGGATGCTTCCCAGATAGGGTGGGGGGGCATTATCTGGGGAGAACAGTCCAAGGTATATGGCAAGAACACGAGGCTCACTTGCATATAAATGTCCTAGAGATGAGGGCAGTGCTTCTTGCATTGCAAGCACTTCAGGACTCTCTCCCTCTAGGGACAATTGAGATACAGTCAGACAATATGTCTGTGGTTTGGTACATAAACAAGCAGGGTGGAACCAGATCTTACCCCCTTTGTCGCGAGGCCCTAAGAATTTGGCAATGGGCAGTTTCTTCCCAGCACTTTCAAGTAGCAATGCACATTCCAGGGAAGTCCATCGTGATAGCATACAAGCTGAGCAGGGCAATTCTAATGCCTCATGAGTGGTCTCTCAATCAGTACATAGCGGAAAGGATTTTCCAAACATGGAGTCTGCCTTGCTGCGATCTATTCGCCACTCCCAATGCCAAGTGTAGCAACTACTTTATCCTAATCCCCCCGGCAGGGGAGACACCGAGAGATGCACTTGCTCACGATTGGTCCTCTGGACTTCTGTATGCCTTTCCTCCATTTCCTCTCATACCCAGAGTCATTCAGAAAGCACAGTCCTTGGGAAGCAGGATAATTCTCATTGCTGGGCTCATCAAGTTTGGTTCCTCTTCCTTTGGCGTAATCTTCAGGAGAAGCCTTGGACTCTGGACCCAGTTCCAGACCTGCTGACAGATTTGTCAGGTGCACTTCATTCTTCTCTCCACACCCTCAACTTGACAGCTTGGCTGCTTCACTTCCCAATTTAGTCAGGCTTCAGAATTTCACTCCAACAGTTAAACATATCTTGATGTCCTCTCATAAAGCTTCCACCAGAAAACTGTATTCTAGCAAATGGAAAAGATTTTCTCTCTGGGCTCAAAACAGAAACATTGACCCTTTTTCTGTGCCTATTCACTCTATCTTGGAATTCTTGGTGGAACTCTTCCAACAGGGTTTGGCTGCAGCAACCATTAGAGTACAACTCGTTGCAATTTCAAATTTCCACATTGGTGATCCTACTTCTAACTTAATGTCACACAGGTTGTGCAGAGCCTTCTTGAAAGGTGCCTCCTTATTAAGACCTCCCTTCAAGGACCCCCTTCCTCCTTGGGACTTAAATTTTGTTTTGTCTCATCTAACGTTACCTACCACCTTTTGAACCTTCTTCATCTTCAGACCTCAAGTTCCTTTCATGGAAGACCATTTTTATGGTTGCTATAACATCTGCTAGAAGGGTATCAGAGTTGCAAGCCCTATCTATCAAACCACCTTATCTGATATTTCATAAAGATAGGGTATCCTTATGAACTAATCCATCCTTTTTACCTTAAGTCTCCTCCTCAACTAACATAAATCAATCTATTGAGCTTCCACTGTTCTTCCCTAATCACAGCAATGAGGCAGAATACAAATTACATCAACTGGACGTACACAGACAACTTAGATTCTATTTGCATAGAACAAAAGATTTTAGAAAATCTGACCAGTTTTTCATATCCTTTTCAGATGCAAAAAAGGGTAGGCCAGTTTCTAAACCTACCCTTTCCAACTGGCTCTCAAACTGCATTACCTTCATCTATACCTCAAACAATAGAGATTTACCATTTAAGGTTAAGGCTCTTTCCAATAGAATACTGGTACGTCTTCTGCCTTTCAGGCCAGAATTCTTATGGATAATATTTGTGCTGCAGCTACCTGGACTACTCCTCATACATTTATCACGCATTATAAAGTGGATTTGGCCTCCAGGGACAGGGCTTCCTTTGGGTCCACTATGCTTAAAGGTGTACTCTCATAAGCCACCCAGGAAAAAGCTGCTAGGGACGCTGTCCCATCATTGTAAGAATGAAGGAGAGATAGGACAACATAACATAAAGAAGTTATGTACTCACCATAGCGTTCCATGTTTGTCGTCCATCTCGCTGTTCATTCTTATGAACCCTCCCTCCTTCCCCTTTCCAAGGACTCCTTGTGGACCTGATGGATGTCTTACTCCTTTCAGGAGTTCCTTGCTTCAGTTTGTTTCTCCTCTTCCATTGGGGAATAGCATATATTTGTGTGTGTGTGTGTGTGTGTGTGTGTGTGTGTGTGTGTGTGTGTGTGTGTGTGTGTGTGTGTGTGTGTGTGTGTTTTATATATATTTTATTTTATTTTTATTTTACATTTGTTGACCGGGCTAGTCTAACTGGATATATGTCCATTTTCAGTAGAGGCCCGGGGAGAAAAGCTCCAAGCATGAACAGTGACAAAGTTAACAATATATAAAAGACATTGAAAATCATAATGCAGAGGTAGCATTGGTCAAAAGAAAAATTATAATAATAAAATTTTAAGCAATAAAAGTTATACTAAAAATTATACTAAAAAATTGTACTAAACACAATAGTAGGTATGAGCAATACCAAATAAGCGAGAAAAGCCCTCATATTTTATTCTCTTACTATGAAGAAAAGAGTAGTAACTAGATTTGGAGGCATAGGTTAGAGGAGTAGGGATAGGGGTAAGAGCAGGAAGGGGAAAAGTATATCAGTCTGGGTTAGCACATGGACAAAGCCAATGAGTTTTAAGATATTCTTTAAGATGTTTTTTAAATAGAGAAGTGGAAGCAAGGGTTGATAATTCAGAAGGAAGCTGATTCCAGTTTTTACCTGCTGTGTTTGTGATGAGAGAGTCACCAGCTTTGTTGTTGGATTTAATCGAGGAAACTAGGAGCTTATTAGCAGAGCGTAGTGTAGTCAGATTTTTGTATGGTATAATCATATTAGTGAGGATAGGGGTGTTTTTGGGGTGGTATAGGGTCTTTTGAGTGATAAGTAATTGTTGATAGAGTATATGGTTCTGCAGTTCTAGCCATTCAAGTTTTTTGAGGTTGAGGCAGTGGTGAGTTTTAAAGGGGGAGCATGTAATGAATCTAGCTATGTTATTATAACAGGTGGAAAGTTTGGAGAGGTTGTTTTTAGATGGGTTAGTATATATAGCAGAGGCATAGAAAAGGGTAGAAATTAGGTGGGTCTGGGCAATAGTTTTCCTGGCAGAAGGGGTAAGGAAGGGTTTAATTCTATAGAGGGTACCAAGTTTTTTGTTAACTGATTTTATGGTGGAGTTGATGTGGTCATCATAGTTGAGACGATTATCAATTGTTACACCTAGTAGGCTTGTTGTAGTATCTGGCGTTATGTTGGTAGCATTGTTAGAGGTTATAGAGAAGAATGCATTAGGTGATTTAAGAGTTGGAGAAAATAGCAGTAGTTTTGTTTTTTTGGGGTTTAGGAGGAGGTAGTGTTGCATGAACCAGTTTTTAACATTCTGAAAAACAGTTTGGGTGAGGGACTGGAGAGAGGCTATGTTCTTAGCTGTACAGATTAAGGTGGAGTCATCTGCATATTGAATGCAGGTGGCTTGAGGTATGTTCATGTGCAGATTGTTAATAAATAAGGAAAAAAGAAGGGGACCTAAGATAGAGCCTTGGGGTACTCCAATATTTACTGGAAGTAATGTAGACAGATTGTTATCCGAAAGAACTGCTTGCTGTCTATTTTCCATATACGACCTAAACCATTTTAATGCTTGTGGATCAAGAGAATGGGCCCTTAGTTTATCTAGAAGTAGGTTATGGTTAACCATATCAAAGGCTTTTGACAGGTCAATAAAAAGTGTAGAGGAAAATGAGTTATTGTTACGATTTTTATTTATAGAGTCAGTGAAGGATAGTAGGGCAGTTGTGCTATGGAATGGTCTGAAGCCATGTTGGCAGTTAGCTAGTAGGTTATATTGTAGTAGGTGGTTAAGTAATTGTTTGTGAATACATTTTTCCATTATCTTAGCTAATGGGGAGAGTAAGACAATAGGTCGATTGTTAGAAAGCTCAATAGAAGATCCACCTTTATGTAAAGGGATGATGTGGGATACTTTCCATATGGTAGGGATTTTGCCTTCTGAGATAGTTCTGTTAATAAGGAGAGAGATGGGATAGCCTATGGCTTTTGCAGCAATTTGTAGGTATTCAGATGGGAGACGGTCAGCAGAAGGGGTGCAAGGTTTCAGTTTTTGAAGTAGCTTACAGATGAAAGATGTAGGTACAGATTGTATTTGAAAGGTAGGAGATGAAGTCTTGGAGGTGTTTAGTGGGGAAGCAGTAAAAGGTGGTAAAGAGTTGGCTAGTGTTTGAATGGCTTCTGTAAAGTAGTTATTAAAGGCTTTGGGGATCTGGTTGGAGTTATTGTGATTAAAACCTGCTGGGGCCGGACTAGTAGAGTGACCTGGCTGAAGAAGTTTGTTTATCCCTGACCAAAATTTTTGTGGAGTATGTTTGCTAGTTTGTTGGAGATGAAGGTAGAAGTTTTTTTTGTCTCTAAGAATATCATTCTTGGTGGCATTTCTTAACTGTTTAAAGTGGAGATGATCTGATGGACATTTGGTGGCTCTCCATTTAGCCCAGATTTTATTTCTGAGGAGCATCTTTTGCATAGTTTGTTTTGTGAGCCATGGGGCAGATTTGGTTCTTATTCTAATAGAGCGATAAGGTGCATGGAAATCTAGGATTTGAAGAAAGGTATTGTTAAAGTAGGTTACAGCCTCATCAAGTTCAAGATGGGCCAGTGGTGACCAGTCACAAGCTTGCAGTTCATTTAGGAAGCTATCTGGATTAAAGAGGTTTTTTGAGCAGGAGGTTTTGAGATTAAGGTTATTTAGGATATGGACTTTTTGTCTAGTAATGTAGGTTAGCATATGGTCACTGATATCATCGGGTAGGGTTCCTGGAGTATAGATTTCAGGGTGGCTGTTAATATGGATCCAGTCAAGAGTAGTTTCCTTACTACTAGGTTTGTGGATTCTAGTAGGAGTGGTTATTAATTGTGAGAATCCAAAGAGATTTACGTGATTAGTAGGTTTAGGGGAACTACAGGTGGACCAGTCAATGTTAAAGTCACCCAGAACAATGGTCTCCTGTAGTAATTGGGTAGAGAGGTAACTAAGTAAGTTTTCAAGAGTATTGGTATTGTTACCAGGGGGGAGATAGATACAAATTAGATAGATAGATTTGGAGTTATTGATTTAGAGTTTGATAGTCAGGATTTCAGATTTGGTATCTAATGATGGTAGCACATTAAAAGGAGAAATATGGAGAGTAGATTTATAGAGAATGGCTATACCTCCACCTTTTTTGGTTTTACGGTCACATCTGAGGATGTTATAACCAGGAGGGCTAATTTCATGGTCTAGAGTAGTTGGTTTTAGCCAAGTTTCTGTAAGACATGGAATATCAAATGAGTGCACCTCAAGGAGTGCATGCAGGTGGGAAATTTTATTGTTGATGCTTCTAATGTTAAGGTGAGCTATCAGGAGGGAGTTAGGTGGTTTAGTTAATTTAGAATTCACAGGCAATGTTACATTGTTAAGGTTATAGGTATAGTCAGTATTGAGGCCAGGGTTTGGATGAATGTCACCATCTAGGAGGGGGTGTTGCTGGGGATATAGTAGAAATTTATGGATTTTGTAGAAATTATTAAAATTCTTTTTGAAAGTGAAGTAAGTAACATGGGTTGCTCTGTGATATTTTGGTAGTATATAATTAGAGGTACAGGTTATATTACTATGGTTAAGGGAGTAGCTGAAAGAAGATGTAAAAGTTTGTTGGAAGTTATGGCTTTGTTCAGGTAGAGGAAGATTTTCAAAGAAGGTGAGTGAGTAAGGTATAGTAAGAGAGGCTATTGTGGTAGTTAAGAGTAGTATGTTTGTGAAAATAGTTTTGTGTGTTGGGGCCATTGTAATAAGTAGTTATGAGTTGTGAGTAGTTTGTGTGAGTAGGTAAAGTAAAAAATACGAGAGTGTGTTTCAGGAGATAGAACAGGGTGTAAATTATGCAAATAAGAAATAAGTAGTGGTTATAAAGGAGATAGAATTGGGAAGTAGTACAGAGAGTGATTAGAAAATGTGAGGGAGTAGTTCAAAAGAGAGGTAATTAGTACTAATTAGGAAAGAAAGAGATAGGGGAGAGGCCTAATGATGAAGAAGTTTGTGATATGGTGAGAATAAGAGGGAAGTGGTTAGTGAAGTATAAGTTTAGGACCACTAGGGGTGGTTGGGAATTGGGGGTAGGGTAGGGGAGCGGAGTGAGCCCGCAGGGCGAATGGAGCGGGTTACAGCCAGTATAGGAAGAGGTTGCAGAGACAATCAGATATGAAGCAGGTTCCAGGTGCAGTGAAGGTGGTCAGTAGCTAGTAGAGTTTGGTTGGGCAGGTAGGAGGTAGAAATGGGTAGAGGAGTTAGAGGAGATAGAAGAGATATAATGAAGCTATGGGTGTAAAGGGAAAGGGATAAGAGCAATAACACAAACGCAGGAGGTTTAGCAGCTAGTCAAGGGGAGCAGTCAGAGACAAGATCCAGAGAAGAGGTTAGGAAAGAGTGAGGGGAGAAGTAATAGCCTGAGGTTACCTAGGAGCACCACCTAGTGGGCAGAAAGCAGAATGCAACAAGGTAACTACAATAAAGGGGAGCGAAAGGTAATGGGTATATAGGGGTATGGGAAAAGGGCAGTAGAAACACAGATAGTGAGGGGGTATGGCTGCTGGTAACCTGACTCAGTGGCTTAAATACTATCTCTGTGTGAAACAGGATAGAAATTGCACAGAAACAGTCAACCACCTATACACAGTACAGTGTAAAATTAAGCATATACATGTAGAGAACTACGACTAGGTTGTGACATACTTTCCAGTCCATTAGGATCAGGTCAGAAAACAAATCACTGGGCAGCAGAAAGTTTGGCCAGGCTTTAGAATGGCTGGGAAATGATTAAAGGGGTCCTTAAAGACCAGGCAGGTTCTTTAGTGCAGGATAGGAGGAAGGGAGCTAGGAGGAATCAGAAAGATAACATAAGAATTATGTAGGGTTAAGGTAACAAGACAATAGCAGCACAGTAAAAAACAAATTCTGGTGAATATAATAATAAAAAAAAACAATTCAGTAAATATACAAGGTAAAACAGTTCAGTACATGTGCAAGGTAACAGCCACTTGGAGTTAGTCTGCGTTAGTCTGCGTCGCCCACTGTGGTTATCCTAATATGAACTAAGTAGTCAGAACGCCGCACATAACTATATATATATATATATATATATATATATATATATATATATATATATATATATATATAGTTCATTACAATTTCTTTAGTAGTAGCAGCAAACAAGATCTGGAGAATTACACCACTGCATCATGGGATACCTACATGCCACAAGCCAAGTTTGAGTCTTTCAGCTGTGTATTCGGCCGAGTCAGAGCCGAGAAACTCATCATTGTAAGAATGAACGGCGAGATGGACAACAAACATGGAACGTTATGGTGAGTACATAACTTCTTTTTTAGCTTCCTCACTCAGCAGGGAATTAACAGCAGTGCTTTAGTTTTTGCAGGCTTGACATGTGAAATGTGCAGCCTAGCTAATTTGTGTCTTTCTCTCACATAGCTCAACAACACCAAGCCAAGCAGACATCTTAAAACAGAAAACAAAATAGAGAAGGTGAAACAGAAAGCTTTATCACTCACTGCATTGTACTTTTCTACATTTAGATTGAGACCATTTTCAGTGCAATTGGTATCTGCATAGTCCAGCCTTTGCTGGAGTTGTTTAGTATCAGTGGATGAGCAGATAACATTGCCGAGCTTGCAGTCATAATCAAACATGGTTAACCACACTTCTGCAATATTAGATTCGTTGTCTGCAAAATACATACTAAACAAGAGAGGGCACAGCACTGATCTCTGTCAAACTCAATAGTTACAATTTTACATTGAGAGAGTATCGGCAACTTTCATAACTTGGGATCAGTTGGATAGAAAGTTTGCAGTCCAATGGATAAGACAGGAGTTTACATTAAACTCGTAGATTTGTTTAATAATATCATCAGAGAGAACAGTGTGAAAAGCCATGGATAGATGAAGATACACATTGTGCACTGAGTGACCACTGTCCATAGCCTATGTAACCATTTCAGGGAAGCTTACTTGATTCAAGAGACAAGACCTACCCTTCACAAAACCAGATCAGCTCGGGTGTAGATCATATAAGTTGCCTATGTCTACAGTAATGAATTCTGCTCTGATACAATGTTCATCATTTTCACTGATTTAGTAGCCTATAGGTGGTATCCTGCCAAGGATATAGCAACCAGTTAGCTTCCAAAAGCTTTCATTCCCTCCTGCACTGTCACTTTAACTGCCTATAGGCTTATCCTATTTTGGAGGGAGCTATATAAACAGCCAGAGTGACTAAAAATCTTCAGTACTTACTTGCCGCCTCATGTTGATGCATCTCTGAGTCTCTTCAGGATCAGCAGTTGGCATAAAGCTTCTAGTCAGACAGATAAGACCTCTTTTTGGGAACCCTTCCACAGTATTTTGTTTAATATAAGTGCATCATATATAGTTTAATGAATTTCTGTCATTGTGTCACATGTCTTTAAGAATACCAGCTTTTAATAAACCTCTCAATTACTGCATTTACTGCCTGTGAATTGCTTTCTAGTTAACCAAGGGAGTATTTACATTATAGGGATTATTTTCTACAGTTTTATTAACTGAAACTACATATATATCTTTTCAGAAAGTGTATTTTCTTGATAGAAACAATCTGTGTTTATGTAATGCTTATGTACACTTCATGATAAGCTACTGATTTAATTTTGTAAGTTATTTTTAAATTGAAGTGACTGTTTCTTAAAATAAAGTGGATTGTATATTACTTGTGTAACTTTTTGTGGGAAAATTAATCTTTTAGAAGGGTTGTGTACTACTTAGATGTAGTACGTAACAACTTACCTTCTGAATGGCCCCTTCTACGGCAGATTACCGGTGATAAGGCTTTCTTTCTTGGCTGAAGAATTGACCCTTATCCTGGTACTGCTGTTCCTTCCTCCAATGTACCTGAAAATAAAAAGTAGTTAAAGCACAAGCTCTAGACCTTATTGTGAGCTCAGTCAGTCCCTTGGCTGATAGTAGGTAACTCTGTAGTGACCATTGCTGGTTCCTCTGACCACTTACTTTTTTCCTTGGATGCCTCTGCTGTAGCCTTGCTAGCTACTGTGGACTGCGGTTAAACACATCCTTTTCAGTTGTTCCATTGTCCAGTGTGGGCATGGGAGAACCATCCATTTTAGGTGCTGGAGACACACACATGCTGGCTGGGGAAAGAGACATGTTGCTTTGGATAATATTCCATTTTCTTCTCAGTCTTTTTCAAAAGATGTCGCTTGAAATATGAAGAAACATAAGGTTTGATGCAGGCTTTTAATCCTGGGTGCCACATGCCTCTTCCTCTTTCTTTTTTCACCACTCCAAAGGAAGAGGATGTTTATAGGTTCATAGGTTCATAGGTAGGTACTGGGCTATCTGCCTGAAGACATATATTAGCCCAGCCACATTGTGCGGTATTCACCGCCCCTTTGGTTAGTTCCCTAGGCCCTTGATCTAGCAGCTAGTACCCTTGACTCCTATCTAGTAGAGCTGTTGGTATGATCCCTGGTGTGAACTTTCTGTTACCCATCCACTTGTCAAGGTTCCTCTTGAAGAGTGATAGTGAAGGGCTCTGTCTTATGTAGATCGGGACCTTGTTCCATAGCAAGGGAAGTCTTTGCGAAGGGACTCTATCCCTCCAGCATGTTCTATTCATTGTTGTGCTGAGGTTTATATCTCTAGAGCATGTAGCTCGAGTAGATTTGGTTTTGCTAAGATGGAGCATGTTCAACAGTTCTGGGTTGGACATGGCTCTGTATGTTAGACAGAGATCGCCTCTGAGAAGGCGGTATGCAACAGAGAAAAGCCTTAGTTTTTTCAATCGTGCTGCATAGGGCAACTGTTTGAGGCCAGTAATCCTCTTAGTGAGGTACCTCTGTGATCTCTCTAGCTGCTGGAGAGGCCTAGCCAAGTACATTCCAATTGGTGCATTATACTCAATAATGGGTCTGATGAGGGAAGAGTAGAGGGACACCACTACATCCTTAGATCTTGACGCAAACCCTTTTGTGATCAGATGGGTCACAGAAGGATTTTCTAACCACCTTTGCAACATGGTTATCAAAGGAAAGCTGACTATCTACTTGGGTCCCAAGATCCCTTATTACTTCTTCAGATTTCAGGAGGTTACCTCCTATGTGGTAGTTCACGGGTACTCTGTTTTTTCCAAAGGGGATTACTACGCATTTTTTAGCATTT
Organism: Protopterus annectens; assembly: GCF_019279795.1. Taxonomy (NCBI): domain Eukaryota; kingdom Metazoa; phylum Chordata; order Ceratodontiformes; family Protopteridae; genus Protopterus; species Protopterus annectens. Next base: position 1,897,624,693 of record NC_056731.1, on the reverse strand, counting down.
AGCTTGAAACCATGGCTTTGACACCATGCATCAGTCTCATTAAGGCCTTTTTGGAGGATATCCATGTCGGCTGGATACTCTATTATAGCACCCAGTTTGCAGTTATCTGCAAACCTGGTCAGCCACAGCCCTTCAGTGCTTGCCTGTACTTTTGAGAAGTATATGCCAAACAGGAGAGGCCCCAGGACAGAGCCCTGAGGCACACCGCTCGTTACTGGTCTGGATTCGGACATAGATCCAGCTACTCTTACTTTGTGGGATCTGTCTGAGAGCCAGTTTGCAATCCATCTTGTGACGTAAGGGTTTATGCCTAGGTTGGTGAGTTTATCAATAATACCCGAATGGGGAATGGTGTCAAATGCTTTAGCAAGGTCAAGGTAAGCCGTGTGTACCTCCTTTCCCTTATCTATAGCCTGAGTAACTGTCTCAAAGTAGTCCACCACGTTCAGGAGGCATGATCTGCCCTTGACAAAGCCGAACTGTGTAGGGTCAAGTGTTTTGAGGTTCCCAATCTCTCCATGTATGAGTTCCATAATGATTCGCTCCATTGCCTTACAGATCAGACTGGTCAGGCTTATTGGTTGGTAGTTCCCAGGGTCGGTTGTGGGCCCACCCTTGTGCAGCGGAACCACCATTGCTGTGCGCCATTCTATGGGCACATATCTTGTCGAGAGGCTGAGACTGAGCAGGGTATTCAGATGCGGGGTTAATTCATTTCGGAGCTCACGTATGACACAGTCTGGGACACTGTCTGGTCCCATGGAGGCAGTGTTTTTAGCTTTAGATAGAGCCTTATTACCCAATGTATCAGTAATAATTGGAGTTACACAATCCCCTGGAATAGGAATAGGCCCTGTAGGTGGTGGTGGGAGGGGGAATTTGCACTGAACCTATCAGCCAAGATGTTGGCAATGTCATTGGGGTCAGTGTATTTTGTTCCATTTTGTACTAGCTCAGAACAGACCTGAGCATTGCCATTTAGGTTTTTGACATAACCATAGAAGGCCTTATGGTTATCCTTGGCAACTTTCTTTTCGAAATTGGCTTTAGTTGACTTGATGAGGGCCCTCAATTTCTTACTAATGCTGATCAGGGATGATTTTTCTACTTGAGATTTGGCCTTTTTTTGTATAAGTCTCCTCCTTTTATTGTATAGTTTGCTTATGGCCGGGGTCCACCAGACTGGTTTCTTCTTGCTTGAGGAAGGAGTCTTGGTTTTATTTGGGAAAGCATGGTCCATGCAATCCTGAAGATGTATATAAAGTGCCTTGGTGTAGGATTCTGCATCCTGGATATCATTATCCTTCTGCAAGGGAATAGTGAAGCTTTCCACTTCTGATGCAAGTAGTTTGAAGTTTGCTTTGGAAAGGTTTTTTACGATGGTTTCTTTGACTGGGGGAGGTGGAGGGGTGAGGACGTCCAGGGTTATCAGTTTGTGGTCTGATCTGACCAGAGAGGGAGTGATAACGGGTGTGGTACAGTGGGCGCCCATATTTGTGATGACTAAATCCAATATGTTGTCCCCTCTAGTGGGAGAACATACCAGTTGTTCAAGGGCATTTGAATTTATAAATTCTATGAACCGCTGGGCATAGGAGTTAGAACTTTGGTAGTTCACCCAGTCTATACCAGGGTAGTTGAAATCACCCAGAATTATGGTGTTGGGTAGGATCTTTATATTTTCCAATGCCTCAAGGAATGCTGAGTAAACATCTTGGGACATGGTAGGTGATTTATAACAGGCTATGACTTGAAATGTGGTTTTGCCTGCTGATAGTTGCGCATGGATGATCTCTGGGGCATCATGCTGTGCCACTAACCTGGAGATGTACACCTCCGCCCTGTGTACTGTGATCCGGTAACTGAAGCTCAAAGGTATGATATGAATTGTAACCTTGTAGTGCTGGGGTGCTCTCTGGATCCTTGAACCAGGTTTCCATCACTGCACAAACATAGATTTTCTCCATACTGAGGAGTGCCTCTAATGTGTGCATTTTGAGGTTGAGACTTCTGGCATTGAGTAGCATTACCCTTAGTTTTTGGTTACCTGTGCTGGTTACGCTGGTTGGTTTGCCTTTTGAGCCTTGCCTAAAAAAGGCACTATGGGGACGGCAAGAGCCTTGGCCAGTATTCGAAAGCCTAGGGGTGACAGGTGCAAACCATCTCTGGCAAAACGGCGAGGCTTGTCTATCATGTCATCCCAGGCAGACAGACACTGGATCCCCTTAGAATGACACCAGAAGCTTAGCCAATTGTTGAAATTGATCATTTTGTCTTTGTATTGTGGTAGCATTCTAGGTGAAGGTAGTATGCTACTCAAGGTCAGGGTCATACCAGCTTGGGCTACATGATCAGAGAGCTCCTCAATGTCTCTTTTCATGTAGTCCAGGGAGGTACGTCTTAGATCATTCACACCAACATGTACAATGATAGCGTCATACTTGTACTTGTTCTGGAGTGACCTAAGTGCCTGTGTTATGTGGAGGATCCTAGCACCCGACAGGCAGCTGACTGTAACCTTCTTCTTGTTCAACCTGGTGAGTGGAACATCTATGTGCCTTACTATAGAGTCTCCTATTACTAGCGTGTTGGGTATGGTGTTTTGCCTTAGGGGCTGTCATGAGGCACACTGCAGAGATGAATTATGTGTTTTTTGGCTTGTGTTTGGAGGTGCAGGTTGCTTGCTTGTCTGCTTTGGAGGGCACTGTTTCTTTCTCAGATTGGTACCTAGTGCCTTCGAATATGTTTTTGTGTATTTATGTGTATGTTTTGCCAGTGCTTGTTTTGTAGATCCATGTGTGACTGGTGGTGTGATGCTAGTGTGTCTCTTCTCCTCTTGACTGTCTGTTACAGTCATGGGTTGAGAGTGCTTATCCTCCAGTCTGGCTGTGTATTTGCATCTCTCACAAGTGTTTGTGTCTAGAGGTAAGAGGAGAGGGTTGGCTGTATACATGAGGCAGTTGTGACATTTCCTCAGGATACCCAATTCCACCAGATGAACTGGAGAGTACACCTGAAGCTGACCTCTGGACATGCTTGGAAAAGTGAATTTCACTTGTCTTGCGGACAGTCGAGGGTCTTATGCTGTATTATAATAGTGCTGTCTAGGAGATTTGGAAAATAATAGTGCTGTCTAGGAGATTTGGACAAGTGCTGATTTGGGTTATGCAAGTGCTGCAATAAGAGCAGTTGATCTGAAGCACATGAGTTCAAGGGACATCTTTTGAAAAAGACTGAGAAGAAAATGGAATATTATCCAAAGCAACATGTCTCTTTCCCCAGCCAGCATGAGGCTTGCCTAGTTCTAAGGGAAAATTTGCAGCGCAGACTTTGTGGAGCCAGGAATAGTATACCCCAGCTAAGCGGCGCTGCCTGACGCTGCTCTGTGCGCAAGACCGTGCAAAAAGAGAGTTTCAGGGTTTTAAGAGAGAGAGATCACGGAGTTTGGAATTGACCCAAAATGGCAAATAAAACTACAGTTTCTAGGCAGTAACCACTCCTACAGGGACAGGCAGGCTGCTCAGTGTTAGCCACTGCCACTGGTGAACACAGAGACTTCCCTTTAGCCCAAGTAAGCACTGGCCTCCAAGAAACTTACAAACAGTTCAGAACAGCAACTCTGTAACTGAACTTTTTTTAAAATTATAGAAAGTGGGAAAATAGCAAGATTTTTTTTTTGTTTTTGTTTAAGGATAGCAGAGACACACAAGTAGCAAACTAGTCAGAACAGTGCAATAAATGAACCCAACACGTGTGCTAGGTCAGAGGCAGGTAAAATGCAATTTTAAGAAAAAACAATTTTAAATTAAGTGCAACACAAAAAATGCAATAAACAGGCTCTGTGTATGTTCTAAATACTGTTTCTAACACAGATATCAACTTTTGCAAGCAAGAAAATGCCGAAAAGTAGGCGGCAATGCAGTTTTTCTAAGAAATAAATCAGAAGAAAATACTTAAAATCTCAAAAGTGGCTCCTTTCTTCTCTCAGCGTTTTCTCCTCTTGGTAGATGCTTCAGCAACTACTATCAAGCCTGGAAAGATGCCAAAACCATGTGGTTGCAGGGTTTTAAGAGAAAGAGATCAAGGAGTTTGGAATTGACCCAAAATGGCCAATAAAAAGTACAGTTGTGTACCTACCATAAATGTAGATGTTCGAGTGTATTCACTGTTGCAGTCATTACACTTGGGTTATCCTGCTGGCAGGCTACCCGCAGTCGGCCTGAATTCCAAAGTCCTGGTCCGGCGTCGGTTGCTGTCGCCTCTTCCCTGACGTCAGTGCGCCAGGGGTATTTAAGATGCAGCCAACGCCATTTTCTTCAGTTTTTCTTGCCCCAGATGTCAGGTGCCCCCAAGAAGGTAGGCAATACATATTGCTTATAAAAAACATGCATTACAATAAACAATATCTTCATCTACAAGCAAATATACCACATAGGTTGTATAGGATAGAGAAGTATAGATAAGTCCCAGCAAAGAAAGGGGGATGGTGGGTGGGTAACCTGGACTGCAACAGTGAATACACTCGAACATCTACATTTATGGTAGGTACACAACTGTACTATGTTCATCGTGTTTCACTGTTGCAGTCATTACACTTGGGTTGAATCCCAAAGCTGAGGTTGGGCGGCTGGGTCTAAATAGGATTAGGAGTGGCTATGAGGCCCTGTAGAACTGCAGTGGCAAAGCCTGTTCTGGATTTAGAGTAAAGAGGTAAGTGGTAGTGCTTGGTAAAAGTGTGCACTGAACTCCAAGTTGCAGCCTCCAAAATCTTCTTGGTTGATACTCCTCTGAGAAAGGCTGCTGCCCTGGCAGAATGTGGCCTAATATTCTTAGGCACTGACTTGCCATGCTGAGCATAGCAGAAATGAATACAGTGTCCTATCCATTTTGAAATATTCTGTTTTGAAATAGCCTTTCCTTGTGATCCTGCAGCATATGCTGCAAACAGTTACTCAGTTTTTTCTGAAAGCTTTTGTTTTGTCCAAGTAGAAGCGTAGCTGCCTGTGTATGTCCAAAGAGTGCAGGTCTCTCCCCTTTATTCTGGGGATTTGGATAAAAAGTTGGCAAATGAATGGTTTGGTTAAGAGCCACACTGGATACTACCTTTGGCATAAATGTTGGGTTTGTCCTTAGAGAAACCCTGTCCGGATGAAAAATGATAAAAGGTTCCACTGCCATTAATGCTTGTAACTCTGAGACTCTTCTTGCTGAAGTTATTGCTAGGAGCAGAGCAGTTTTCCATGATAAGAATTTTATATCAGCTGTATTGGCTGGCTCAAAAGGCGGTAGTGTGAGCTTTTCTAAAACAAAGTTGAGGTCCCATGTAGGTATCGGTGCTCTCCTTGGGGGTCTTATGTTTTTTGCCCCTCTGAGGTACTGTCTTAGAAGTGGATGATAGAAAATAGGAGGTTCCGTATTGTAATGAGCTGAAATGGCAGAGGCATGGATCTTAATTGATGAGAAGGATAGGCCTTTGTCCAGCATCTTAGTCAGGTATTGTAAAATCTGAGGAATATTTGGAACAAGTGGTTCAAGTCCTTGTGCCTGGTTCCAAGCATAGAATCTCTTCCATTTTTCTGCATAAGATTTCCTGGTGCTGGGCCTCCTGGCTTCCAAAATGACATCCATAACAACTTTAGAGAGAGGTGTGTTCTGAGTGGTTATATTATCTGCCAGGCAGCCAGATTTAAGGTTCTGAGTTGCCTGTGCAGGATCTGATTGTTTTGTTGAGTCAGAAGATGAGGAATTTGAGGTAAAGTCCAGGCTGGGCCTTGAGACAAGCTCTTTAGGATTGGGTACCAGTGCTGGCGTGGCCAGTCTGGGGCAATCAGAATCATTTTTGGCTTCTCTTGTCTGACTTTTAGGAGCACCTTGGGAAGGAGAAGCAGTGGTGGAAAGGCATAAACAGTTAGGGTTTTCCAGCTGAATGATAGAGCATCCACTTTCCATGCTTGTGAGTGATAAGTCCTTGTGCAGAATCTCTGTAGTTGGCAGTTGTGAGGGGAGGCAAATAGATCTATGTCTGGGAATCCCCATTTCCTTGTTATCATGCTGAAGACCTGTGGATTTAGTTTCCACTCGTGAGGGTCCATGAGGTTTCTGCTTAGTTCATCTGCCAGAGTATTTTTCTTTCCTGGCAGGAATTGTGCCTGCAGATGTACTTGATAGGTCAATGCTGTGTTCCACAAAGTCATGGCTTGCCTGCAGAGGGGGTAGGAATGTGTGCCCCCTTGCTTGTTTATGTACCACATAACTGTGGTATTGTCCGTCTTTAGTAGTAGTTGTCCTGGATGTAGAAGATCCTTGAAGGCTGTCAGGGCATTCTGTACAGCTAGCATCTCTTTTTGATTGATGTGAAGATGCATTTGGTCTGCGGGCCACGTGCCCTGAATACATTTTCCTGCCATGTGTGCCCCCAGGCATAATCCGATGCATCTGTTGTTAGTGTCTGCCTGGCTGTGGGTAAGGTGAAAGGCTGTCCCTTGTTGTGGTGACAGGTCAGTGCCCACCATCGAAACTCCTGTTGTAGGCAGGGAATAAGAGATATTGTTTCCAGGCTGTGGCAATGTTGAGTCCAAACACTTTTTAGATACCATTGTAGCTTCCTCATATGCAATCTTGCATATGGAATTAGCAGAATGCAGGATGCCATGAAGCCCAAAGCCTGCAGAATTTTTCTTGCAGGTAGCTGGGTCTTTGTTGACATCATCTGAAAGTAATGAGTCGGTTAAGTCTTTGCTTGTCTGCCATGAGATAAGTCATCTGGACAGTTGTATTTAAGCTTGCACCCAGGAATATTATCTCTTGAGAGGGCACTAGTTTTGATTTATTTTCGTTCACTGTGTACCCTAGGCAATTTAGTAATCTTTTTACAAATGCCATATGTTTTAGTAGAATGTCCTTGCTCTCTGCTTGAATAAGGCAGTCCAAGTAGGGATATATTTGAATTCCTTTTTGTCTGCAAAATGCAATTACTGGTGCCAGGCATTTTGTGAAGACCCTTGGCGCAGTAGATAAGCCAAAGGGCAGTGCATAGAATTGGTAATGTATTGAGCCAGCTATGAATCTGAGGTATCTTCTGCAAGATTGTCTGATTGGGACATGCAAGTATGCCTCTTTGAGGTCTAAAGTAACTAGCCAAGCCTTCTTGCCCAGCTTGTGTAGAAGTTGCTGCAGTGTTAACATTTTGAATTTTGGAACATCCATGAAAGTATTTAAAATTGACAGGTCCAGTATTGGTCTCCAGGCATTGTCCTTTCTGGGTACCAAGAAAAGTCTTGAGTAAAATCCTTGTCCCTGTTCTTTCTGTGGTACTTTTTGAATAGCTCTCATGTCCATGAGAGCAGAAATTTGCTTTTGTGCCTCTGCCCATTGATTTTGTGGCAGGTCTGGCATACATTTTGACCTTGGTAGGGTGTGAAAGTGGAATCTGTAACCCTGAGAAACAATATTCAGTACCCATTTGTCCTGGGTGACCATGTGCCAATTTTGTGAGAAAAGTGCTAGTTTTCCCCCTAAGGGTGCTGTCAAAAGGTAAGTGCTTGACATTCGTATAGGGAAGTCATTGGGACTGTTTCCTGTAAGGTTGTGATTTGTCTTCTCTGCCTTTGGAGGCTGAAGCACCCCATTGTTTAGGTCTGTATGAGCCTTGGGGCTGAGATCTGTCTCTTGGGTGTCTGTATCTGCCTCTTTGTGGCCTGTCTGACACTGGAAAGGACCAATTTTTAGAAGGCCAGTTCCTGCTAAATCTAGGTGGCTGAACCTCTAAGAAATCCTTTAATGTCTGCATTGATTTTGCTTTATCCTCCATTTTCTTTAACACCTCTTCTGCCTTAAAACCAAACAAGGTATCATGCTGTAATGGAGCATCCAATAATTTTGCCTTAACATGATCAGGTAAACTTTGTTCTTTTAACCAAGCATGCCTTCGAATGACAGAACCTGTAACTGTGGCTCTGCAAGAAGCCTCTAATGAATCAAAACCACATTGCAGAGTATGCTTTCCCACTTGTTCAGCTGCATGCAATAAATCGTGCATTTCCTTATTGTCAGAACATTCTGAGCTTGTAAGCATTTTCTGTTTTAGCAAAATTCAAGTATCAGTTTTTCTCCACCCACCCCAACACAATCTGTATTGACTGATTCCTCAGATTTTGCTTGGGAAGCAGTTTCAATGCGGGTAAAAATGCAAAGACTGCGGGTCAGTTCAGACAGATCAAAGCACACTAGTGCCAAAGAAATTTTGGCTGTGATTTATACCATATACTCACTGCATCATCTCTGGGACCCAGTCCCCATACAGATCATGACAAACAAGACAACGGCAGTGTGGTACATAAGAAAGGGGGCACCAGGTTGTACCTTCTGTGTCGACCAGAAATGATAGCTTGAAAGTTTTCTGCATAGCACTCCTTAACTCTTCAAGCTTCTTACATACCATTAGAGCAAAAAACATAGCAGTAGACAAGTTAAGCAGATCCTGAACCAGGCCCTTATGAGTGGAAACTCAACAAAGAGTTCTTCCAGGAGTTGAGCCAGATGTGGGGAACACCAAGTAGATTTGTTTACCTCTTTTCACAAAAAAAAAAAAAGAAAAAAAACAACTAAAGAGATTCAGTTCCAGGAAAGGCCTGGAAAACAGATATTTTTTCATAACCCTGGTCCGTGATGTTCTATGTATATTTCTGCCCTTTCCAATGATTTCTAGGGTAATTCTGAAGATTCAGAAAAACTCTCCAAAAATCATTGTTTTGAATCTCTTCTGGCCAAGGCCAAATAATTCGTTATTTCTTCTTATGGAATTGGCCAGGGGAAATTAACACAAGCTTCCTCACAGACTGGATTTACTCCCATTGGACAAGGGAAGACTTCAGTATCAAACAGCTTCAACTGACTACCTGGATGATTCAACTAGAAATACTTGAAATTGCCTTGTCAAGGTAGTTTGTTTAAATTATTTTGTTGTAGCATTATATTCACATGTAATCTTTCTTGGTGTTTATACATCATGAGGTTATCAGTGCCGTGTACAGACACAAACTGAAATGTAATTTAGTGTGGCTAAAACAAAACCATTATGTGGAGACAAGCTTAGAGCAGCTAGTTTGCACATAAAATGGCACTACTATCAAATCTTAGCACAATCTAACCTAGTGTAATGCCAAACTCCAAAGACCAGCCAAGGAGACCTCTGTGTAACCCAGTCCACAACCTACTGTAGCCCGCACAAACACAAGAATGGACAACATGGCTATGTCATTTCCGAATCTGTTCATAGCCATCTTGGTAGATATAGACATCTTGAAAGAATGTAGCAATTGTCTCTTGTTCACGGACAACCATTTAATCCTTAAAGAAACACAGTATGAGAGAGATGTACATACCCAATTTCACTGGAGGCAAAAAATCTTGCGTACAGATTATATTACCAAGGATACACACACTACATCCACCACACATAGTGTCCACCACTCAGCTAGACCAACTTATGCTGAGGTACTAAAAAGCAATCTTCCCAAACTTCAAAGACCTCCTAAACATATAAACAGAAATGGCTATCCTCAGCAATCTGTAAAACACTCAGCAAAGGCAACACCAAACGCCACAAATACATCTAAACCCAGTGAAGCCACAAGAGCAAAGCCCATAAAGCAAGAAAACACATTACCCAGGATTCTTGTCATAGGGCCTCCATTGCACAACACACAGTTGCCCCCTCACCAGACTGAAGAAAGAGAAGATGACGGTTAGTTGCTTTTCTGGTGCAAGGATCCACCAAGTTATGCATGCACTCAAGTCACTACACCTCCGGTACCAATATAATTCTGTCATAGTCCATGTTGGCATTAATGACCAGAGATGTACTTCCCTGGACTATATGTAGAGAGGCATTGTTGATCTCTCTGAATATGTGTCTTAGGCAGGTATGAGCCTTGCATTGAGCAACATCCTACCTTCACCACGGATGATGTCACAGTACAAACAAAAGATGACTGACTTCAGTAATTGGCTGTCTTTCCAGGGGGAATTCAGTATTTGTCAAAATGGGAGAACATAGTTAACAAACCACATTTATTTGCAAAGGATAGTCTGCACCTGTCTCCCCTAGGCTTCTGAATATTAGCTGAAAGTTTATCCACCCCCCTTAGAGCCTTTTTTAAGCAACGCCAAATTGACAAACCTAATAACATAGCAAATAAAACCCTAAGAAACCTAAAAGTATTACTGCTCAATGCTAAGAGCCTAAACAAAAAACACCACACCTTACAAGGTCTCTTTAATCTGGGGAATATACACATCTGAGTCATTACTGAGACATGGTTTAAATCTGCGGAATGCACTCCGGCAGTTCAAGGCTTCAGTGCCTTCCACACATTCAGACCATCAGCTGCACAGACCAGGATGCAAGGTGGAGGAGCCTCAATCTATCTTAGCAGCAGGCATAATTCTAGGTTGGTTAAACAGGACAATGCCCTGGAATTTATCCACATGCAAATCACCATAGGTATATCCTAACAAGCTTTAGATTACCTTCTGTGTCCCTAGAATCCCATAGCTCATACACAGACCTACTGGAGACACTCAAAATTAAACTATACCTTGTTCATGGGAGACTTTAACTAACCCTGTATAGACTAGGAAATCAACACTACCTCATACTCACAGATACAATGGTTCTTGAACTTTATTAACACAAATACCTTTGACCGGATAGTACATACACCCACCAGAGGTTTAAACATACTGGACTTGGTACTCACCGATATGAAAGAGCACTGCAACCCCCCCCCCCCCCCCAGACACACACGCATAATATCATGTCCTCACTTGTGAGGTCATACCACAAAGCCATGTCCTTCAAAGTAAAAATCAACTTGGTAACCCCAGAAAACCCTGTAACAATTTGGAACTATTCCAATGCAAACTACATCCAATTAAGTGATAGTTTGTCAAAATTCAGTACCCCTCATAACCCCAAGTTCACAGCAATCTATGCAGAATTGTTCACAGAGATCCTGTACAACCATGTAATTTACTGTGTAGAGGCTGCTGTACCTACTAGAAGTAAGCCCAAAACAAATTCTAAGAACAAACCACACTGGTAGAATCTTACCCTTAATAGAGTGTATAAGAAAAGGAAAAATGTCAAGCTAAAATCTGGAAGAGGAGCTCTAATAATGATAGGAGCTCTCTAATTAAACTAAATAGGAAACTAAGTGAATTAATTAAGTGCAATGAGGCCAATTAAGAATGTTAAAATAGCCTCACAGACTAAAGACAACCACAAGGCCTTTTACATTTATGTCTGAAACCTCAAAGGTAGCACACGTCAGTGTGCTGAACTGGTGGGTTAGTGGTGCCATCTTCACTGAGTAGAGCGACATAGTGAATTTACTGGATGACAAATTCAACTCAAACTTCACCCCCCTACTCCCCCTCCCCGCATGAAATACCCACTAGTATAACCCCCCCCCTCCCCAACTAGTAACAGGAGCAGGTCATGGTGGCTCTCGCTAAGGCCAAAAACACACCCAAAGTGGATCTCGACAATATCCCAGGATGCTTACTATGTAGCTTGAAACATGACCTAACACATCCACTTGAGTCACTTTCCAACTCTGGCCTCTAAACAGGCTTTGTACCATGAGAGTAGAGGACTGCAACGGTTAGTCCACTTCACAAGGGTGGACCATCAACCAATCCTGGAAACTACCGAGCTATTAGTCTGACTAGTCCAATATGCAAAGCCATGGAATGAATTATCATGGAAATGATCAACAAAGACATAGACAACCTTCAGACTTCATGACTTTTAAACCTGGTTAACCTCTTTGAGAAGGTCACTAAGGCAATGGATGAGGGGAAATGGTGCATATCATCTACCTGGACCTGGCTAAAGAGTTCGATATAATACCCTACTCGGGTATAGCTGACAAACTCATTGACCTGGGTATAAATCCCTACATTACTCATTGGATTGCCAGCTGGCTTACAGACATAATCCTTAAAGTAAGGAGTGGTAAGACCACCTGCACTAAGAGACTGGTCACCAGTGGGGTAACTCAGGGATCGCTGTTGAGACTTCTTCTGTTTGGCATCTATATTTTGGAGGTAAATGCTAATATCAGGGGTCTTTGGCTGACCAAGTTCATGGATGACTGCAAATTGGGAACTATCATAGAATCCCCCAATGACACAAACATCTTATAAGAGGGCCTATAACAGACAAGTAACTGGTGCCGAAGTCACAGATTAAACCTCAATGCCAAGAAATGCATTATAGTGCCTTTTAGTAAAACTGCCACCCAGATTAATTATTCCATTGACAAGTCATCCTAAGAGTTGATTTGGTAGTCAGGGAGCTGAGAACATATGTAGGCAAAACAAAAAAAGCTTAGGCTTGTGAAATATCAAAATAAACAAACTTTAATGTGCAAAGCTTTCAGGCATATCCCATCCTCGGTGCACTCTCAAGCCTGAGTATTTTTGTTTTGGATTTACTATAGTGTACTTAAGGCTGAGTTAACCATTATAGTGTACAATTTTGTTTTGTTATTTGAACATATGTAGGCAATAATCTGGCCTTTGACCAATATATGGCCAAAGTAGTAAGAAAATTATTCTATGTGGTCCAACTTATAAGCAAGGACATGGCATCCAGGTCCAAGGAAGTCATAGTACAACATCATTGAGTAGAATGGCCATGTCGACATGTATGTGAACAGATAATGCAAAAACTGGAATACCCACAAAGGTTCTTTTCCAAGTGAATCAAGTATATAAGCAAACTGTCCTATACAGATTGCCATAAAGCCCTGTCTCTATACTTGATCTCCCAAAGGTTACTAAGCGGCGATCTCTGCCTGGCATACAAGGCATCCTCAGATGTAGCTCTGATGGACATTTTGCATATCTGCTAAATGAACATCATCAGAACCACTATATCCAAGGATTAACATTTTGCTTGTGGTATAAATAAGACATGTTGGTATGATAGATATGTGTCTCGCAGGATCCCCATGCTGTGGAACAGACTTCCCAACTATGTGAAGCAGATTCCATCTCTAAACCTATATAAGCATAGCCTTGACCATTGGATGGGGAATCTGAAATTCATCCCGGGTCTAGCCCTCATGTCTCTGATAGACAGAGGCAGACAATAATGCCAAAACAAACATACCCCTTCACATAACCTCTAGAAACTTCCTAACTAGCATACCCCTCTCCTAAAAAATGCCCATGATACATAGGGACGCAATTGTGTTGCATTGCATGACTAGGCTTATAAAGGCCCTGATGGTCATTAACCTAGTATATACCTATGAACCTATAATACACTTCAGGCACCTCTTTCATGTGGACATTTATTAGGTCCTGAAGGAGGCAAAAAAGCCTACTTCTAGAAAATCCTATATTGGCAAGTAGAAAAGATGTTCTAGTTTGTTGCCTAGCCAATAACCAGGGGCCCATCAAGAATTTTATACCACTGGTGCTTAAATATTTGTGTGACTTACTACCTTCTGCTATTTCTTGCTCCTGTATAAAAGTACATCTTGTAGTCATTTCAACACGTTTGCCCATGGATCCCCCTTTCATCTCTGTGTATTGTTTCTGAAAAGGAGCTTTACACCTGAAAACTGGTCTTCTGATTGCTCAAATATCTGCAAGAAGAGTATCTGAATTGCAAGATGTCATGATGGGAAAACCCTATGTGGTTTTCCATAGGGATATGGATACTATGCACACAAATCCCTCTTTTATGCCCACATTTTTTTCAGAGTTCACACTGAATCAAGCCATTAACCTCCTTGCTTTCTATCCAGAACCTAAAAACAAGAGAAAAAATAGTCTACACATGTTGGATGTGCATTGGCAATTCGGGTCCTATCTTTGGCAGAACTAAGTCTTTTAGCAAAGCTAACCAGCTCTTTGCTTCCTACTCTGGGACTAAGAAAGGTCAGCCCATGTCCAAACAGTTTATTTCCATGTGGTTGCCCTCTGTTGTTGTTTTTCATTACTTCCACTATGTAAAATCAATTCTAGGCAGCGTCTACAGCCCTAACTTCTATGATCACATACTTGATGCCCAAACCCCAGCTGTTTCCAGGTGGTTGTCCTCTGCTGTTGTTTTTTTTTTTTTTTTTTGTTACTCCCACCATGGAAAATCTCTTCCAGGCAGTGTCTAAAGCCATCACTTCTATAATTGCCTGCTTGAATGTGGTGTACTCCAGAAATACTCTAGAGGCATCAGCTTGGTTCTCCATCCATACATTTACAAAGTACTAAAAACTGGATTCCATTTACAGGTCCAGAGGTGGCTTTGCTAGGGCCATTCTCTACAGGCTCCTTAACATTTATTCTTTCTCTTTTCTGATTGCATAAGCTATGGTAGTCTACCCATAGGCTACTGCAGCAGAAAAAATTATGAACATAGTACAGTTGCATAAGTTGCATTTACCTATAACAGTATAAGTTTGAATTCTTCACTGTTGCAGCAGCCTCACTCGCCATCTCCCTGGTATGTAGTTGTGGATTATAATTACCCCGGTCTGTAAAGGGGTCACCTTTGTGTAAGGCAGTCACAGTGGCTGCTCTCCAAGTACAGGCACAAACATTTCATGTAGAAACAGTTAAGTAGAGGCTTGGCATTGATGAAATGTAGTTTGGCATTTTGTCTGATTACAAGGAAGTTGGGATTCTAAGACGCATTCCAATGTGATTTCAGAGAAAACTAAATTTTCAGGGATTCTTGGGCCAGCAATGCAGGTGGATATGTAGGGTAAAGTTAGCACTACATTTGTCAAATAATAAATTAACCACATTATTTGGATTGGAATATGAATTATTGGATCACCTTTAAAACCTCAAAATCGTGTTTGCCCGACACACTAATGACCGACACGAAAAGACCGACAACAAAAAACGCCGACAACGCAAAACACCGAAAACCATTACACAGGGGCGGCTCGTGGCATAGGGCTGCCGGACTGCAGCCCCCTCAAAAATAAAAAATCTCGTCGGCGTCAGGAAGGAGCATTGGGATCTCGCGGGTCTTCAGTATTGCGCGGGAAGGATGTATGTACGTTAACTGGATGTATTCAGGTAAGGTGCCTTTTAATTTACAATGTTTATTTTTATTTGTATGGAGTTTGTGCTTTTTAATTTACAATGTTTATTTGTGTGTGTATGGTGCTTGTGCTTTACTGGAGTTTGTGTGTGTGTGTGTGTGTGTGTGAAAATGCCCCAGGTGCTTATGGTGGTGTGGTAGGGAATGCCTCAGGCTTGAACCCTGTACCCTGTATGCAGGTGTTAAAGACTTGAGTTCCCTACCCACCACCATTTGTAAAAAAATTTCAGATTTTTGCCTCATATTCGATCTGATCTGTTCCTCATAATATCTGTGGTTTGTAAATGTTGCAATGCTTGATATTTGATGGTGTAGTAGTAGCATTGTTGCCTCACAGCTGCAGGTTCTTGGGTTTGATTCTTGGCTGGGGTTCCTTCTTTGTGGGGTCTGTATCTTCTCCCTGTGTTTGTGTGGGTTTGCTTTTGTGTCCTCCCATGTTACAAAGACATGTCTGCATTATTTCTTCCTGGGCCTCTGCTGAAAATTGTTTATTTGTTCCAAGTCAGACTGTCCTGATTAAAAAATGTTAAATAAAATTGACAGGCATTTGAATTTCAGACTTAAGGGTTTCTGAATGTTTAATTCCTTGCGTATTTGATGGTGCAGTGGTAGTATTGTTGCCTCACAGCTATAGGTTTTCTGGTTTGATTCTTGGTTGGGGTGGCTTCTGTGTGGAGTCTGCATCTCCTCCATGTGTTTGTGTGGATTTGCTCTGGTGTCCTGCCATTTTACAAAGACATTTCTGCAGTTTTAATCCCTGCTGAAAATTGGTTTTGTTCTGTCCGCAGTAAAATTGACAGGCATTTGAATTTCAGACTTCAGGTTTCTGAATGTTTAATTCCTTGCATAATTGATGGTGCGGTGGTAGTATTGTTGCCTCACAGCTATAGGTTTTCTGGTTTGATTCTTGGTTGGGGTGGCTTCTGTCTGCATCTCCTCCCTGTATTTGTGTGGATTTGCTCTGGTGCCCTGCCATTTTACAAAGACGTGTCTGCAGTATTAATCCCTCGTCTCTGCTGAAAATTGTTTTGTTCTGTCCAAGAGTAAAATTGACAGGCATTTGAATTTCAGACTTCAGGTTTCTGAATGTTTAATTCCTTGCATAATTGATGGTGTGGTGGTAGTATTGTTGCCTCACAGCTATAGGTTTTCTGGTTTGATTCTTGGTTGGGGTGGCTTCTGTGTGGAGTGTGCATCTCCTGCCTGTGTTTGTGTGGATTTGCTCTGGTGCCCTGCCATTTTACAAAGATGTGTCTGCAGTTTTAATCCCTGCGTCTCTGCTGAAAATTGTTTTTGTTCTGTCCGCAGTAAAATTGACCGGCATTTGAATTTCCAACTTCATGTTCTTCAGAATAAATAGTAGCACAACCTTTTTTTTAGCAATTTTCGAAGTTTATAAGATGAATATTTTAAATTTGTCCCTATTTTTGGGACTGTATTCCCCCATTATTGGCTTCAGGTTTTGTGTTAAGGTTGACAGCTATGGCAAGAACTGAATTCACTGAATATGTTTGAGGGCTGTATTCCCTCATTACTGGGTTTGTCCAGGTGTTTTGTACTAAGAGGTTGACAGCTATGGTGAGAACTGAATTCACTAAATGATAGCCATTTAAGTTTCAGTCTTCCTCTTTTACAAAGCAGCTGATGTGTAGTGGTATGTTACTCTGACTGTTTTTGCTCAGGGACCTTGGCAGTAAAATATATGGTGGCAACACAACATTTTATTCTAGCAACTTTCCAAGATTATACAAGCAATGTTTAATGTGTCCCTGTTTTTGGGCTTTGACCCCCAATACATTTTGGCTTTTTCCAGTTTTCTTGAGCTGAGTTGAGATGCAGTTGAGTATTGAGTAGATTTTACAAGGAACTGAGAGCTGCAGGGCAATAGAAGTTTAGTGCTTTGCCAAGTTAATACTATAGCACAACAGGCTGTGTACTTGCTTTTGATGCAGAAGGTTGTGGCTTCTACTCCCACAAGGGGTAGATGCTGCCGTACTGAGAATGTTCTCTTTGGTGAAGATACTAACTATGAGTTCGTTATCAGTTTGCCATCCATTTCCTTTTGCAATATTATTACTAGCTTATCATTTTTTTAATGTAATATAGACAATTTATTCCTGTGGGGCAACAGACACTTTATTTTTCAATGAAACCATGAAATATAAAGGTGATTGCTAGCAGCAACCACTTCATTAGTTACAGATTTCTTTAATGTGGAATTATTTAGATGACTGACTTCAGAGATTGTGCATATTTACTGATAATGGACTGTAGAATTGTGCATATTTACTGATAAAGGTGGACTGTAGAATTGTGCATATTTACTGATAATGGTGGACTGTGGAATTGTGCATATTTGCTGATAATGGTGGACTGTGGAATTGTGCATATTTACTAATAATGGTGGACTGTGGAATTGTGTATATTTACTAATAGTGGTGGACTGTGGAAGTCTGAGTAGACTTTTTTTTATGATAAATGTTCTCAACTGGGCAGTTTTGCCATTATGGGTGCATATGGTTTGTTTCATTGCTTACTGGAAAAATGTTCAAAACAAATTTAAAACATCCTGTAACAAGTGTACTGTATTGTACAAGGAATATAATTTTAGTACAATGAGGAAGGTGTATCAAAGAGCACATGTATGTTTCATATGCAAGGAGCCTATGATTCGAAAACAGCCCAAAATTAATCTTTATCTGCCACTGGCAAAATGTATTTTCTTTGAATGTGGGTTTCAATGCTGTTTCAATGAATGTGAGTTTCAAGGGCAGAGAAGTTTTAATGCTAAGTTTTCATTGTGAGACTGCATTGCTTTGTTTAACAGATGCCTTAGTGTTTGTGCAGTAAAATACAAAATAAAACTTTCAAATGAAGTCCAACTCATCATAGAAGTAAAGCAGTATGCACATTAGTGTTTATGGTAAATGGAGTGAAATAGCCAAGTATAATGGTTCATTGGAATGGCTGCAGAGGCTCCATTCAACCATTGTTTTGTCAGGGGGGGAAGGGCAGCAAACTCAGACAGGCCCAGCTGAACTATACCTACCAACTGTCCAGATTTTCAAAGAATGAATAGATTTTTGCTTCTTATTTTTGGTTTGTTCATAAAATTTGTAGTTTTAATTCCTAAATGATTTGCCAGAAGTCACTCTAAGTTTCAGACTTCATAACCTTCAGAAAAATGCATGTTAAAGTAAGAGCTGTTGTATCAACTGTCTCAATTTATACAAGAGCAATTTTTAGTACTGTTTATATGTGGCCCTAATATATTTGGCCTTGTTCTGATTTACTGCATTAACAGGTTGAGAGGTACATGCAAATAAATTGCTTTATAGAATTAGGCATAGCCAACCTCTCAACTGTCCCCAATTTTTGGCTCAAAATGTTGCTCTTCCCCCTTATAATCCCTCCGCAAAATAGCAATTTTGGAAGAAAACATGGAGGGTTTACAATTAAGAAATAACTGTAATAATCAAAGTTATAGATTACTTGAAATGCATGTAGATTCTTTTATATTTTGTCAGCTGCTCAAGGTAGCAGTACTAATATTAAAGTGTCCCTTCTTTGACAGGTAGCAGCTGTATTGTGTGTCTATTTTATATTTTTGCATCACGTTTTGTCCATTTTTCATAAAATTGTGTTTTTTGGCAAATTAGTGACATCACTAAAGACTGAAGTTAGAAAATGACAGACATTTGAGTTTCAGATTTTATACCCTTCAGAAAATTCATACTAATGCAAGACCTATTCTATTATCTTTCTAAGTTTATTAGAGCAATATTTAAAAATTGTCCTTATTGTTGGGCCTTTGTCCCACTTCTGTGTATGGCTTTGTCCAGATTTCTTGCTCTTGAGGTATGACAAATGTGTCAGGGCCATCACAGTCAGCCAGTGAGATTTCAAATTGTGACATGCTTGTTGCACCCCACTCCCCCATGTAGTGACTCTGGATGTGTCCAAGCAAGGCAAGGAGTAGTTGTATCTACCTTGGATGGGGAGGACACACTGCATAAGTACTATAGTGGCTTTTCATCTGTCCTTGATTTTGCAGAATGGTCTGGTTTCTGTCATATTTTTGTACTGTTGATTTATGCTTATTACTCAAAGTGCCTGTTGCTCTGTGTTTTTAAGTAGCAATGCTTTAATGACCATAAGGTAAGCTTGTCTGAGATCGTAAGATGCAAGTAAGCTTTAATAAGCATACTGTTAAAGAATTGCCAACATTGAAAGCCTTTCTGTTGTTGCCATGCAGAGAATACTTGACTAGATAATGTATAAGCCTTGGGTATTAAAGGACAGGATTCCATTATTTTAAAAAGCTCATTACACTTGTTGGAGACTTCCAGTCATCTCTACAGACTTTACCGTAAACTAAACAGAATGCCAATCATGTGTGGTCCATAACCTGTACAGTAATCCTTTAAGCAATGTATCTTGAGCTTGTTTCTTGTTTGCTTTTCATTTTTACTTTTATCATGTTTTCCCCATGAAACAAGTTGTCAGGCAGCAGGTCTTTTTGGATAAGAAACATTTTACAAGTGGGGCATCACATAGATTTCTACTTTCAGCATGTTACTTGGTACTTTAATAAAGCTGAATATATTATAATTAGGACTGCTGTGCAAGGAGAAGTGGTTTGAGTTGAGTGCTTCTGGTTTTTCTTATACTTGATTTTGACTGGCATTCCAGTAATGTATTTAAAAGTAATTTATTTTTTCATGCCTCACAACCTTTTGTTTCCATCTAGATATTAAGTAAGCTGTCATGCAGCCAATGCATTGAAATATTTTTATTCTTCTACACTTATTTTTGTCTTGATTGGACTTTCATAATGATGGTTTGCCACCCAGGGCAGCGTATTTAATTAAAGTTAGTTTTTTGTGGTTTTGTGCATAGCTCCTCCCCTTTCTGGTTGACCACACCCCCCTTGACCCCACCCATTCAGCTGTCTCCTGCAGCCCCCCTGTGATTTGAAGTCACCAGCCGCCACTGCCATTACACCAACACACTACACGTAAACAACACAGTACACTACATAACATATGCACTATCCCTAACCCAAACCCTAACCCTAAGGTCCGACACTACCGCACACTTACCCTACCTGCACCCTAACCCTAACTCACTTACCCACCCCTAAACCCACAGTCCCTCACTATCGCACACACCCTACCTGCACCCTAACCCTAACTCACTTAACCCACCCCTAACCCACAGTCCCTCACTATCGCACACTTACCTGTCCGCTCCCTAACACTAAATCCCTCACTCGATCGCACACTTACCGAGTCCGTCGGGTTCTCACCTTGTCGGTCATCTGCGTTGTCGGTATTCTCGTCCCGTCGGATTCCATGTCGGGCAAACGCGATTTCGAGGTTTTAAAGGTGACCCGAATTATTACATTTGAGTTCAGTACATTGCTGAACATTATTCCTTAATTTCTTGACATCACTGAAGAAAGATAAATGGTCTCCTTTGGAATCTGTGGCAAGCCTAAGCTCATACACTGCTTTACATTTTTAATAGTACTCTTAAGTTACTTGCTGGCATGTTTCATTGTGGTCCTGTGATAAAGGGATGAGAATTTCTTACAACTTTTCATTATTGCTTTTGTTACACTTTTTATTAATATGTGAGTTCCATCAGGAAGTTTTTTTCCTGAGTCTACCATTAAATTTAGGGCAGACAGGTATCAACTTTTCTATGCAGCTGTTTACGTGCTGGTATTACTCTAAGATGAATGCAACAACCCTCTCAGATAAGTCAATTTGTAGGGGATTGTTAGGAATTCATATTGGTCTTCTATAAACTTAAATAGGTTTGCCCTGGTGAAGTCCCTATGATCTCATTTGAATATAGTGTGGTACCACTATACCCAAAGAAGATGACTTATGGTCAGATTTTAACAGGGATGAGGTGGTATGGGATGGGGTACATGTGGGGACTTGGTTGATATGGACCAGGTCAAGACTATTAGAGCCAGAGGTTGGTAGTTTTACAATTTCTTCCAGTACAATTGTATTTACAAAGTTTAGGAAATGCTAAGAATATCCATTTTTAGTGGTGTGCATGTACCAATTAACACTTGAAGAACTGAAATCCCATAGCAAGATGGTATTTAGATTGATATTTAACCAGTCATTGGTATTAATGTAATTTCTATGAACTTTGATGAACATTAATAAGAATCTGTAACTGACAATGAAGCAATAGATTTGTTTTTTAAACACCTTTAGTGAATTTTCACCTGTAACAGGCAAACTCATATTTATATAAAAGTAATCAAGCCATATTAACAAGTTCACATTTATAAATGCTATACATCACAACTGTTTATCTGATGTCAGTCTTCATCGATTCTTGACTGATGGGTTACAGTTCTGATCTTCAGAACCGATATGGCTGTTATATAGCCCATGCCAGCCAAAAAACTCTCAAGCTAAAGTTCTAGCCATAATGCCCCTGTCTACATTACCCCGTATCTCATTTGTAACTCTTATAGAAAGACGCATCAGGCAGATTCGTTCTTGCAGCTAAGTGAATTTTTTCATATACAACTAAATTTTTTCCATTATATAATCATTTTATTCTAAATATTGTTCTTTCTAACTCTTTCTCATCTTTGTGAACTTAGTCTATCCTTTTGTTAACGTCCCCTTTCCTTATACCACTTGGTATTCTTGCCTACCATAGCTGGTAGCTTTTCCTTCCCTGTCTCTCCTCTTTTCTCTCTTACTGACAGGTAGTCTTTTCTACCATTGTTGGTAGGGTCTTTATAGTGTGTTTACTTTTGCTTCTGTCCTATTTTTTTTTTTTTTTGCCTTTTTTAAAAAAAAAAGCCAGATAAATATAAATCGACAACTGATGGATTTAAAAAGTGTTAGGAGTGTGGCAGGAAAATGCCAAACTCTGACGGACATGAAGAATGTGTCTATTGTTTAGATGCTCTGCACCTTGACCTTAAGTGTTCCATCTGCCAGGGCTTTAGTACCAGAACCCTGGTAGAATGTAAAATTAAACTTATTCTCAAAGGGCTCCTAAAGGCACATTTTGAAGAAGCCTTGTCGAAGGCCAACCAGTCTCCTCCAGCCTCTGGTTCAAAATTCAGTCATTCAATGCCGACATTTCCATTGGCGTAGACATGAAAAAGCATAAGAGCCATTCTGCTGGATCTTCTACGGAACCGATATCCAAGGTTCCGAAAACATTGCAAGGTACTGAGTCCTTGGCACTGACTCCTCTCGCAGTGCGGTCTATCCCTATTATGACACCACCATGGACAACGACACTAGCACCAACTATGACCTCAAAACCAACTACTTCGGCATTGTCTTCTTTAGTTACTATGCTGGTACTGACATCTCTCACAGCACCATAGCCTGTAACCCTATCCCTTGTGCCAAAAACAGAAGCTTTGCTTACCCCCAGGACAAGATATTTCCCCACCATCGACCCCTTTCTGGGTCAACTGCCAAGCCCATTTTTAGAAAGGCCAGATTCCCCCTCTGGATTGTCTGTTCATTCCACCAGGAGTCTCTCTGAATTTGAAGTTGTGAGGTTGGTGTGACAGTTTTTGATGGCTGGGGGGTCTTCCTCCTCCCTCTCAACACCCTCTCCCTCCTGGAGCAGGGGTATTTTCTCTTCATACATCTACATATATTCTTCCTGTGACCTCCTCGGAGGCTGTAGAGCTGTCAACTCCATCAACACAAGCTCCAATCATCTAGGCACCGGCAACACTTTTATCTTTGGTGCCGAGCACAGCTGTAACTCCCTCAGTGCCTTTGGAACCAATGGGTCTCCGGAATCGATTTTCCACCATCGGGACCAGAGACCTTGACTTGTCTCCTGTTTTTTATTTGGAGCCGACCTTGCCACGTCAGTTTGCATCAGTTGCTGGGCCTTCCTCCAACCTCAATGCCCAGACAGCGACTTCCAAGTTCGCAAGAATTACCGTCCAAAGAACACCCCTCTTTTGAGCCCTCCTCAGACATTCCCACAAAGGAGTCCCCTCGGAAGAGACTGTATAAGAGGAAACACCTAGACTCCCCTGAAGAGTCTTCCACTGAAAACACAGATTTCAGTGAGGAGGAGGGTACCCCCGGTCACCCCCAGAAAATGTCTCCTTTGGAGACATCCTAGAAATCCTAAAAAGGAGTGGTAACTGAAAGTCCAAAGACCCCTCCTCTGAGGAATCTGTTTACTTGCAGGCCTTTGGAGCTTGCTCATCTACTACCTGTGTGACACCTCCTGCTGATGATCTTATTAAGCTGATCACTCAGTGAGCTTGGAAGGCTCCTGATTCGATAGAACCAATCCCCCAGAGACCAGATAACATACTCTCAGCCCCTGAGGATCACCAATATTGGGCAAAATAGCTAGCAGTAGATACCATGGTGGTAGACACTCCCACTAAGAAGGAACTTGCTGAAGAAAGTTCCACTGTTCATCCCCCTAACTGAGAGTCCAGGGTGATGGACAGATTTGGGATGTGGGTCTATGCATCATTGACCTTTACTATTAGGTCTTTGAACTTTATGGTGCATTTTACTAGGCTCCAAAGGGATCTGATCAAGGAGCTTTTGGACACTGGTGGGAGTTGTGCCTGAGGGGGGTGCAGGAAAAAGTGGCCTCCCAGCTAGCTACTCTGGAGTCTATATCTAATTTGTCCATGTGGCTGATTATACATGCAGCCAAAGGGGTAACCAGGTCAGCTGGATCAGGTGCTGCTATTCGATGACATGCTTGTTTGAGCCTGTGTGAGTTTGTGGAGCCATTCAAGTCTTCTTTCATCAGTGCTCCTTTTAAAGGATCATCTTTGTTCAACCCTAAGTTTAAGGAATCTCTATCTAGGTGTGAGAAAGATGAAAGACTTTGTCTGCTGTTGGCATACGTTTTTCTGCTCCTCAACGAGCCTACTCCAGGAATAAGAGGAGTGGGAAGATGTGATTCAAAAGGTCCCAGATGCCTTTCCTGGATAGACATGGTACGGACTTTGCTCAAGGCAGAGGGGGAAGTTCAAATGGAAGATGCTATCCTAGAGGCAGAGGTGACCTGCAGAACCAGGGTTCCAGGGAGTCTTTCTCTTGCCAATCCTATCAGTGGTTTTGAAGTGAGGCCCAATTGCTTACCTCTGGAAGCAGTCAGGAGAAGATTTTCTTTGCACCCAA
This sequence comes from Protopterus annectens, assembly GCF_019279795.1. Taxonomy (NCBI): domain Eukaryota; kingdom Metazoa; phylum Chordata; order Ceratodontiformes; family Protopteridae; genus Protopterus; species Protopterus annectens. Next base: position 1,897,600,393 of record NC_056731.1, on the reverse strand, counting down.
CAGCCTGGCAACGTATAACTACAGATGCCTGGGTGCTAAGAATAATTTCCAGAGGTTAATTTATCCCCATTTCCCTTTACCCAAGAACTCAATCAAGGCTCCCCAACATACCACCCAGTCAGAGGGATCAAGCAGCCTTAGAATTACAAAAGCTGCTAGAAAAGAGTCATCCAAGAAGTTTTACCAGACCAAACAGACTCCAGATTTTACTAAAGATACTTTTTAGTGCCAAAAAGACAGGGAACTGGAGACAGATTTTGGATCTCAGCATTCTAAACAATTTTGTTCAACAGTCCAAATTCCGGATGGTCACAGTCTGATCAGTACTTTCCTCTCTAGAAGAAAACAATTGGATGTGTTCTACAGACCTTCAAGACACATATTACCACATAAAAATGGACAAATGCTCAAGAAGGTTCCTCCACTTCTGGCTAGGAGCCAGTCATTATCAGTTCAAAGTGCTACCCTTTGGTCTCATTACAGACCCCAGAGTGTTCCCCAAATGTATGGCAGCAGTAGCAGCTCACTTTCTCTCCTCACCACAGACAAAGTACAAGCACGGCAGATGCTTCAAGCCTTAGGGTCCATGGTGACGGCAACTACTCTGGTCCGTTTAGCGAGATATCACATGAGATTACTGCAATGGTTGCTAAGGAGCCAGTGGTCTATTCTAACTCATCCAATGAACCATCCAACATTTATCACCATTCACTGCAAAAAAGACCTAGCCTGGTGGATGGAATCAGAGCAAATTCTTCTCGATCATCCATTTGTCCCTCCACAAGCCAAGGCCATAGTGACCATGGAGGCTTTCGAGATGGGGTGGGGGGCATTATCTGGGGCAAGACAGTCCAAGGCATTTGGTCCACAATAGAGGCCAATCTGCATATCAACATCCTGGAGTTGAGGGCAGTGCTTCTGGTGTTGCAAGCATTTCATCCTGTTCTTCCTCAAGGAACAATTGCTATTCAATCAGACATGTCCATAGTCTGGTACATCAACAAGCAAGGGGGAACCAAGTCCTATCCACTGTGTGGAGAAGCCATACGAGTGTGGAAATGGGCCATAGCCTCCAACTGCTTTCTGATAGCAATGCCTATCCGGGGAGTTCAAACATAATAGCAGACAAAATGAGCAGGTGCATTCTTTCACCTCATGAGTGGTCTCTCAGTCCCATGATAGCAAAGAAGATATTTTGTGGCTGGGGCCAGCCTTGCTGCAATCTTTTTGCCTCACCCCAAAACAACAAGTTCAGAAGCTACTTTGCCCTACTCCCCCCAGAGGGGATTTTCTCCTTGATTGGCCCTTGGGTCTTCTGTATGCCTTTCCCCCTTTCCCTCTGATCCCACTCCTTCTAAAGAAAGCAGCCATGTTGAGAAGCCAAGTAATTCTCATTGAACCCTACTGGCCTTGACAAATATGGTTTCCCTTCTTATGACCTCATCTAGTTAACCATCCATGGACCTGCCCTCCACGCAGCCTCATGTGATATCTCCTTCTCTGATTCAACCTGTGGTTTCAGAGCCCTCAGATCCAAGATCTTCCAGAGGGTCCTTTTTGGATCCAAAGGTAGGTCGTACTTTCACTCCAACTGTATTCCTGAGTTACCCAGTTCTGTACCTTTCAGAGCAGGATGACTCTCAAATCCAAAGCACTGGTGCTGGCCCCAGGGGGTTAAAGTCAACTGAAGCTGTTGTAGTCATCCTTGCCCCTTGGAGCCTCAGCATTGGACAGCTCGGGTCTGACTCCCTCCTTCAGACACAGATCTGTGGAGATTCAAGAGGCAGCAACGCAAGTTGCTTTGACTCTGGTGCAGCTACTATTTGCCCTGGACCTTCTGCCTTTGAGGTAATGGAGAGGGCCTTTTCTTTACTGAGAGAGAGGGCATCCTTACCCCCCTCAGATCCCTCTTGTGTTCCACCATCATATTTGAGCTCTGAGCCTCTCAGGTCTATACCACTGGGACAGCCAACCCAATCAAGCCTTCAGTCAGTCCTTCCTCAGGACTCCCCTATCACTTCCGATACCTCATCACACCATCCCTCTAATGATGTCCCTAGGAAGATAATGTAAAAGGAGACACCTAGATTCCCCCAGAAATATTTCACAGAGGACACCGACTTTGATGAGGAGTCCCCCAGGTTTCCAACTGATGTCTCCTTTAGGCAGATTCTGTAACTTTTTAAGCAAAAATGTGAACTTTCTTCTGAACCCTCTTCCCAGGAGGAATCAGTGTTTTTGGAGGCTTTCAAGTCTGACCCCGCTACATCTTGGGTGGTCTTACCGGCTGATGAGTTGATTAAGCCAGATACCATGGAGGCTATCCTTAGATGAGTAGATAAGTTCTTAGCTCCCCCAAAGGACAGAGCCCACTAGACCAAGGGAGTCCCTGTAGATGCTATGGTCATGGCAGCAGCCAATAAAAAAGCTCATGGAGCAGAGCTTATCTGTCCATCTTCCTAACAGGGAGTCTAAGGCCTTAGACAGATTTGGCAAGCATATTTATGCCTCAGTGACCTTTGCCCTGAGGTCGCTGAATTATCTGGTACACTCTACCAGGTTACAAAGAGATTTGATCAAGGAGCTCTCCAAATCTGTTTCTGGGTCCATGTCTGTGGAGGACCAAAAAAAAAGCTTCTTCACAACTGGCCACCCTTCAGAACGTTTCCAGCATGTTCATGAGGTGGTTATCTCACCCGGCTGAGGGTACTTCAAGGGTGACAGGTGCAGGCATCATTAGGAGACATGTCTGTGTGATTTTAAGGAGTCCATCAATTCTTCATTCATCAATAGTCCCTTTGATGAATCATCCTTATTCAGCTCCAAAGTGAAGGAAACACTCTCAAGGAGAGAGCAAGATGGAAAGACCTTGTCTGTTGTTGGGGTTTATTTTTCTACCCTTCAGACATCCTTTTTATTTGGAATCAACAAGGTGGTAAGAAGATATGGTTTCACAAGTCCAAAGGGCCTTTCCAAGACTGATGAGGAGATGGTTCTCTATGGGGCAGAGGGGGGAGCTCTAAAGGAAGATGCCACCCTCATGGCAGAGGTGGCCTTCAGAACCAGGGTTTCAGGAATACATTCTTAGATAAACCCTACCAGTGAAAGTCTGCCTGGCTGCTATACTCTGTAGGCAATGGAGGTGCTTGTCTCTGCACCCAGAATCCTGGGCATCCATCCCAAGAGATACTTGGATGCAAAGGATTATATCCAGAGGTTACTGCATACCATTTTCCTATATCACCCTTATAAAAATGAAGAAAATTCCCAATGTTTCACCCAGTCAGAGGATGACTGCAACCTTGGAAACAGAAATGCTACTAGAAAAAATATATTTTTTTGTGCTAAAAATGACAAGGGGCTTGAGACTCATCCTGGATCTCAACAAGCTAAACCAGTACATGAAATACTCTAAGGTCTGGATGGTCACGGTTCAGTCCATTTTGCCCCTGCTGTGAAAGGACAATTGGATCTGCTTGACAGATCTTCAGGATGCATACTATCAGATCAAAATCAACAGGCACTCCAGAAGATATCTAAAGTTCCAGATGGAATTCAGTCATTACCAGTTCAGAGCACTGCCCTTTGGCCTCACCACAGCCCTCAGGTTGTTCACAAAATGCATGGCAGTGGTAGCTGCTCACCTGAGACTGCTGAGATTCTGGGTGTTTCCATATCTAGAGGACTGGCTCCTGACTGCTCCGACCAGGTGTCTACTTATATAAGCAAAGGACTACTTGCTCCAGTTATGTCACCATCTGGGCATCACAGTCAACTACAACAAGTCACAGCTCACAACTACCCAGAATCCGGAGTTCATAGGTGCACATCTAGACATGGTTAGTCAGATAGCATTACTTCCTTCAACAAGAGTACAAAACCTCAGATCCCAGGTCATGGAAGTGATCTCATATTCTTCTCCTTCAGCATGACTAGTCTTGCAAGCCTTAGGGTCCATGGCAGCAGCAGCAGTGACTCTGGTTCCATTAGCCAGATTTCATATGTGGATTCTGGAGTAGACTCTTTCAGTACAGTGGTCTATTCTTCAGCAGCCCTTGTACATTCCAGTCAGGATCACATAAGTTTGCAAGGAACACCTTCTTTGGTGGATTTGTTCAGATGAAGTTTCTCAGGCCTTTCCATTTGTTCTTTCTCTGCTGGTAGTCACAGTAACTAAGGACACCTCCCAATTGAAGCAGACATTTCATAAGAAGGACAGTTCAAGGTATGTGGTCTCCAGAAGAGGCCAGTTTGCACATCAGTTTCTTGGAAAAAGAGCAGTCCTCCTAATGTTGCAGTCCTTTCAAGATATTCTCCATTATGGGATGTTTATGATTTAAATGGAAAATATGTCTGTAGTCTGATACATCTACAAACAGGGGGAATCAGATCTTATCCTCTATGTCAAGAGGCTATGAGACTGTACCAATGGGTGATCTTTTCTGTCCACTTTCTCGTAGCAATGCACCTACTGAGGAAAGTCAGCATGATTGCAGACCAACTAAACAGGTCCTTTCTGATGTCTCACAAGTCATTTCTCAGTGTCAAAGTTGCGGAGAAGATTTTCTGTCAATGGGGCCATCACTGCTGCAATCTTTTTGCTTCTCCCTACAACTACAAATGCAACAGGTTCTTTGCTCTGATCCCTTGACTGGGGGAGTCCCTGAAAGATGCTTTAGTCTACAATTGGCCCTCCTGTTTCCTCTGTGCTTATCTGCTGTTTCATCTAATCCCCAAATTTCTACAGACACCAGTCCAGTTGAAGAGTATGGTTAATTCTCATTGCACCTTTTTTTTGGCCTCATCAAGTTTAGTTTCCCTTCCTATTGCCTTATCTTCTCTAGCTGCATTGAATACTGGAATCAAGTCCAGAAGTCCTCTCTCACACATCAGGAATGAAACATCTAGATGTCAATGGCCTTAAGCTGAATGCATGGTTTCTTCACTTCTAGTGATGGCTAGACAGTCCAGGTTTTCTTTCCCACTCTGTCATATACTTATGTCTTCTCAACAGATCCCTACTAGGAAAATTTACAAAGTAAATGAAAGAGATTTTCAATTTGGCCCCTCCAGAGAGATCTGGATCCTTTCTCTGCACCAATCTCCATGGTTCTTAAATTTCTGGCATCAGTTTTTTGTCAAAGGGATAAGTTATTTAACTGTCAAGGTTCAGTTGGCAGCTATTTCTAATTTTTATTCAGGAGAAAATCACTCTACTTTGGCTTCTTCAGATTCAGGCCTCCATTCAAGGATCCTCCTCCTCCATGGAATTTGACCATCGTGCTACAAGCTCTGACTCAACCTCCATTTGAACCATTGGCAAAGACAGACCTTAAATTCCTGTCTTACAAAATTATTTTTGTGGTCGCTCTCACTTCTGCTAGGCAAGTATCCAAACTCCAGGCCCTTTTCTTCAGATCTCCCCATTTGATTTTTCATAAAGATGGGGTTTCCCTATGCATGAACCCATCTTTTTTTACCTAATGTAGCTCCTGAATCCAACATTAATCAGGTTATCAGTCTACCTGTATTCTTACCAACATTTTCAAATAAGGGTGAATATATGCTACAGCTTTTGGACATGCAACAACAGATTAGATTTTATCTTCACAGATCTAAAGATTTCAGAAAGACTGACCAGTTATCTATATCTTTTTTCAAGAACAAATTGGGAAAAGCAGTGTCTAAAGTGACCCTAGCTAAATGATTGATGGATTGTATATCCGTTGTTTACAGAGAAATACTGATCTGCTGTTGTCATTTTCATTCATTCTTCAATGAATGGGTCTTGGATTTGACCGTCAGATTCAACTTGGGCACTTTTCACTAGAATTCTAGGATCCACCTTTTGAGATCCTCCTCTTACCTATAATGCCCGTGACCAGCGCACCACCCCAGATCTCATTTGCCACTCTAACAATTCAGTTGAGATTGCATTGTCTCAAGCACAGGCAGTGTTTTTTTCTGGGATAGTGAGTAAAAAAAATTTTAAGTTTAACTATTTTTTTTCTACTCATTACCTACTATTACCTCCTTTGTCCACTAAGCTAATTATACCTTTTACAACATTTCTTTACTATACTTTTTCTCCTTTTACCATAGCTGGTATTCGTCTATTTTACTTTACCTTTTTCCATGAGGTAATCTTATTACTATTGTTGGTATAAATTTCTGTTTCCTCTACCTTCTTTATAAAAAAAAAGAATCTTTCATTAAATTCTCTATCTTTTGATTGGATTTTTGCCGTTTGTCATAGTTTATAGCAGTGGCTGAAAAGCCTGCTGGATTTAAGAATTGCAATTCCTGTGGGCACAAGATACCCAACTCTGATGCCCACAGGGAGTGTATTTATTATTTAGGCCCTTCTCATCTAGATACTCCTTGTATAGTTTGTGCTGGCTTTAAAGCCAGAGCTATCAGTGATCGACATGACAAGTTGATGCTTAAGGGCCTTATACCTGTTTCTGCTCTTCATCTGCTGTTTCTACTTCAGGGGCTCAAACCCCCTCACAGAAATCTAAGTCTACAGAGTCTAGGAAGCATAGAACGTGCTCTCCTGTCAGGTCTACCAAATCTGCTCCTTCATTGGAACCTCCAGCTAAAATCTCCAAGCACTTGGATCTGAAATCCATGGATCCTACACCTTCAACCTCAAAATCTCCTTGGTTCTGAAGCCCTTGCTTTTCTCTGGAAACAGTGTCCCCAAGACTGAGGTCTCCTTTCCAACAAGAGACACCAATAAAGCCTTCTTGCCCTCCTTCCACTTCCTCTTTGATCAGGTCCTCCTGAAGTCTTTCCAAAGCAGAGGTGGATAGGATGATGAGACAATTTCTCAGATCACAGATCCAGATGAGGATCTTACATCAGATCCATGAGCCTTAAGCCTCCTTCACTTTCCCTCATTTCTCCTTCTCTGATCTGACCTTCTGTTTTGGAGCCCTTGGATCAGAGGTCTCCAAGAGTTGAACCGTCAGATCCAAAGACACATTTATCTTTGACTCCAGCTACTTACCTGATCTTTTGGCTCTGACTCCCGTTAAGCAGGACATGTCTCAGAGCCGAAGTGTTGGTGTTGCATCTGAGAGAATGACTTTGAAGCTTTCAGAGCCATTGCTTCCTCTCAGAGACTCTGCACTAGACAGCTCTGTTTTGACTCCTCCCTCAGATTTGAAGATCGGGGAGGCCCTAGTTTATTTGATCTAAGAGTTTCAGCTCTGGCTAGATTGACCTTGGCTTCTCCTGGTCCCTCTGCCTTTGAGGTGGGGGAGAGGGTTTTCTTCCACCCAAGAGCTGTTTCAACTCTTACCTCTTTGGATCCAATCCATGCTCCCCCTTCAGATACTGACTTTGAGTCTTTTCCTCCTACTCCACAGGGACAGCCAACCCATAAGAGCTTCCAGGTAGTTCCAGTTATGGAACTTAAAACCTCTTCCAATACTTTTCCAGAACACCACACTGAAGAGGTCCCCTGGAAGAGGTTGTGCAAAAGGAAGCACTTAGATTCCCCTGAGGTGTCTTTGACTGAAGACACAGATTTTGTTGAAGGGGAAGAGTCCCCAAGATCTCTGCCAGAAGACGTCTCCTTCTGAGACTTTGAGAAATCCTATGCAAAAGGTGGTTGGTCCTCCAAAACCCCTTCCCAGGAGGAATCAGTGTCCCTAGAAGTCTTCAAGTGTGGCCTGTCTACGTCTCAGGTTACCCTCCAGCAGTGGGATCTTGTTTCCCACTGGGCATGGAAGGAACCAGATACCATAGAATCAATTCCATGGCATCTGGATAAGATTCTTGGAGCACCTAAAGCTAGACAGTTTTGGAGTAAGGGAATCCCCTTGGATGTCATGGTTGTTGCAGCAGCTACCAAAAAGGAGTTGACTGAATAGAGCTCCTCTGTCCATCTCCCTAATATGGAATCTAGGGCATTGGACAGGTATGGGATGCAAGTTTATGCCTCAGCAACAACTACCTTATGGTTGCTAAACTATCTAGCACACTTCCCTAGGTTACAGAGGGTCTTACTCAAGGAACTGTCTAACTCTACCCTTGGGTCCATGTCAACAGAGGAAGAGAAGACCTTTTCCTCTCGACTGACCACCCTACAAGCAATTTTGAATGTGTCCATGAGGCTGATCTCTCATGCAGCTTAGGGTTCCTTATGGGCCGCAGGTTCAGGCATAGCCATTAGGAGATATGCCTGGAGCAGTCGTGCGATTTTGTGGAGCCCTTCAACATGTCATTCATCAGTGCTCCCTTTGATGGTTCCTCTCTGTTTGCTCCCACTGTTAAAGAGACACTTTCCCATAGTGAGCAGGATGGAAAGACATTGTCTGTGTGAAAATCTGTTTTCCTACCCCGCAGAGACTAGTTTCTAGGAATCAATATGGTGGTAAGAAGATGTGGTTCCAGAAGTCTGAAGGACCTTGTCAGGACTCAAATGGAGATGTTTCTTCTAGACGCAGAGGGGGAAATAATAATGGGAGTCACTGCCAACATGGCAAAGGGGGGTCAGCAAACCCACGGCATCTGAGATTCCTTCTCGGATAAACCATTTCAGAGTTTCTGACGTTCTGACCAACTGTTCTTCTCTTGAGACAGTCAGGGTGCTTGTCTTTGTAGCTAAAAGTCTGGGCAGCCGTCATAAAAGTTATGTGGGTGCAAATAACAGTATTCAGAGGATATTTCATTCCTTTTTACAAATTCCCTTTATGAAAAGAAAATATCTCCCCAATGTTATACCCAATCAGTGGGAGTTAACAGCTCTGGAGATTCAAAAGCTGCTAGACAAAAGAGTCATCCAAGAGGTCCCAGCACACCAAAGAGGATCCAGATTTTACTTAAAGTTATTTCAGTGCCAAAGAAAACACGGGACCTGAGATCTATTCTGGATCTCAGTTATCTGAACCAGTTTGTAAACAACTCCAAGTTCCGGATGGTCATGGTTCAGTCCATTCTGCCTCTGTTACAGAAGGACAACTGGATGTGCTTGGTAGATCTTCAGGATGCATACTATCGCACAAAATGAACAGTCACTCTCAAAGATACCTACACTTCCAGCTGGGAGCCACTCATTATCTGTTCAGAGCCCTGCCCTTTGGTTTCAACACAGCCCCCAGGATGTTCACCAAATGCATGGCAGTGGTAGCAGCTCATCTAAGACTGTATGGATTCAGAGTGTTTCCTTATTTAAATGACTAGCTCCTCACTACACCAACCAGGCATATGGTAGGAAAAGCCAGGGGACTACTTATTCCGATTATGTCAATCCCTAAGAATCACAATCATTCTTTCTAAGCCCAACCTTCAACCAGTTCTAGTCTTGGAGTTTATAGGGGCTAGGCTAGATACAGTCAGTCATCTTGCTCTCCTACTACAAAACAAAATTCTTGCCTTGCGATAGCATGTCAGACAGTTTTTTTTCCTCACCCCTTTCCCGGTTCTCAAAGCCCTAGGATCAATGGCTGCAGCGATTACCTTGATACCTAATTCTCATTTTCACATGTGTATCCTCCAGTGGACTATAGCAGTTCAATGGTCCATTTTTCGACAGCCCTTGCTACAGCCTATAAAACTATCTCGAGTCTGTAAGGACTGCCTACTGTAGTGGATTTAGTCTGATAAGATTTGTCAAGGATGGCCCTTTATCCTTCCTCCCTCAAATGCCATGTTGACCATGGATGCCTCCCAGTTGGGGTTGGGGGGCATTATTTGGGATAGACTGTTCAAGGCACATGTCTCCAGAAGAGACCAAATTGCATACAAATGCCTTAGAAATGACAGAGGTCGTTTTAGCATTGCAAGACTTTCAGAACTCTATTTCTGTAGGGACAATTGCTGTCCAAATTGACAATATGTCCATAGTTTGGTATATCAGCAAACAAGGGGGAGCCAGATCTTACTCCCTTTTCCAAGAAGCAATGGGTGATCTCCCCCAGCTGCCTTCCTGTAGCAATGCACATACTAGGGAAATCCAACATTCTAGAAGACAAGCTCAGCAGGACTGTCCTGATGCCTCACAAGTGATATCTCAATCATTCAGTGACAAATATGATCTTTCACAAATGGGGTCATCCTTGCTGCAATCTATTCACTTCTCCCCTCGACAACAAATGCAACAGTTTTGTTGCCCTAATTCCCCCTCTGGAACAGTCACTGAGAGATACTGTAGTCCATGTTTGGCCCTCCAGTCTCTTATATGCTTATTCTTCCCTACCTCTAATCCCCAAAATTCCTTCAGAAATCACTTCAGTTGAAGAGCAAAGTAATCCTCATTGTCCCCGTCTGGCCTTGGCGAGTGTGGTTCCCTTTCCTATGGTCTCACGTATGATGTCCACCTTAGGCACTGGACCCCAGTCCAGACCTTCTTTTATATCCATCAGGGATGATTCATCAGACATTACAGACCTAAGATTGCATGGTTTCTCCAATTCCAATGATGGCTACATATTGCAGGCTTTCCTCTCCTGTTCACCAAATTTTATCCTCATCCTAAAAACCATCTACAAAGAAGATTTATAAAAATAAATGGAATATTTTCTTGTTGGGCACAGAGAGAGAGTTGTATCCTTTCACTGCTCCAAACCCTGCTGTTTTAGATTTTCTTGCTTCAATTTTTGAAAGTGGTCTTAGTTTCTACACAATCAAAGTTCAGCTGGCAGCCATCTCCAACTATCATATTGGAGATAATGCTTCCCGTTTAGCCTCATCCACATTACGTACAGCATTCCTTGAGGGTACCTTTTTACTGAGGCCTCCAATAAAGGATCCCACTCCACCTTGAAATCTTACTGTTATGTATCAGAGTTTGATACAATCTCCTTTTGAACCTTCATCTAAGGCAGATCTCAAATTTATTTCTTGGAAAACCATCTTTCTTGTGCCTATTACTTTTGTGAGGTGAGTCTCTGAACTCCAAGCACTCTTTTCAAAACCACCTTATTTAACTTTCCATAAAGATAAGGTTACTTTACATAGTAATCCTTTATTTGTACCCAAAATTGCCTCTGAAACAATCATCAGTCAATTGATCAACTTGCCATTTTTCTTTCATAAATTTGACAATAAAGAATACATGCTTCATCTTTTAGATGTACATAGGCAACTTTATTTCTATCTTCACAGGACAAAAGAAATTTGAAAAACTGGCCAATTGTTTGTTTCCTTTGCCAATAACAAATTGGGGAACCAGTATCTAAAACTACACTAGCCAAATCGATAATGGATTGTATTTCTTATGTTCATTCTTCAAGAAGTTTACCCTTGTCAAAACAACTAAAAGCACACACAACTAGGTCAATGGCTACATCAGCTGCTTTTTGAGCCAGAGCTTTTATTGATGACATTTGTGCAGCTGCCATTTGGTCTAATGCTCATACCTTTATTGCTTATTACAAGTTGGATATCATCTCGATAAACAGGGCTGCATTCTGTTCTGCGGTTCTCTGGAATATTGTTCCATGAGGGCCACCTGAGGTTACTGTAGCTGGAAGTTCTGTCCCATTCATTGAGGAATGAATGAAAATGACAAAAACAGACATAAAAGTTATATACTCACTTTAACTATGCATCTGTGTTGTCCATTTTAATTCTTCCTCAACTCCCCCCATCCATGTTTTTGGGACCTGATGAAGTTTTTTGTTAGGAACCACAGGGTTAGGAACCACAGTTCCTGTTTGAGCCCCTGTACTGTTACTATACTATTTTTCTGTGTTATTATTATTATTATTATTATTATTATTATTATTATTATTATTATTATTATTATTATTATGGTATATATTTAGATAGTTGTATAGTAGCCACAAACTCAATCTGAGGTAGTGAAGTGGCCAGGGGCATTATGGGTAAAATAGGAGCTCAAGAGTCAGATCCTAGAATCTAGTGAAAAGTGGCAGAGTCAGATCTGAGACCCATTCATTGAGGAAAAAATGAAACTGGACAGCACAGATACATAGTTATGGTGAGTACATAACTTTTAATCTTTGCCTAAGCCCCCAAAACACATTTCACAAGGTCTGTCGCCACTTCAACTGCTTTTTGGTCAAGAAAGTATTTAGATGAGAATTGTGCCACTGCCACTTGGTCCAATGCTCATGCTTTTATTGCTCATTACAAGTTAGATTTGCTTTCCTGGAACAGGCCAGCATTTGGCTCCATTGTATTCCAGAATATCCTTCCATGAGGACTACCCAATGCTAATCTAGCCGGAGAGACTGTGACAGTTGAGGAATGAATGAAAATGACAACATCAGATACAAAAGTTATGCACTCACCAAAATGATGCATCTGTGTTATTCATTTTCTTTCTTCCTCAACTTCCTGCCCTCCATCCTCCTTCCCTTTCTTTCTGGTGACACCTAAGGAATGCCCTTTCTTGGAACCTGATTGTTCCCTATTCTAACCCTAAGCCTCTTTTTCTATGCCTCTGTCCTTTTTATATTAATTTGGCTTTATGCATATGTTATTTGGGACAGCAAACCTAATATGAGGTGTGCTTGGATGATAGGACATTATGGGTAAAGGGAGGAGATTGAGAGTTGGATATGTGAATCTGGTAAAAATGGCTCATCTGGATCCTAGGGTCAGATCCATGATCCACCAGTTAAGGAAGAATGAAAATGGACAACACAGATGCATTTTTATGGTGAGTACATAACTTTTGTTTATCCATGCTAAGATGCATGTTTTTGCTTGTGTCTACTTACATTGTAATCTGTTTTTTTTTTATCTTTATTCCCCGCCCCCAGATGCGAAAACAACTTGCATGCTTTCAAAAATCATTAACCTTTAGATCTGTGTTCTGTCTTTTATTGCTTTATCATCATCTTATCTCTATGGAAACATAAATAAAAAAAGAAAAAATGTAGTCTTCTGCTGTAGCCCGAAAGACAAGCTGAAGCATTTTTTGGCAAACAAAGGCTTTTCTTTATATTCTTTGTTTTCACATTTACTTGTTTCCGCTTAAAATGTGTTATTAGATTAAGCCAAGGGTCTTAATGTAGACATTCCCCTGTGCAAAAGTAAGAGAAAACATATCACTTCTACAGATATTATGATTGTACTTTTACACACCATCCCCCACCTCAACAACCCAAGATTACAGCCTATTAACTTAAACATGCTTTTGTCTACCTTTTCTTTTGTTTTGTACTGTAATGCCTACATTTCTTAATACCGAAAAAAAAAGAAATTGAAGAGAAAGAATGGGGGGAAGGTATCTGTTTACTTAGTAACTTTATCACATAGAAGAACAAGTAAAAATATTTTACTGTGAAATTTGTAATTATATACTTTGAAAAGTTTTATGGAAATACTGTTAAGAACAAAAACTGTTTTGCTTACAGTTGCATTTTTCCTTCCTTTTCCCCTCCACTCAAAAGTCCTTCCAAACATTAATGACATGAAGTGAGGCAAATTATTTTCAGTTCCTCACAAGTTTAACAAAGTGAACAGCAGTCCACTCCTTCCACTTATTCTTATTTATTTATTTTGACATTTGTTACTCAGGTATGTCCAGCTGAGTGATAGCCCATTTTCATCAGATGCCCCGGGGGGGAAAGTCCCATACAGAAACAATTACAAATACTTACAAAAACAGTTGCAAACAAAGAGTAATAGCAATTACAGAAGATTTTTAAATACATAGAATACATCTTAGAAGTTTGATTGAATACAAAACAAAAGTCATTAGAGCTATGTAGTTTGATATACAGTAAATCTATGAAGGAAGAGGAGGAGAAGAAGAAAAAAATAGAAGAAGGAGGTTACAAGATAGACATATAAGGTAAAGAAATAAGGTGTAGAGAAGAGTGAATACGTAGCTAGGGGAAGAGAGGAAGAAGAGGAGTTAAGATGAGTAAAGTAGGAAGAGGAAGTAAGCAGATAAACAGTTAGTGGATGTAAGATTTTAAGCTGGGTTTTTGGCATGAACAGATCCAAAAATTCTGTAGGTTTTCCTTTAATAGATTTTTGAAGCTATGGTTTATAGGTGTTTACTAGGCTAATGACCACAAGGGCTTTTTTTTAAGACTATCCATGCATTCCAAATCTCTGACAAGTTCTGATACACTTGATATGTGTAAGCAGGGGCCTGGGAGATGAACCATTTACAGGTAGCCTATGTCCATTAGAGACATAAGTGCTAAATCAGGGATGAATTTCTGGTTCCCCATCCAATTATCCAGGTTGCACTTGAATTGGTTTAGGGAGGAATGTGTATGGGGCAGATTTCTAATATTCAGTGGTAGTTTGTTCCAGACTAGTGCAACTGAGAAGTTATGTAAATGTTGTTGTTTTAGTCTTATGGATAGATAAGCAAGACTGATCAGAGCTTCAAAGAGAGCGGGAGTAAAGGGATATAAGGGAAGAGATGGCAGGGCAGGAGGAGGGATTGTTAAGGATGGAGTGAATCAAGGACAGTTTGGGGAGTATGACTAGATGTCACTGTTCTAATCAGTGAAGAGTTAGTAGAGAAAGGCAGTAGTGTGAGTTGTATGGTTGGTTAGCAGCAAACCTGGTCTTAAGAGAGGATTTTCAGTTGGTCAAGACTGGGTAGGCATAGAGTAGGTTGGGAAGAAGTTAAGCATAGGCAAGATAAATTCTTGAGTCATGTGTGAGGTATTTTATATCTCTGTAAAGCAGTCCTAGTTTTTGATGTGTCTTCTTTATACAGTTTAAAATATGCAAATCAGATTTAAGTTGGTTATCTATGATTACACCCTTTAGCTTAGTTTGTGTTTCAACATTTATGACAGTGTTGTTAAGTGATGTGAATTGATGGTGAATGATGTTTTATGATGGAAAATGGACTTGGGTAGAAATAGGAGAAGTTTATTTTTAGGGTGGATTGTTAGTAATCCAATTTTCAACAGAATGAAAGGAGTTTTGGGTAAGTGAGTGGAGATCAGACATAGCATCAGAGATAGAAATGATGGTGGAGTCATCAGCATATTGTATGAGAGTGGAATTGGAGCAGGAGGTATGAAGACTGTTGGAGAAAATGCTGAATAATAGTGGTCCGAGGATGGATCTTTGAGGTACACCAGTGTAAATGGGAAGAAAGGAGGAGAAGGAAGAGAGCCATATGACAGACTGCTGCCTGTCGGAGAGGTAGCTAAAAAATCATGTCAGGGTAGGTTTAGCAATATTAAGGTCAGCCAGTTTGGTAAGGAGTAGGGAGTGGGACACAGTGTCAAAGGCTTTGGAGAGGTCTAGGAATAGACAGAGGACAAGTTTGTTGTTGTCTCTGATTTATGAGATTGTTTAGGGTAAGGTAATTAGAGAAGTGGTAATGTTGTCATTGGGGCGGACGCCATATTGTGTGGGTGTGAGTAGATTTTCCTGCAATAGGTGGTCCAGTAGTTAAATATGGATACAGTTTTCAAGTAACTTTGAAAGGGGGGATAGAATAGCTTTAGGACGGAAGTTAAATGAGTCAGTGGAGGGCCTACCTTTGTGGATGGGAATAGTATAAAATTGTTTCCATATAGATGGGATGATATTATTGGATAGATCAGTTAATCAGGATGGAGACAGGGTAAGCTACAGAATTAGCAGCAATATTTAGGAAGGTAGGATAGGGTGTCAACTGTGGTAGAGCAAGGCTTTAGTTTGTTGAGAAGAGATTTTATGTAGGTAGTGGGGATGGGTTTGAGTGAGAAGGTAGTAGTTTGAGTTGATGGAGGAGGGGAATGGGGGAGGTTAGTGGTATTGCTATTTATTTATACATTTGTATTTCACAAATGTGATTGATGATTAGCAGTCTCACATTCATTCACTAATTTCCTTATTGCCAGTCATCTTTTTCTTCTTCATCTCCATCTCCATCTCCCAGCTCCAGATTCCAGTTCAAGTCCAAGGTACTCCAGATACTTCTAGTCAGTTCCTGTGCTTTTCTGTCTCTCAGGCGTTTTCGTTTAGAACAGTGGTAAACATTTCACTGGCAGCATCTTTCCATGTGCTGCATTATCAGAAGAATGACAATCAAAGTCCCCTCCTGCTTGATGCTCAATTTATGTTGGACAGTTTTGCTTTTCTGTATTAGCCTGTTCTGCATCAAAAAATGACTTTGATCTTCCAGGGAAAATATCCTGAAGATAGCTGGTATAGCAACTTAAATCTCACACATGTCTCTCAACATTCCCTGATTACTGCAATACATTTGTTTCTCCTCTGCCTGTAGTACAGTAAATAAGCATTCTGTACAAACATGTTGCTGTCTCCAACTTTTAGTACATTTTGCCACAGTTTTGTCAGGGTTAACCCTTTCTGCTGGTAGTTTTGCATCTTTACTAATAAATGTCTTGGCTGCATTCTCATGGCCAGATTTGGAAGATTCTTTTCAGTTAGCAGTTTCTGATGTGGAATACCAGTCCCATTGCTTATTTGTGCCTTCATAAAATTAATAGTTTGTTCCTTGTAGTTTTTCTGGTACAGTAGAAAATCTGATATTTTCTGTATGTGTTCTGTCCTCTAATTCTATTTTTTTAAACACCTCTTCTTGAGCAGTCTCATAGTCAGACAGCCTTTACTTCATTTTGACCTCTGATTTTTGCAGTTTTAACAGCTCATCTGACTTTCTGTTTAAAGCTTCATCCATTTTTCCAACCTTTTGTATTTGAGTTGATATACTCCATCAGTGTTTCATTTAGTTTAATCAGCTTTGAGCACATTTGACTTATTTTTTCCCTCTAAATTACTGGAAGTCATATCTTGTGCCAAAGCTGGAGCTTGAACTGTTTTTTGATGAACATCTGCAGGATTCTTTCCATTCAGTGTTTTTTCTATCTTTTCTAGTTGATTTTCTTTCGGGTTTTCTTAGTTTCTTCTTTGCTGACATCCAGGCAGTGCACTTACTAGCCAGCAGCTGAATTTTACTCAAGCTGACAATATCATTGACTGTTGTTTCTCAGTATCTGTTTTCACACAGGCTGAAGTTAAGCTGCTCATCTTGAAAGTTACCTGAAGTAGTAGATTTGTTAACAGTAATATGGATCTCTAGGAGTTCCAAGTTAGGGTCAGTGGAATTCGACGATGGTGCTTCTGACAAATGCATATACTCTCCATAGCTGCCTAAGGGCCTGAAAGGTTAAGTGCTAAACCCTGGTATAAAGGGAGCACTGTCATGGCATTGAAACTATGTCTCATACATAGACAGACTATATAAGTTAAGCTAGCAGAATTCACTTGCTGCATTGTGAAGTTTGTATACACTAAGGAGCTTACTGTACAAATTCCAGTATTTAAAACTTCAGTATGATGCTTCTGTGACCAGCAAAAGAATGTCAAAATCTGAAAAGATGCAACATATTTAGATAAATCTATTTTAAAAAAAGTTTCAGTTTGACTTTAGAAAGATAAACATATTTTTTTTGCATTTAAAAGAGTTAGAGATGATATGATACTTGCTTGCAAGGCCTTTCAAATCAAATATTACTTTGCAGTCTTGACCAGAGAACTCAGTCAGTAAAGGAGATGAAAAGTATGAGATGTTAATGAGCCGTTTCCTGCAGTTCAGTGTTTTATCGCCATAGCCTCCACTAGCCTATTATGTGACTCTGAAGTAGTCAATTAAATGAAAACTCAACTCTCTTCTGGAACTTACCTCAACCTTAGCATTCTTTTCTTCCTACTGTATAGCTGACACATGATTTATGTACTAGAAACCTGCCTGTACTTTATAAAACTTGCATATGTTCTTCATAAGGGTCACTGCTATAGTAGCCTAAGCTATATGGGTTGTACAGCCAGCTTCCAAAGTTTTTAGGGTACTTTCTATGTACCCAAGCAGTTATTTAGCTCAATCTGAAATGCCTAAATGTCAGATTTGGGGGGCCAAGCTTTCCTGTTACTGAATAGAGCACTCCTTTGTGGGCTTTTGAGGATCGACTGTCACCTAATGCTGTACTATTGCTGGGCAGATTCCCTTCAGAGAAAAAAATTAACTTTGCTTTTTATGACAGAAAACCATACTTTTTCATTCAAACGTATTTAATTAAGCTAGGAGAAAGTGTTTATAATGACAGTCACATGACTTTCGTTAACTTTTAAATGGGGATGTTACTTGTTTCCTTTTGTGGTAAAAAAGTTTTTAAAACTAATTTTAAACCATTTTTTCTGTTTTTTTTTTCTGTGGTAAAAGTTGTGTTATTTTACTTTGGGGGCTGGGGGAAGTGCTTAAAGTGCTTTTTACTGTGTTTTATTAGGGAAAAAGTTATTTTTTACAACTTAACCAGTTTTACTGACTATTTCTGCCGTGCTCTTTCAGAACTCAGTCACCTGTTTTAATTTAGACATAGAACAACCTAGCAGCTTTATGGTTCTACTTTCTTCCTGCCACAAAAAGAAAAAGATTGTTAATCAGCCTTTACCACCGCAGCACACCGATAAAATGCGTCAGACTCTTGTGGGTGACTCTGCTGTGGCTAAAGCTGGTTCCTAAGACCACTCATTCTTTTCCTTGGGTCCTACTTGTGAAGTCCTTACAACCACCATGGTCCAAGGTTTAGACATATCCTCTATGGCTTTTTCAGTGCCCTTGATCAGTAAGGAAGAAAGGGCAAGCAATCCCATTCTGTTAAGCCAAAATATTGAGCCCATCATTAGGAAGATTTCCGGGTAAATCTGTTTCTACAGATATTCCTGTCATAAAGAAACAAAAACTTTTTTGTTTTTATCAAAATGTTTTTATTCATTTTATAACACAATAACTTAACAGTATAGTAACAAGAAAAAACAAATAAACTATATACAATGTCCATAACAACTAAAAAACAATATACATAGGAGTACACTTAATATTTCTGTAGCAGATTAGCAATTTTGTACAAGCAATTAAGTGATGCGTTGTGTTGTTAGTCCTTATTTTAACAGTAGCAATCTAATTCTTGCAAATGTATTTCACAAGATGAATAAACTCAACTTTAAAGACAGGAGTAGATTGGGATTTCCAATTTTTAGTAACACGTTTCCTTGCTATAGAGAGACTAGACCATAGTAAAAATGTTTGGTTTTTAGGAATGACTTCAGGAACAGGAACTTTGAAAAGGATAAGGGAGTCAGAAATGATATAGTTGTTATTCCGTAGAGCTTTACAAAGATATTTAAAGTCTAACCAAAATGGGGAAATTATTTTGCAATTAACAACCATGTGTATCCAGTAAGCATCAGGGTGTCCACATCTCCAGCATTTCATTTAATCTTTATTTTATATTATTGCTAGTCTATGTGGGGTGAAAAACATCTATGTAAAAAATTCTATGTGTATACTCCCCAGAACAGGGAAGATGTGGATTCCTTCACTGACTGTAAATATTTTTTTTTTATCTTTTTCTGAGAATACTTCTCTATTAACTTCAGTTGAATAATTCTAAAAAGAAACATCTGTTTTGCTAAAATCATTTCTGAGAATTTTATAAATAACAGATATGGATGAAGTGTTCTTGGGTGAGCTATTAATAATTGTTGAGATTAAATCCATGATTTTTAAGTTACTCTTATTGTATGCCTCTAATAAGTGTATGAGCTTAATATGTATAAAATCCTTACAAGTTTGGCTGTCCAGCCAGTTTCAATTTTGCAAACTATATCTGCTGATCAAATAGTCTGCAGAACTTATTTTATTAGGTGAGAGAAATTGATTCCAATTTACCTTTCTTAAATTCTAACATTTTCTGAGTAGCAAAAGATATCAAGTGTTAATTTGTGTAAGCAATAGGCAACATAATTATTAATAAATTCTTAATTAATTGATTAGAAAACATAAGTTTTTTTTTTAAACAACAGCAATATTTGGTTTATAACAGGTGTGAGAACAAGCTTTGACCTTTCACTTTGAATGTATATTTTTAAAATTCATATAAAGATGTTTGTATGTATTTGAGTATATGGTTCAAGCAATGTCCTATTACTATTTAGAAGTAAGGTTTCATGTATTGATTTCCAATATGATGTATAAGAACTATTATTCCAAAGCAACACTATGTTAATAAATGCGAAGTTTAAATAAAAATCAATATTTGGAAACCCTATACCTCCTTCATCCCAGCTTGTGGTGTTTGAGAAAAGAGAAATTCTTGGGATACCAAAGGAAGTTGAGTAATAAGTTATTAATTTTCTGTTTAATTTTGACAGGAGGGGGAATTATTAGAGTTTGGCCAATGAATAAGATTTTAGGTAACAGCATCATTTTGATTGAAGTTAGTCTGTTTTCATATGTGAAAAAGAGTCTGTTCCAGCTGTTAATTAGACTAGTAATTTAGTTTATAAGTTGTTAGTAATTAGAGGTGAGCGATTTTTTATAATTAGATTCAGTAATGATACCTAGATATTTAATATGCGTGCCCTCAGTTTGTCTCTTTTTGATCTAAGTTTCATAGTAACATTTTTATTCAGAAGAAGTGCCTGAGTTTTGTTGTGATTGAATTTTAGACAAGAGATGTTTGCAAAGAAGTATAGATTATGTAATAGGTAATCTACTGAATTTTCAATATTATTAGAAGTTATTAGTAGGTCATCAGCAAACAGTTGTATTTTGGAGGTTAATTTGTTTGACACTTTATATCCTTTAATGCTGTCATTATTTCTAACATAATTTGCAAGAGGCTCAATAGCCAGGGCAAAGAGTAATGGGGAGTGGGGGCATCCCTGTTTAGTACCTCTTAATATTTTGAATGGACTAGATAGATAAAATCCAAACCTTACATATATTTTCATATAGTTTTTTTAATTAATTCTATAACTTTGGGGAGAACTTGTATTTTTGCAAAGCTTTAAACAGATATGGCCAACTTAGGCAGCTGAAAGCTTTATCTATATCAAGGCTTAAAATAGAAAGCTCTTTTTTTTCTTGTTTTCTAAATCGATTAAGCACAGTAATTTAATTACACTGTCTTGTACCTTTCTGTTTTTGATAAACCCAGTTTGGTCTTCATGAATTAAAATTGAAAGAATATTATTTAATCTGTCTGCTAAGATAAACATGAATATCTTGTAATCGATGTTAAGCAAAGAAATTGGCCTGTATGATGTGCCAAGTTTGGGTTCTTTATTTGGTTTTAGAATGGGAGAGATGATAGAATATTTCCATGAGTGAGGGATGCTTGCTGTAGTTCTAACTTCTTGAAATGCATTGAGTAAGATTTTCAAGATGTTATCAGGTAGGAGTTTGTAAAATTCCGGAATTAGACCATCCAGCCCTCGTGCCTTTTTTGTCTTAAGATTTTTTATTTATTCCTTTAATTCTTTAAAGGAAAAGGGTTTGTCCATGTTATTAATATTGTATTTGGATAGCTTCTTTTGAATATTATTAGCTAGAAAGTTGTCTATACTTTTATCACTTATAGATGAGTTATTATTATTAATATTCTTGTAATAGTTTTTAAAACATAAGATATTTTCTAGATCTGTAACTTTAATACTCTGATTATTTCTAGTGTATATTCTTTCCTTTATATGACTTTTTTCATTTAAATGTTTAGATCTAACATTTAAATGTTTAGATCTAATCACAATCCTGTGCAGTAGGATTGTAATCTGATTTTTCCAGATTTATTGATATTTTATGCTGCATAATATCCTGATATTCCTTGTTCAGTTTATATATGTCAGCTAATGTAGATTTGTCATTTGATGTAAATTTTAGTTTTAATTTATCAATTTCTTTTTGTATGCCTACTAGCTTTTTATCCCACTCTTTTCTTTTATTTATATACCAATTTTTGACTTTACAACATAAGACTACCTTTAAAGTGTCCCATAGGATAATATCTGAAACCTCTCCATTATATTGGCATCTAGGTAAAACTTTATTTCATATAGAACCCATTCTTTAAATCCTTGTACTGTTACTAGATAAGCAGGTAGTCTTTGGCAGATGTTTAAGGGGTTAGTATTAAGTGTTACATTGAAAGTGATAGCATTGTTGTCAGACACAGGGCATGATGTCAACATTACATTATCAGTTTTGGCCAGTAAAGAACTGGTTACAAAGACTTTGTCTATGTTGGTCTGTGTGACAAATCTGTAAGAGTAGTGAGAATACTTCACGGAGGATAATATTTTTATATTGTCAATGTCAATTTCTGTCTTTTATGTAGTTGTTCAAGTGCTTGTCAACAAGGGACATCGTCAAGGGCTTAGAGCTTGTGGTATCAGTGGCAGACAAGATACAATTAAAATCACCCGCTAATTGTAACTCACCTTTAGACTTTAATGTTATGGTATTTAAATGTTTTTTTCACAGTTTTGGTACCAATACCCAGTATCCAGTAGGTGTTTGCAAAAGTGTACATGTTTTATCTAGTTTTAGTATGACTAAAGCAAGCATACCATCATTGCTTGAGTATGAGTCAACTATTTTTGGAATTCTCATTGATTTTCTGTGTAAAACTAGGACACCCCTTCTTTTGTGGTTGTAGTTTGAACTTACCAAAATCTTAAAGGTTAATTTGTTTAGATCTTCTGTTACTAAGCGGGATTCCTGAATGAATACAAAACTTGCTTTATGTAGCATTAAATATTTTTTGACACTACTCCTTTTCATGGGGTTGTTCAACCCATTAACATTAGTAGATATAATGTTAAATATTATCATTTGATGGAGACTGGTATTATAAGTAAAATTGAAAAGTACTTTTCTTGATTCATTATGACAAATAATTTTTTTTAAACTGTTATGGGCAATTTAAAAACTGTACATTTGAAAATAAAACTGTATATTTTCATAACCTTCTGCATGGATAAAATATATCCAGGCTTACTATATCTCTCATAGATGCCACAAACTAACCATCTCATGACATCTACTGGGAATTCCTAGCTACTACAGGTTAATAGCAAACAGAAGAGAAACTGTAAGTACATTAAAAACATACAAAAGGAAAATTAAATTCAATATACTATATATGCATGAACTAAGAGCATGAAGCTGTATACAGTTTCTTAAAATTTTTTTAATCTCAACAGACTAAGAAATTGATTAATCCTAATTGTTTGCTGCTATGAGTAAATACAGGACTGTAATGCCATTAAAGCAGACAAGAAATGAGATGCATTTAAAACTGTCACTATCAAAAATATATTTAATTCTTATTTAAATATAAATGTAATTCAGATTAAATAAATCAGTATTTACAGTATAACATATGCTTATACAACTTTTTAGATTAAAAAAATAATTGTTAAATGAATAAACATACAGTTCAAATGATCATTCTTGAATCTGATTGGCTGTTCAGTGAAGAGAAACAGGTTCAGAGGTCACACCTACTTCCTGGAAGACAGCTGAGATTGTTTCTGATGAGTCTGTTAGCTAACTGAAGCCTTTGTCAAAATTCCATCCAAAAAGTAAGTAGGCAGGAATTTTCTAGTGAAGTGGAGCTTTTAAGCATAACTTGTAAAATGATGGATATTTAAAATAAAGGCTCCAAATTACCAACCATACACAGCTATAAGATATATTAGCTAAATGGAGCACATTGCAGAAGTTCACTTAAGTAGTAAATGTATATATAATAATAAAATGTCACCACTTTCTTTTTAATTACTTAACATTAACACAGTAAGCATTTCTCTCTCCTGCAGTAATTAAATACTATGAACTAGGACTAAAACATAAAAGAAAGGCATATTCATGAAGAAATAAGTATAGGATATAAAAGAAGTATATAAAGAAACAAAAAATATACTTCAGTCTTAGTGAACTCAGAGTTTAGTGCAGGCTCTTGACTCTTCCTGTATGACTGTTTCTGGTAAAAAAAGGAAATGATTCTTCATTTTCTGAAAACATTCAATAGTTTGAACCATAACATGATTCTAAAAGGACATATTTTGTGTTGCCTCATCAGAATCCTGATTCAGACTCTAAGCAGAGTGTGGCTTTTGCCAGTGCTTTTGAAGGATTTCCTTTCTCTGGAACTATTTCTGTAATGAATCATTATCAGTCATGAACTTGTCTCAGTGGGAAAACAGTGGGATTTTTCAGTCCCTCAATAAGTATTATGATTTGTTACAACTGGAATTTCCAGAACCTACTCCTATTCTTCCTGTTCTACCTGCTTTGGATGATGATTTTCTCACAGTCTGCAATTTTCATGGTAGTCAACCTGCTTCCTCCAAGAAAGAAGATAGCCTTTATAAATTCTCAAAGTCTTTTAAGTTATTATACTGTCATCCCAGATCTGACCTAGCAGCTATTGCTTTAGTGAATTCAGATACTGCTAAACATATCTATCATTAACCCTAAACCCTCTTCTTCAGACAAGAATGGTAAGGCTTTTTGATAAATTTTTTGGGAAAAGTGTGTTCTTGAGAAACACTTGTTTTTTTTGCATTCTCATCTGTCAAGTTCATATGCTTATATTTATGCTTACCTCTTGTGAGAATATGAGGAATATTTTGCCATCTGTTTCATCTTGTGAGGAGAAATCTGCTTTGTACAATGTGGTTTCTTTTGGGTCTAAATTGACTACCCACTCTTTGAAATGTGTTTATGATTTGCTGAAGCCAATTCCAAGAATTCTGCAATTTGAACTATTATGAGGAAATTTACCTAGCTGCATTCTCAAAACCTCATAGAGGGTGTCAGAAATGAGATTTTGAATTCTCCCCTATATAGCGAACTAGTTTTGGACCTTCTATTGCAAAAGTCATTGAAAAGAGTGATGAGATAGGAAGGCTGAGTCATGAGATGTTTCAGATATTTCACCCTGTTTCTGTAAGTTTGTCAAATGATTCAATGCTCCCCTCCACAACTTACCTTAAAAAGCAAAATAAACAATCCCAACAAGCTGCTGGAAAGAAAATGTTTAAAAAGCAATGCTAGGGAAGTTCCAAAAAGAAAGCAGAAGCCCCGCCCCCAGGACAAAGGACAGTTTAATAAGTTGGAGTGACTATATTCAGGATTTCCACCCTTTCAGAAAGCCTAATCCTCTGCTACTCTTGGCAACAGATTGTTTCAGACAGGTTATGAGAGTAGACCATCAAAGTTATACATGGCAGTGGGAGTCTCTTCCTCCCTTTTGGGGGATTCCTCTTCACTTGCAAGATCAGACTCTTTTTTTCCCTCCTGCCATTCAACATATGCTTGCTCAGGAGTTAATAGACCCTGCCCCTCATCTTCAGTTATGAAAATAGTTTTATTCCAGCATGTTCCTGGTGCCAAAGAAAGAAGATCCTTGAATACCAATTCTGGAGGTCACCACAGCAAAAAGCATAAAATAGTTTATTTAACACACATTAGAATAAGTGCTTTCAGAAAAGACTTTCCTTCATCAGATCCACCATGCCAAATTATACAAAGTCCTTATATGCTTATTTTAAAAATCACAATGTACCAATCAATCCAATAAAATCATTACAAAGGACCAATAAAAACAAAGACTGAATATTCAGCAGTACAGCTTCACTTCCTAAAAGCTGCTTTTATTCCTCTTAAACCTATTTTAAAAGCTCATAAATTACAAAGCTATATTTGAAGTTATGTTATATATGTCATAATGTGATTGTTCAAATTATGTTGTGCACTGTCAATGTTTGTTTTATAGGTTATCTTCAGCTGTATTTATGCTGTGGTTTTTGTTACCATGTTGCTAATGGCAATGTGTTTCTATTCGCTGTACTGATTCCGCAGGCTATTCTTATGAAGGGAAGTGAAGGTGTATCTGATGAAGGAAAGTCTTTTCCAAAACCGCTTATCCTAATATGTGTTAAATAAACTATTTTGTGCTTTATGCCATGGTGACCCCTCTGTTGTTCACTTGGATTTTGACTATATTTTCTACAGAAGGGTCTTTAGTTCTCTTCGTGTTGTTTTACTTATTACTGAATCAATTTGTGACAGAACCCAAGTTCAAAATGCTGTCAATGCACAACTTGTTACCCCTTATTTTTTAAGTTTTACCTGAATGATTCAAGATTCTCATCTCTGAATCTACTTCTTCTCTCTAACTTATTTTGCCTTCTTTTCTCTAAATCTATTTCTTATTAAATACTACTATGCTTCCTCTCCTTCACAGTCCTAGCTAGTACGGGATTCATTAAAGTGACTCATATTACTTCTAGATTTATTACCTAACTGCTTCTCCATTTCATTTTTCCTTATCTTCCTTTTTTTACCTTCATCGACACTATTGCTTTTTTCTCTTCTCTCAACTAGTACTCTTTAGTAACATTTAAATGTAACTTCTTATAAACTATGCTAAGTCTATTGAAATGTGTAACCTTCGTTATGTACTTGTAAACTTGCAGCTTTCTCTGTTTAAGAAAATGTATATGCATTCTAAATATGTATTTTTTGTAGATGTGAACTTTGTTTAAATTGTGTGGTGCTTTTCTCCCCGGGCCTCTACTGAAAATGGACATATATCCAGCTAGACTAGCCCGGTCAACAAATGTAAAATAAAATAAAATAAATAAAATTATTCCCCATTTGACTTTTCTAATGACCTTAGATTTAAAAGATGCATATCATCACATTCAAATAGATACAGATTTCAGATGTTTCTTAAGATTTTCTGTATCTGGATCACATTATCATTTCACTGCATTATCATTTGGGCTATCTACTGCTCCAAGGGTGTTCACAAAGTGTATACTTCCTGTGATAGCCTACTGCAGACTGCAAGGTGCTCACATTTTCTATATTTAGATGACTTACTTATCTTTGCAAAGTATTTTTTCAAATTGTCAGAAATCTCACTGTTGGGCAAGAGATGTCCTACACAGACTCGGATTCCAAGAGAATTTATAGAAGTCTTGTTTGATTTCTTCTCACATTATTGTTTTCCTGGGGTATCTCCTGGACACCTCAGTTCAAACAGCTTTTCTTCCACAGGGAAAATATATTCACATTTAGAGCTTTTCCTGAGTTTTTCCACTTAGACTACCACCTCAGCAAGGGGATTCCTCAGGATTCTGGGTCGCATGGCATCTATGATACTTGTGATATCTCTTGCAGCATTACACATTAGAAAAATCCAGGTGTACCTGAAATCTCTATGGTCCCAGTATCAACATCCCCTGACATTTCAAATTCCAGGTTTAGGATTTGTAAAAGGAGAGATTTTTATGGTGGCGACACCAAATTTCTCACAATCCAGGTCCCCAATTATCCCTTCTTGCTCCACAACAGTTAGTCACAATATAGACCTTATCCTTTGCTTGGGAAGTAGTTTCTACAGGAATAAATGGGTAGGGTCTTTGGAACAAAAAAAAAAACAGAGCAAAACACATAAACAGAGAGATGTTAGCTCTTAGAAATGCTCTCAATTATCTCAAGCATATGTGGTCTCTAGGACCTCTTAAATTATTTATAGACAATACCACAGCACTGTCATATGTAAAAAAGCAAGGGAGAACCAGATCTTACCATCTATGCAGACTAGACATGGTAACCTGGAATATATCATCTGAAGTAGGCACTTCATTTGTCAGCAACCTTTGGGATACGGATCCGATCTCGGATCCAAGCTGGCAACTTCTACCACAGCATAGATCCGAGCTCCTGGCTCCTCCCTTTACCCATAATCCCCTGCCAACCCTGACTGACCCCAGATCTAGTTTGCCGCGCTTCAAGCTACAAGCTAGGTTCCTGAGCTCCTGGTGGATCGAAATTGTGAGGAAACAATTGCTAAATTTCTTCCTTTTTTCTGTTGCTGTGAGTGAGAGTGAGTGATTAGGTACCCTATAGCCCTTTTTAGCTAACTAAATTTTATTTTTTTGTGATCCTTTTCTCCTCCCTTCCTCACTGGTCATAGTGTGTGTGTGTGTGTGTGTGTGTGTATGTGTGTGTGTGTGTGTGTGTGTGTGTGTTGTGTTTAGGGGCCTAGTGAGTGTGTTTTCCTTTTTAAAATGTCGGAGGCCCCTAAAGCCATTTTTTCTAAGTGCACCGAGTGTGGCCATAAGCTTTCACCGGCGGATGGCCACACCCGGTGCGTTAGGTGCCTTGGAGTTGAACACCTCTCCTCTGGATGCGCGATTTGCGTGGCGTTCAACCCCAGGGCACTTAAGGACTGGAGATCGAAGCTGATTCTGGTGGGCCTTTTGCCCCCAGATCAGGCTCTGGCCTCCGGTACTTCTGTGGCCACTATCCAGCCCTTGGTGGGGGCCACTCCTGCCCCCCTCCCTCCGGTTGGGACTCAACCTCCCGCTTCAGCTCTGGAGGAGAGGGAGGCCAAGAAAGACAAGCGGAGAGAGAAGCACCATAAGCGGCGGGTCGAGAACTCCTCCTCAGCCCCGCCCGCCAAACGGGCTTCTCCCTCCAGGGCTTCTGGATCACCTCCTCCTTGGATCCGATCCCCTTGCTTCTCTCCGGGACCCAAGGAGGGGGTGACCCGGTCCTCATCGAGGTCATCGAGGCGACACTCAGGTCCACTTTTAGCATGTCGGATGCAGACATGGACCGGATGATAAGGAGGTTCATCTAGGCCCAGCTGCAGATGGGAGTTCTCTTGCCTCCCCCCCCCCGGGGGGGAGCTCGACCCCATTCTTTGCTCCAATCGCTCCTCCTCCGACCTGTTTTCCGGGTTCGGAGCGTTCAGAGCCGAGCCGCGTTGGATCCAGGGGTGGGTCGGAGCCGACAGTGCTGGGCACTTCGGCTCCGACTGTTCCCTCGAGTTTGTCGGATCCGACCTCTCGGAGCCGTGGTCCGAGCTTCGGATCCGAGGGATTCGGTGTGCATTTGGCTCCGTCCCTGTCGGAGCACGTGGGTCCTTTGGATCCGATGGTCTCCGCCCCAGGTCTGGTCCCCGCTTCGGATCCGGGTGGGAGTCGACTCTCGGATCTTACTGAGGGCGGCTCCCCCTTGGCTTTCACTGCGGTGGAGAGGGCACTGTTGAGTGCATCCAGACCTCCAGTCCTGGCTTCGGCTCCCCCCTGCACTCCCTCTCAGCTGGTCCAGGCTCCCATCACCCGGCCTTTGGGGCAGCCTGCTTCAGCGCCTCGGGATGTTCCTTCGGAACATGACTTTGCTGGTGAGACTTCCTCGGACAGCCCCCCCGAGGAGGTTCCTCACAAGTCTAAGTGTAAGAGGAGGCACATGGACTCCCCTGAGTCCCTTACGGAAGATACAGACTTAGATGAAGGGGAAGGCTCCCCAAGGTCACCCCCCGAGGATGTCTCCTTTGGAGACATCATGGAAATGCTTAGGATCAGGGGGGGTTGGATGAGTCCGTATTCCTAGAGGCGTTCGAAGCAGGGCCATCTACTTCTTGGGTGCCCCCCCGACCCCCTGGTGGACCTTATTGCCACCAGGGCTTGGAAGGAGCCGGACACTGTAGAGCCAGTCCCCAAGCATCCGGACAGGATCTTGAGTGCCCCCACAGAGAGAACCCATTGGAGCAGAGGTCCCCCTGTGGATGCCATGTTGGTGGCGGCGGCCACCAAGAGAGAGTTGGCTCAGGAGAGCCCCACGGTCCACCCACCAAGCAAGGAGTCTCGTGCGATGGACCGCCTTGGGAAGCGGGCCTTCAGTTCAGCAACCTTCTCGATGAGGGCGCTGAACTATATGGCACACGTCATCCGGATGCAGCGGGATCTGATCAAAGAATATGCTGCCTCCCCCCAGAGTCCATGTCGGAAGGGGACAAACAACTGTACTCCTCCCGAATGTCCACTCTACGGTCCATTTCTAACACCTCTATGCAGCTTTTGTCTCATGCCACTGAGGGAGCTACTAGAACTGGTGGAGTTGGCCTGGTCATGAGGCGACAAGCCTGGCTCCGACATTGTGACTTCTCGGAACCCTTTAAGGCATCATTCGCGAATGCCCCCTTTGATGGTTCTGCTCTGTTTGGCAAAACCGTTCGCGACACTTTAGTCCAGAGCGAGAAAGACGGGAAGATGCTGTCTGCCGTCGGAATCCACTTCTCTGCTCCCCAGAGGTCCTTTTCCGAGAACCAAAAGGGTCAGAAGAAGATGTGGTTCCGGAAATCGCATCAATCCCAGTCTGCTCCGGATAACCAGTCCTCTCGTGGCAGAGGAGGACAGGGAAGACGCCTCCCTAGAGGCAGTGGGGGTCCCAGGAATTTTGGATCCAGAGAACCCTTCTCTGAGAGGCCCACGCAGAACCCCTGAGGGGTTGCCCGGCGGCTCCACTTTGGAGGCAGTCGGGGGGCGTTTTTCGAGGCATCTAGCAATGTGGGAGTCCATAACAACAGATCGCTGGGTGCTTCGCATCATATCCAGAGGTTACCAAATTCCCTTTATTGTAACCCCCAAAACCAGAAGCCTCCCCGACGTACCACCCAGTCAGAGGGAGGCGGCTGCTACAGAAATTCAGCAGCTTTTACAAAAAAGAGCCATCCAACCTGTCCCCCCAGATCAGCTCGGATCAGGGTTTTACTCCAGGTTCTTTCTGGTGCCAAAAAAGACGGGGGACTTGAGGCCCATCCTCGACCTCTCTCTCTTGAACCTGGCAGTACCCAAAGAAAAGTTCTGGATGGTCACACTGCAATCTATTCTCCCCCTGTTACAGGAGAACGATTGGATGTGCTCGATAGACCTCAAGGATGCATACTACCATATTCTAGTGGACAGATGCTCCAGGAGGTTTCTCCGCTTCTGGCTGGGAGCCAGTCATTTTCAGTTCAGGGCCCTCCCCTTCGGTCTCACCTCAGCCCCCAGGGTGTTCACCAAAGTCTTAGCGGCAATAGCGGCCCACCTGAGACTCCAGGGAATTCAGGTCTTTCCGTACCTGGACGACTGGCTCCTTACCGCCCCTACAAGGCATCTGCTCTTTTCATGCAGGGATTACTTCCTCAATCTTGCTCCATGACTAGGATTGACAGTCAACATGGCCAAGTCCTTTCTGGCTCCTACACAGGTAATAGATTTCATAGGGGCGAGACTGGATTCCAAACTAATGCTTGCTTTTCTGACTTCAGATCGGCTTCAGAACCTGAGGTTGCATGTACAGGCCATCCTCCAACTTCAAGCTCCACCGGCGGAATTTTTCCTGAGGGCTCTAGGGTCCATGGCGGCAGCAATTTCTCTGCTGCCCTTGGCCCGTCTGAATATTAGGGTCCTGCAGTGGACCCTTCAGGTGCAATGGTCCCTGTCTCGCAACCCTCTGTACCATCACATTCCCCTGAACAGGACTTGCAGAAGGTCGCTCGTGTGGTGGCTCCCGTCCCCGAGCCTCCACATGGGACGTCCATTCTTGATGCCTCCTCCCATCACCACAGTGACCACGGACGCTTCTTGCCTGGGGTGGGGGGGGGGCATTATTCAGGCAGAATGGTCCAAGGCACGTGGAACGACATAGAGACCTCCTTGCATATCAATGTCCTAGAGATGAGGGCGGTGCTTTTGACGTTGCAGGCACTTCACGACCTTCTTCCGATTGGGACAATTGCGGTACATATGGACAACATGACAGTGGTCTGGTACATCAACAAACAGGGGGGAACCAGGTCTTATCCTCTTTGTCGCGAGGCGATGAGAGTGTGGGAATGGGTGATATCCACCAACCGCTTTCTCATTGCAACGCACATTCCGGGACAGTCCAACATCCTAGCAGACAGGCTCAGTCGTACAATCCTGACTCCATACGAATGGTCTCTCAATCCTCTAGTAGCGGAGCGAATATTTGCCCAATGGGGGCAACCCTGTTGCGATCTTTTCGCCTCTCCCTCAAATACCAAATGCAACAGTTACTTCACCCTAATCCCCCCTCTGGGGGAGTCCCCGAGAGACTCTCTAGTACATGCTTGGCCTCCCGGTCTCCTTTACGCTTACCTGCCACTGCCCCTGATGCTAAAACTTTTACAGAAAGCCAGTCGGTTGGGGAGCAAGATGATCCTCATTGCCCCATTCTGGCCTCGTCAGACGTGGTTCCCGTACCTATGGTCTCACCTGATTCATCCGCCCTGGATTTTGGATCCTCTTCCGGATCTCATTACTCACCCCCTGGGTCTTCCGACCCCCAACCTGGTCAACCTCAAGCTGACGGCTTGGTTGCTCCAGTTCCACTCTTGATTAGGACTCCCAGAATCTCCTCACCAGTCAAAGCCATTCTAGTAGCAGCACACAAGCCATCCACCAGAAAGGTCTATCGGAATAAGTGGAAACGCTTTTCCATCTGGGCTGAGCACCGTCATTTAAATCCTTTTACAGCGCCTTTAACATCGGTTTTGGATTTTCTATCTACCCTTTTTCATCAGGGGGCTAGCTGTTCTACAGTCAAGGTGCAACTAGCAGCGATTTCACACTATCATGTAGGGCATGAGTCTGGCCCTCTTATTACCTCCAAGCTCTGTAAAGCTTTCCTTAAGGGTACCTTCCTCCTCAGACCTCCTGTCAGGGAGATAGTACCCCCATGGGATTTAGCTTTAGTTCTGCAGGCCTTGACTAGCCCCCCTTTCGAGCCGGCAGCCACAGTTGATCTCAAATACCTCTCTTGGAAAACGGCCTTTCTGGTGGCCATTACTTCGGCCAAAAGAGTCTCTGAACTTCAGGCTCTCTGTGTCAAACCACCGTATTTGACCTTCCATCAGGATAGAGTTTACCTCAGGATCAGTCCTTCTTTTCTGCCTAAGGTATCTTCCGAAGCAAACATTAATCAATGTATTAATCTTCCCGTGTTCTTCCCCAACTATCAGAACAAAGGAGAGTATAAGCTGCATTCTTTGGACATGTCCACAGACAACTGCGCTTTTATATTCATCGAACGGCTGGTCAAAGACAATCCGACCAGTTGTTTGTCTCCTTTGCCAAAACCAACCTAGGCAAGTCGGTTTCTAAAGTTACACTGTCACGATGGATAGCGAGCTGTATTCTCTTAGCATATCAGAGTTCGGGACGGCCTGCACCTCAGGGAGTCCGCGCTCATTCTACTAGGGCCATTGCTACATCGGCTGCTTTTAGATCTAGGGTTCCCTTGGATGATATTTGTTCTACAGCCGCTTGGGCTTCATCCCATACTTTTATCAGCCATTACAAACTGGATGTTGTCTTCAGAGGTAGGGCGTCCTTTGGCTCTGCAGTGCTCCGGAATATCCTTCCATGAAGGCCACCCAAGATTCAGGTAGCTGGGGACTCTGTCCCAAAGGTTGCTGACAAATGAAGTGCCTACTTCAGATTAAGAAGTTATGTACTCACCATAACATTCCATCTGAGTAGGTATCTTCATTTGTCTGCAACCGTCCCACCCGCCTTCCCCCTGACCAATATGATTCTAAGTAGGAGTTGTCTTACATGAGTCCCTTCTGGGACACACTAGCAAGTTGTTATATGGGGCAAACTTGATCTGAGGTCAGTCAGGGTTGGCAGGGGATTATGGGTAAAGGGAGGAGCTAGGAGCTCGGATCTGTGCTGTGGTAGAAGTTGCCGGCTCGGATCCGAGATCGGATCCGTATCCCAAAGGTTGCAGACAAATGAAGATACCTACTCAGATGGAACATCATGGTGAGTACATAACTTCTTATTTTCAGTGCAATCTCACTCTATAGGCATCTTACATACCGTCAGGGCAAAACTGTGTGGCAGACAAGCTGAACAAGACCAGGACATGCCCTCATGAAGTTAAACTGAATCAGGGGTCTTCCAAGAATTAATTCAGCTGTGGGAAACACCTCAACTAGATCTAGTTGCCTCCACTCACAACAATTAGATTGACAAAATTCTGCTCCAGGATTCTGTGCAAGAAGGTCTGAAAAACAGATACATTTTCTTTTCCTTGGACAGGAATATTCTTGTATAGTTCTCCATCCTTTCCTCTAATATCCAAAGTCATTTCGAAAATTCAGAAGGACTCCCCAAAGATAATTGTGGTGAATTCATTCTGCCCAGGCAACAGTGGTTCTCCTTTCTTTTGGAAATGGCCAAGGGCAATTACCACAAGTTTCCTCACAGATTGTGTTTACTCATACAAGATCGAGGTGTTTGATACATCCCAACCCCAAACAATTACATCTCTGACTGCCTGGATGATAGAATTTTAATATCTTTTATGCACCATTCTTTCTGAGGATGTGTATCAGGTATTAACGGAAACAAGAAAGGCTGCTACTAAATATCATATATTAGCAAATAGAAAATGTTTTCTAGTTGGTGTCAACAAAAGAACTTGCACCCATTCAGGGCTAGTGTTTCTCTGCTTCTATGGTATTTATGTGAATTACTATCCTATGACTTGTCTTACTCTTCAGTCAAAGTTCCCTTGACACACATTTCAGCATTATTGCCTATGGATGCAACCTCATGTGAAAATGTTTTTAAAGAGGGTGTTGTATAAGAAACCTTCTAGGAAACAGGTAGCTCCTCCTTGAGATCTTCATTTTGTGTTAGAAAAACTAACTCATACTCCATTTGAACCAGATCATCAGGCTGACTTGAAGTTCTTAACATGGAAAACAGTCTTACTAATTGCTCTGAAATCAGTAAGAAGAGTATCTAAGTTGCTCTCATGGTGGAACAACCTTCTCTCATTTTCCACAAAAATAGTGTTCCCTTAAGAACCAATCCTTCATTTATGTCTAAAATGGTATCTGAATTTACCTTAACCCATGCTTTCCATCTCCCTGTCTTCTTTCTAGAATCTAAAAATAATGGAGAAATGCTACTCCATATCTTGGATTTCCACTGACAAATCTGGTACTGTCTTGACAGAACAAAACCTTTCAGAACTTCTGATCAGTTGTTCATTTCTTGTGAAGATGCAAAAAAGGACAGCCTGAGCAAAAGCAGGCTGGTTGTCTCATGCTATTAATTTTTGTTATACCCAGCACAACAAAACAATCACAGGCTGGGTCAAGGCACTCTGTGCCAGGTCCTTGGTTTCATCTGTGACGTTTTAGAAAGGGTTGGATCTTATAACTATTCTAAAAGCAGCAACTTGGTCCTCTGTGGAGACCTGCACAAAATACTATAAACTAGATCTCTTCTCCAGGTCTAGACAAGTTTTGCTAGGACCATTCTCCAGGAGCTCCTGAACCATTCCACTTCTACTTCACATATGTAGTAAGCTAGAGTAGTCTACACATATAGCTAAGACTACTGCAGCAGTGATCAATATGATGAACATAGTACAACTGTATACATAAACTCTTAGGAGTCACAATTGATGACAGCTTGAAATTTGACCTACACTTCCAAACTGTTACACCAAAAGCTTAGCCTGTTGTATAGAACAAAACTCTAACAGACAGAATTAGAGAAACAATAGCTAAAGCCTATCTCCTACATACCCTACTGTGTGCCTTCCCACTCTTTACTAACCTACAAATGTCCACACAAACAAAGCTGGAACAATGCTGCAATAAAATGTCCAACTTTGCTGCAATTTGCCTCTTCAGAGTTCTGCCCTTAAATAAATAAATTGGACCGAACTCCAACATCACCTCCACTATAGTCTGCTATTACTAGCTCATACTCTAATATACTACCCTACAGCGGTAGCGTTGTTACCTCACAGCAAGAGGTTCTCCCGTTTGATTCTCGGCTTGGCTTGGGAGTGCCTTCTGTTTGGAATCTGCATGTCCTCCCCACGGTTGTATAGCGTTCGAAAGACATGCGTGCATAAATGGGTGTGCCTTCGTTGAAGGTCAGGCATCAAGCTGGCACCTCAGCGTTTCATAAAAATCTACTGCCAATCATTAGCGGTCCGGAGTTCCGCTGTGGTGACCCCTTACTGGGAAAAAGCCAAAAGACAAACAACAACTCTAATGTACTACCCTGATAAGTATCCATAACTAAAAGGCATGCTTTAAAACTACCAACCTACAAAAGCTCTTCACCCTAAAGACAAACTCCTCCACTCCATCACTAAAGCCCAAAATGCATCAGGAGCCTCTTTAAAAGCAAACTCTGTAGCTATACTCTGGACTGCCCTCCCGCACAATCCTAGGCCTCTTGAAAACCAACATTCATTCAACACATCTAAGAAAATACCTCTCAACATCCTAACTCTGTAGTTGCACATCTCCAGGATAAGTATAACATCTTTGTTTTCTTCCTCCTCTTCTACTACACCTCTGCTCTCCTCTACTTTGTTAAAAGCTATCACTCTGTTTTCACCCACCCCGACTTTCTACCTTTACCTTTCTTAGCTCTTTCACCACTCATTTCATTAATATCTCAGAGTTAAATCAACCTTTTGCTTTCCACCCTTTGTAAATACAAATTAATACCCATTCTCCACCTATACAACATACACCTCTCTACAACCATTAGAATTCTATTATCAGGAAGATAACTTGTTATTACTACCCATTCTGAAGCTATGCTCTTCTACCCCTCTACATACTATTTACTATAACTTCCTTCTTAACTATCATCCTTACAGTCAACCTGGAAATACTTTTCTTTCTTTTCACACACTTCAAAGATGTAAAATGTTATCTCTGTATATTTATACCATAAACCTACAATGTTTGCTTGATTTAAATGTAACCTTGACTATAATTTGTCACTGATTTGTTAAATGTTTAGATTTCTGTGTAACCACAACTTTACGTGTCACTTATTTGCAATGTGGAGCTTTTCTCCCCGGGCCTCCGCTGAAAATGGGCATGCATCCAGTCGGACTTTCCAGGTTAACAAATGTAAAATAAAATAAAATAAAATAAATAAATAAGTACTTTGTATTGTGACATCTGTCCTACTGCATAGTTATTTATTTAAGCTGTAGAGAGTATAATTAGTATAAGAAGCCATACTACTGTATGTATAGTTACTGTCTTATGTAGTTTGACATTGTACAGTTTATTTTAACTGCATTCTGCCTGACATTGTTGATATTGTATAACTTAAAAGATTTTGTTTGTACTGCATGTACTGGAGCTTTTCTCCTCAGGCTTCCACTGAAAAGGGGCCTTTGCACCCAGCCGGACTTCTCTGGTCAACAAATATAAAACAAATAAATAAATAAATAAATAAATATATGCTTTGGCAGAAGGATTTATCTTCACTGAATTGACATACCACAAAGGAAGGGAAATATGTATTTTTTTGTCAAGTACTGCCCACAGTCTTGACTTGGGACAGGTAATCAATCTTGCTGATGGCAGCAGCTGCTATAAAAAAGTGTGTTGTGAAACTGTTTTCACTACCTTTGTTATAGAGAGGAAGAGGAACATTATTGGTACATACTCGTAGTTGATAGGTTGACCACTTTTCCCTTTTTCTGCAGAGTAGTTTTGGTTTGGACAGTTCTGTTCTTAGGAGGAACTTGAATAATGACAACTGTCTTGATGTTTTGCAAAATTTTTCTAACATTTCTCTAAATGTTGCAGAAGACTGTAAAACTACATTTAAATCATCTTAGTATACTATAATATCACATAAAGTAGTATAAACAACCAACATTGCACATCTCAGTCTTTATTTTGGTAATAAGCTGAAAATAATTACTTTTCATTGATTGATTTCATGGTTTGAGTTGAAAATTCCAAAAGTTCATCAAAGTCCCACTTTGGAAATCAGAAAAGGCATCAACTCTTTAAGGTTGACCAGATTATATATATATATATATATATATATATATATATATATATATAGTGATCCATTTGTAAGAGGTATGATTTTCTGTGACTGCAATGGTTTTATAGTAAATTGTGTTTTAGTATTGCAAGCAGCTCAGATAACTACTAGATGTCCTTCAAGGATGCATCTGCAGTCCTTACAAATGGGTAGTCCTGTCGTCAGGCAGCCCTTCGGTCGGCCGGATTCCAAAGTCTGGGTCTGGCTTCGGCTGGTGTCGCGCTTCACCCGACGTCATAGCTGCAGTTCTTCGGGTATAAAGGCATCAGCCGACGCCATTTTCCTCAGTCTTTCTTGCCGCGTGGCGCCCGAAGTAGAAGCTGTTCGCAAGTGCCGGTCGGTCAGAACCAGAGATTACTACTACCGAATACTACTTCGAAGACTTCTAAAAAGCTAAGTACCCCGTTGGGGACTCTTTCTTGCTTCAGCCGATGTCAGAAAAAGTGAATAACTGTTTAACTTGTGGGAAACAAATACCTCATAAAGATTTCCACTCTTACTGCTTACCTTGTTTAGGCCCAGACCACGACATAGCAGCTTGTCTAGCCTATGCTTCTTTTAACCGACGGATGCTTAGACACCGGTCGGAGTTTGCAGAACAGTTTTTCAGCTCTGATTTTGCTTATATCATGCCGTCGGATCCTCCAATTTCACAAATAACCAAAAAATGCAGGGAAAAGGACCGACACTCGCGGTCCACAGTTTCGGCCGAAACTGCGGTTAAGCCAACCACGAGTGTCTCGGTTTCGGCTGAAACCGAGCAAGCGGTTCTTTCCCCAGCCGAAAACATGCCTTCTACTGAGGCCTCTTCTAACCTGGTGGAATCGGCTTCTGAAATCCAACCTGCAGTTGCGGTTTCTCAGGAATTATCAGACACTATTCCCTTGGATATTTCAACCCCTGCACGTGGAGCTGCTAGGCCTCCTGCAGCCATGTCTATTAAGGCCTTTGCCAGGGCTAAAGCAGCTAAAGCTTCAAAAACGGTGCCTGTCAAGCCCCCCCTCTCACAGGCCCAGCACCAGTTCCCATATGCTTTCTTTGGCTGAGGATCTCATTTCTTTAATTCGTGGATCCCAGCCTCATCCAGACAGGACCTCTCATCCACCTCCAGAGAAGAGGCCTAGAGCAGAGCCCCCAGAGCCAGTATCCACAGATGATTCCTCTGATGACTCAGAACATACAGACCCTCCTGAGGCTCCTTATTCTCCTTACGAAGACTCTGATGCTGAAGAGTCCATTCCTTCAGCCTCTCCACCTGAGGAATTTTCCTTTGGGGAAACCTTGCATGCTATGAGGGAACAATTTCAGTGGCAGGGCCAAGATTTCTCAGACTCCAGAAATGGCTTAGAACCTTTCTACATTTGCCACAGCATAGGCCTTTAGCTATACCTCCAGTTCTTTCTGTTGTAGATGATGCATTTAATGATGCTTGCACTACTCCTGATTCATTACCTCCGGCCCCTGCTAAGCCCGATAGGTTCTACAGGGTCCCGGACACTCATCACCATTTATACAAGGCTCCTTTTGCAGATCCAGAGACTATCTCCCAGGGCCCTAAAGCTGTAGCAACTACATCTACTAAAACCCTCCCTCTGAAAGGGAATCCAGGTCCTTAGAGCGATGGGGTAAAAAGTTTACACCTCTGCTACTTTGTCAGCTAGGGCTTTGAACTGCCAATTTCATATGATTCAATATCAAGAGTTTATGCTAGACCAGTTAACTAAAAAGCTGTCCGCTGAAGAATCTTTAGATAAGAAATATGTTCAGGAAATGGTACATAACATACAGCAGGTTAGTAACCATTCTTTAAAATGTGGCTATGATGCACTGGAGGCTTCCTTTAGATCAGCCATGACTGGCACAGTTATCAGGAGACATGCATGGTTGAAAGAGCAGGCATTACCAGACCATGTCAAATCAAAGCTTTTAGATGCTCCCATGGACAAAGTCAATTTATTTGGTTCCCCTGCACAGCAGGTACTAAAAAAGATGGAAGAGAAGGCGAAATCTGTACAAACAGTGAAAGATTTCTTACAGGTTCAACCTCCAAGGTTTAGCAGGAACTGGCCCTCCAAGAATTGGTCCTTTCCGGACTCCTCTAAGACACAGAGAGGCAGGAATAGGCGTTCAAGAGGCAGAAACCAATCCAGGGGTGCCTACAGGGACGCCAGTGGCAAGGTAACAACCAGCGAGGCACAGACGCAGCCACCACCACTACAACAACACAATCACAGTGACTTGGCTGTGGCACCGCCTACCAGGGAACAACTGGAAGCACCCTTAGGCGGAAAGCTAACATTATTTTCAAAGAACTGGCATTGCATCACAAGGGAAAAATGGATTTTGCAAACTATAGACCAAGGTTACAGGTTCCATTTCCATACTCTACCAGCAAAGAGAGGAATGCCAAACCTACCACCTACTCAAAGGGCAGAAGCTCTAAAGCAAATATCTCAATTATTAAGAATGAGAGCTGTGGAAAAGGTACCATCTATGGAACAAGGAAAGGGATTTTACTCCAGACTCTTCCTGGTACCAAGAAAAGAGAGCAAATGGAGGCCTATTCTCGACCTGTCCGCTTTAAACACATTCCTCATTGTTCCAAAATTCAAAATGCTGACCCTACAGCAGCTCCTTCCCATGCTGGGCAAGGAGTCTTGGCTGGTAACTCTAGATCTCAAGGAGGCATACCTGCACGTCCCCATACGACCAAATTGCAGAAGATACCTCAGATTTCTTGCAGGATCAGAGCATTATCAATTCTCAGCATTGCCTTTTGGCTTATCTACTGCGCCCAGAGTGTTCATGAAATGCCTGGCATCAGTAATTGCTCATTGCAGACTTCAAGGAATCCAAATTTACCCCTACCTGGACGACTGCCTGATACAAGCGGACAACAAAAGCAAGCTAACAGAAGACTTACAAAGAGTCATTTACCTGCTGCAAGCCCTGGGATATACAGTCAATATAAAAAAGTCAAGGCTGATTCCATCCCAAAGAATAACCTTTCTGGGTGCAGAGCTGGACACATCAAAACAAATAGCATTCCTAACTGCAGAAAAGAAAGAGCAACTACCTCTCTACTTCTTGGCATTAACAAAGCAGAACCATCTAACTGCAAGGAAAGTACTGCAAGTCCTAGGCTTCATGGCATCCTGCATAATTCTGGTCCCTCATGCCAGGCTGCATATGAGAAAGCTACAGTGGTACCTAAAGAATTTGTGGTCTCAACACAAGCACAGCCTAGAAACCAAAATTCCAATAATCCCATGCCTGAAGCAAGAGTTCCTATGGTGGGCTCAGGCCTGTCAATCAAACACAAGATTGCCCTTCTGCAACAGTCAACCAAGCCAAACCATCACGACAGATGCATCAGACCTCGGTTGGGGGGCACACATGCTGGACAAGTGCATACAAGGCTTATGGACTCAAGACCAGCTGCGCCTGCACATAAATCTAAAGGAAATGCTGGCAGTGAAATTGGCAATCCAGTCATTCAGACCATTTCTCCAAGAAGGTCAGTTGATGATAAGGACAGACAACACCACAGTTATGTGGTACATCAACAAACAGGGAGGCACACATTCATACCCTCTATGCCGGCTGGCACTGGACCTATGGGATGTGGCTCTGAGCTACAACATTCAGTTACAAGCAATTTTTGTACCGGGAAAAGAAAACATTCTAGCAGACATACTAAGCAGAACTACCATGGATGCCCACGAATGGATGCTGCATCCGGACATCTTCAAAGCCATCACAAGAGAATGGGGATTACCACAAATAGACTTATTTGCATCCTCACTCAATCACCAGCTAAAGAGATTCTGCACAAGGACGTACCACCCACTTGCTTGGAAGGTGGACTCCCTATCTTTCAGTTGGAAGAACCTGACAGCATACGCATTCCCACCACTTCCTTTGATGCACAAGGTGCTTCTGAAGATCAAAGAGGAACGTCCAAGGATCATTCTGATAGCTCCAGACTGGCCAAGGCAACATTGGTACCCATTGCTGAGGAGCATGTCTCAGGAACAAATATGGGCACTACCTCTGATCCCATTGCTGTTAACACAGAACAACTACAACATCCTGCATCCAAACCTGAAAACTCTGCAGCTAACTGCCTGGAACATTACATAAGAACAATTAACCCAAATTTATCCCAAAGGGTTAAAGACATAATCCTTGAGGCTCGTAGACCTTCAACAAGAAAGAATTATGCAGCAAAATGGAAAAGATATCTCTTTTGGAGTACTGCAAAGGGAGAAGATGTGGCACTGGTAAACATAGCCAACATCCTGGAGTACTTGGCAGAGCTCTTCCATACAGGCCTGTCCTATTTTTCCATCAAGATACATGCATCAGCCATTTCAGCAGAATACAGCTTGGATCCTCCTGTCTTCTCACATCCTCTGCTCAGGCAGTTTCTGAGAGGAATTAAAAATGTAAAACCTCCCAGGAAACCACCATTGCCAGCATGGGACTTGAACTTTGTGCTAGAAAAATTGACACTTCCCCCTTTCGAACCAGCAGCAACAGCAGAATTACAATACTTATCCTGGAAGACTGCTTTCCTGCTGGCAATCACCTCAGCAAGAAGGGTCTCTGAACTACAGTGGCAGTGCAACCCTTCCTGATCTTC
Organism: Protopterus annectens; assembly: GCF_019279795.1. Classification (NCBI taxonomy): domain Eukaryota; kingdom Metazoa; phylum Chordata; order Ceratodontiformes; family Protopteridae; genus Protopterus; species Protopterus annectens. Next base: position 1,897,558,281 of record NC_056731.1, on the reverse strand, counting down.
CATCAAGATAGACTGTCCATGAGAACAAATCCTACATTTATGCCTAAGGTGGTATCCAGAGTGTCTTTAAATCAGGCTATCCACCTACCTACATTCTTCCCCAACCCTCAGAACAGGGGAGAAAGATTGTTGCATACCTTGGATGTACATAGACAATTACGCTACTACCTGGACAGGACCAAGTCCAATAGAAAAACTGACCAGCTTCTGGTAGCATATGCAACAGGAAAGGAAGGAAAACCAATTTCAAAACAGACAATCTCCAAATGGATAGGAAATTGCATTAGATTTTGTTACTCCTACCATGGAAAGAAAACTCCAGAGAACATCAGGCCTCACTCCACAAGGGCTACAGCCACTACCACAGCTTTCTTATGAGGAGTGGCTACCAAGGACATTATAGAGGCTGCTACTTGGACCTCCGTGCATACATTTGCCAAGCATTACAATTTACCTTTATACTCTAGATCCCGAGCAGGTTTTGCCACTGCTGTTTTGCAAGGGATCCTAACTACACCATAATCTTTCCTTTTTTCCTCCTCCCCTAGTTTAGCTATGGTATTCTACCCATTTGTAAGGACTGCAGATGCATCCTTGAAGGACATAGTACAGTTTTGTACCTACCATAAATGTAGATGTCCGATAGGAATGCATCTGCAGTCAGGATTACCCACCCACCTTCCCCTCTGTGGTACTCCTAGGGTATTTTCCATCCTTCAGCTAGCTTGGGGGGGATCTATTATGGTGTATTTGTTTGTATATATGTACATACATGCTTATTTTATGTGTTTGCTCTCTACTATTTGGAAACATTGGCATTTATCCAAATTTAGCCATCCAAGAGGGCACCTGGCATCTGGGGCAAGAAACACTGAGGAAAATGGCGTCGGCTGATGCCTTTATACCCGAAGAACTGCAGCTATGACGCCGGGTGAAGCGCGACACCAGCCGAAGCCAGACCCAGACTTTGGAATCCGGCCGACCGAAGGGCTGCCTGACGACAGGACTACCCATTTGTAAGGACTGATGATGCATTCCTATCGGACATCTACATTTATGGTAGGTACAAAACTGTACTTTTGCCATGCTCAATGATTATGTTTTGATGAAATGCTAGTATGCTGCAATGTACCAGAAGTGGGAAAATGCATTGCATGAAGGCATTTATAGATCAGTTAAAAAAAATCTCATAAGAGCACAAATTCAACAACAGATGATTTATACTTTTGATTATTGTGCTTGTAAACAAAAACAGCCAGTACATTTCTTCAGGATTCAGGATAAAAATTATTTTCCTATTGCAGACATTGGTGAATAGTAGAACAAGAGTTCTGAAGTGTCTTTTAATAGTTCCTGGGTTGCACTGATAGCGCTTTTTTTTTTTTTACCTCATGAAGACTGAGGGGTGGTCTTTTGGTGCTGCTTCTTAGACTACAAGGTAGCCCTTACAAAAGCCTGCAATTTAGTTAATTTCTTTGGCTTGAGCTGTACAAGTGATGCAAATAGCTTGAAACAAGCTATGAAAAAATGGTATATGACAGCATTCTGGAAAAATGCAAGCACTCCTGCTACCGAAGGTTAGATGCCAGTGACTTGCACTACTCCTGTTATATGTCAATGTGATGGGAAGAGAACATCACTTCCTTACATCTAGAATGACTCATATAAATAGAACTTGAAATGGATTATAGGAAGGAAACAGAAAAGCAGTAAAACAATATCACATTAATATGGCAGAACCCATGATGTCCACTTTGTGGAAAAACATTAAACTTTAATAAGAAGCGCATAGAGCAATTGTGATTTATTAAAATAGCTCAGAAAATAAAGATACAATAAAAAACACATATTTAAGTTCCAGGGTAGGCTTTCCTTTAACCAGACAAAGCTCCTGGGCCACCCTTGAAAAGAGAGATGTGTCAAGCAGACTTATATTGTTAACAAGTAAATAAAATAAAATGCACTCTATGAAATAACTTTCAAGAAGACTCCAACAGCTAAAAATAAACTCCAGCAGAGAGGAATACCTGCAAAACAACAGAATGCTGATAAAGTAGAATAAAAACGTACCAGAGAAAATTAAAAACTCAACATTTTCAGCATCTTTTAAAAATCAATTATAAGTTAATGATTAAAGCGTACCTGGCTTACATATTTAAATGGAAAGTCTCACAGAAAGAAAAAAATATATTTATTTGGTTTGTCAAAAACAGCCAACTCTGGGGCTACTGCATTTAGTCCTATGCATGCACACTGAGCTTTTCATTCCAATAAAATGATCTCATGTCAGTAAGTGATGCTGAATTATAAAATCAAACCACAATTTTAATACAGTGAGTTTCGGTGCAGCATCTGCTTAGCAATACATGGGTACACTCACTATAAGCATCTGCTTAGCAATATATGAGAACATTGAAAATGTAGATTAGTCCTATAGATATTATTCTAAGCTCTGATTACTAGTATTTTCTACAAGATATCCACCAAAAACATTCAACATTGCACACTGCAATGTACGTTCCATGCATAAATAAGCTTAGAACAGTGCTTCTATTGTTCTGTCTTTTGGCTTTTCCCGGTTAGGGGTCGCCACAGCGGAACTCCGGACCACTAATAATATGCAGGATATTTATTCTTACAAATAAGAAAGTTTTATCTCAAAAGGGAATAGTTAAAGCATCTCCAACATTTCTTGCATAGATTCAGAAACATGAGTTATACATATTGCATTCACAGCTTGTGCTTTGTGCTTGCATAAGATAGACTTCTACTTGCTATTTAGTTATATATATTATTAGATGTTATGTGATCCTATCTCGCCTACATTCTGACTGATGGGTTCGGAGCCGATCCCTCGGCTCCGACTCGGCACGCTTATGCCAAAGAGCGAAGTCTCTTATTGGCTGAGCTTACTATATCCCAGGATGCACCACTACCAGTCCCCCAGATCTCGTTTGCCGCTAACTTGCGAAGACGTGGTCTCGAGCTGGCTGAGCTGAGTAGTATTTTACTAACTTTTTTCTGTCATAAATTTGCTGTTCTTGTCATAAAAAGCTGTTTTAACGGCTACTCTTTCCTTTTGTGTGTGATTGGAGTTTTTTGTGAGAAACTTTGTAGTGTGATTGGGCGTTGGTTCTGATTTCAGGCCTCCTTCATCTTAGGGCCTTCCCGGTCAGTCAACCCCTCTCAAACCTTAGGGGTTTCTAAAATACCCTTGAGTTAATTGTTACCGGATTGTTTACCTAATCGGCAGCTGTAAACTGATTTTTGGTAGTGTCAGTTAAATCAGAAAGTCAAGTGGATAGTGTTGTTTTTTCTGTCAGGGAATTACTCCATTATTGTTATAATGTCTCAGAATCCTAGGCCTTCGGGCTTTAAAAAATGCACCAAATGTAATTTTAAGATGTCAATCACAGATGATCACTCTCTCTGTGTTTATTGTTTGGGTGCAAAACATTTACAAGAGTCATGCAGTGTGTGTCACGCTTTTTCCTCGAGGGTCCTCCAGGAGAGGAAAAATAAACTCATTCTTAAAGGCTTAATAAAACTCTCCTTTGAAGAAGCTTTAGCATCCTCTCCTTCTCCAGCTAAAGAAAGGCGTCGGCTCCGACCAGTCCGTCGGATCCGACCGCCAAAAGACATAGGCAGGCTTCTCCTTCGGCTCCAAGGACTTCGGAGCCGAGGGCGGAACGGTCTGCCTCGATGCCACCAGTCTCGACTCCTCTGGCTTCGGAGCCGATGGCTGGGGCATCGAGAGGCGGGTCACCTTCGTCGGCTTCACTGGTCTCGGAGCCGACAAAGGTTGCCCGCTCAGACACTTCCTCCTCGGCGCCGAAGTCCTCCTCGGCACCGATGGAAACTAGTGTGGGTATTCCTTCGGTGCCGATAGTCATTGGGTCACCTCGGAGCCGGTCCCCTAGCCCTTTGGGGCCGTTGGAGAGGCCATCTCGAAGCCGTTCAGTATCCTCTCGGTCATCGAGGATGTCGGATTCGGATATAGACAGGGTGCTCCAAAGACTGTTCCAGTCCCCAGTCTTTCAAAAATTTGTTTTGGCTCCGACTCAGTTGGCTTCGGAGCCGATGGCCCATGCCCATGTCATTGCTATTCCTCCTCCAACCGCTTCGGCTCCGTCGGAGCAGGTGCTGTTGGAGCCGGTGGAGATCTTAGGGTCGGCTCCGACCCTTACTCCAACCCCGGCCTTCGGGTCCGAGTTTGGTACACGGACTTCTTCGGCTGGACCTGGGGGTGATGTTTCGGGACCTATGCTATCGGTTCCGAGCCTCCCTCTCGGTGCTTCGGCTGCGGGACATCCGTCTGCTATCATGGCTCCGGGGACCGGACACTCCCAGGATTCTGGGGGTCCAGCTTTCAGGGCTATGAGGAGTGCCTTGGCCAAGTCTTCTTCGGCCATCTCCCTGGCTTTACCAGCACCTTCCCTGGGCATGGAGACTGGGTCTTTGGCAGTTCCCCTGTCCGTAGGCAGCGGAGCCCCTGGGCCTGAGGTTACCCCATTGGGGGTTCCTCCTCCTGAGGGTTCTTTGGAGTTGTCTTCAGAGGAACCCCCAAGGAAGAGATCGTGCAAGAGGAAGCACGTGGACTCCCCCGAGTCTATTACATCTGACACTGATCTTGATGATGCGGAGGGGTCCCGAAGTCGATCCTCGGATGATGTCTCATTTGCAGACATCTTAGAGATCCTCAAACAACGAGGCTGGATATCCAAACCCCTCTGCTGATGAGTCAGTGCTCCTCAAGGCCTTTGGGGCTCAGCCCTCCGCCTCCTGGGTGTCTCCGCCCTTGACGAGCTCCTGGATTTAGTTTGTCGGGCGTGGGAACATCCAGATACCATGGAACCAGTCCCTTCGTCCTAACAAATTTTTGTCTGCCCCACCCGAGAAGGAGTTCCTGACTAAAGGCGTGGCTGTAGATGCCATGGTGGTGGCATCTGCTACACAACAGGACGTGGCAGGGGCTTCAACGTCCCTCCATCCTCCTAATAAGGAGTCTAGGAGCATGGACCGTGCAGGAAGCGCACCCTGACTTCAGCGGCCTTTACTTTAAGGTCCCTGAATTATTTGGCACATTTTACCAGACTTCAGAGGGATCTGGTCAAGGAGCTGTCAGATTCCTCTCGGGTAACCTACCTGAGCAGCTAGCCCAGTCGGTTAGCTCTCAGTTGGCTATCCTTATGTCAATTTCTAACTCGTCCATGAGGCTCATTTCATATGCGGCGAAGGGGCGGTAGAGCGGCAGGCACAGGCGTGGCTCACGGAGACAAGCCTGGCTCCGTTTGTGTCAGTTTGCGGAGGCCTTCAAGTCTTCCTTCGCCGACGCTCCCTTCGATGGGTCCTCTTTGTTTGGACCTAAGGTTAAAGACACCCTTACCCACTGTGAGCAAGAGGGAAAAACTTTATCTGCCGTAGGTGCCCGTTATTCCACTCCCTTTCGGCCTTATCCCAAGGCTAAAGGAGGAGGGAAGATGTGGTTCCGTAAATCACGTAAGTTTTTTCCTCAACAGCAGGAAGATTCCCCTTCCAGAGGCAGAGGACGGGGAAATTTTTCTGGGAGACGCCGTCCCAGAGGCGGCAGAGGGCCCCGCAATTCTGGAGACTGCGAGTCCTTTCGTGGCTCTTCAGCCTCCCACACCTCATGAGGGATTGCCCGGCTGTGCTGCTCCGGAGCCAGTCGGGTGCCGTTTTGCCAAGCACCTAAAAGCCTGGGAATCAATCACTCAGGACAGATGGGTGCCGGATCATTGCCGGAGGTTACACCATCCCATTCACATGCTCACCCCCACCGTCCAAAAATCCCGGACCCACCACCCAGTCAAAGGGAAATTGTAGCCGCAGAAGCTTTAAAGCTGCTAGAAAAAGAGTCATCCAACCGGTCCCCACAGACCAGATCGGATCCGGAAATTACTCGAGGTTCTTTTAGTGCCAAAAAAGACAGGGGACCTGAGACCAATATTGGATCTCAGCAGACTAAACCAATCCGTCACGAAATCCAAATTCCGAATGGTCACGTTACAATCCATTCTCCCATCGTTGGAGAAGGATGTTTGGATGTGCTCCATAGACCTCAAGGACGCCTATTATCACATACCGATACATCAGGCGTCCAGGAGGTATCTGCGCTTCAGCCTGGGAGACAGTCATTTCCAATTTTGTGCACTGCCCTTTGGTCTCACCACAGCCCCATGGTGTTCACCAAGTGTTTGGCAGTAGTGACTGCTCACCTGAGGAGTCTTGGATTCCAAGTGTTTCCCTATCTGGACGACTGGCTCCTGACTGCCACCACCAGGCATCTACTAATGGACAACCTCAAAGCCACCATCTCCTGGGTGCTACCCTGGGAATTACATTCAATTGGTCAAAGTCTGTCTTGCTGCCCTCTCAGCGCATAAGGTTCATAGGAGCAGAGATAGACTCAAAATTGATGCTGCTTTTCTTCCTACCGAAAGGATCCAAACTTTACAAGGCCAAGTTCAAGCCCTGATTTCAAGATCCAAAGCCCCAGCCAGGATGGTCCTACAAGTTTTAGGTTCGATGTCTGCCACAGTTCTTCTAGTTCCTCTGGCAAGATTGCACATGAGGATTCTTCAGTGGCTATTGTCAACTCATGGGTCCTTTCGGGACCTTCCCTCAATCATCCCATTATGATTACAGAAACATGCAAACGGGACCTTCGCTGGTGGCTTCAGACATCCAATCTAAATCAAGGAAGCCCTTTTGTTATTCCCTCTCCAGTGGTCACCCTGACGACAGATGCCTCCCAGATAGGGTGGGGGGGGGGGCATTGTCTGGGCAGGTTAGTTCAGGGCTCCTGGCTTCCAGACGAAACTCTTCTCCACATCAATGTATTGGAGATGAGGGCTGTACTTCTGTCCCTACAGGCCTTACACAAGTTTCTCCCTCAAGGCATAATCGCCATCCACACAGACAACATGTCGGTGGTCTGGTATCTAAACAAACAAGGAGGGACCAGATCTTACCCCCTTTGCAGAGAGGCCATGAGGGTGTGGGAATGGGCTGTAGCTACCAGCCGTTTCTTGGTAGCGACCCACATTCCGGGGAAATCAAATATATTGGCAGACAGATTGAGCAGAACAATTCTCTCTCCTCACGAGTGGTCCCTAAACGAAACAGTAGCAGCTCTGGTTTTCAGGAGATGGGGGACGCCGTGCTGCGACCTATTTGCAACACCACTAAACACGAAGTGCAAAGGTTCTTCTCCTTGACTCCACATCAAGGGGAAGCAGCTATGGATGCTCTAGCACAACCTTGGCCAACAGGGCTACTTTATGCCTTTCCTCCGATTCCACTTCTCTCCAAAGTCATTCAAAAGCTTCTCAATTGGGGTCCACAATGATACTGATTGCTCCATACTGGCCTCGTCAGGTATGGTTTCCTACCTGAAGAAACATGCAGTGGGCGATCCTTGGACTTTAGATCTAACTCCGGATCTGCTAATTCATCAGTCGGGACGACAGCATCAGTCCCTACACTCCTTGAAGTTGACAGCTTGGCTCCTCCACTTCCGACTTTAGTCAGAAGTCACACATTAGACCCGGAAGTTATTCACATTTTATCTTCAGCCCACAAACCCACCACTAAGAAATTGTACCTCAGTAAGTGGAAGAGGTTTGCTATCTGGAGCTCAACTCAGGGGCTTAGACCCTATCACTGCTCCAATCCCGGAAGTTTTGAAATTCTTAACATCCCTGTTTAATCAAGGATCTTCTGTCTCTACTATTAAAGTCCAACTGGCGGCTATCTCTAAATTCCACGAATCCATGGATCCTCCATTGATGAGCAGCAGACTATGCAAAACTTTCATTAAAGGTGCGGGCCTGTTAAGACCCCCAGTTTTTCATCCTGCGCCTCCGTGGGATCTTGATTTGGTGCTTCGTGCATTAACATCTTCCCCTTTCGAACCGGCTGCTACATGTGAGTTAAAATATCTGTCTTGGAAAACTGCCTTCTTAGTTGCAATTACTTCTGCAAGAAGTGTTTCAGAGCTTCAAGCCCCGTCTATTAAACCACCGTACTTGATTTTCCACAAGGATAGAGTATCACTTAGGCCTAATCCATCCTTTGTCCCAAAGGTCTGTTCTAATCTCTGTCTCCAACAATCTCTAGAGCTACCAGTTTTCTTCCCAAAATTCTCCAATGAAGCAGAATACACTCTCCATAAATTGGATGTTCACAGGCAATTGCGCTTCTATTTAGACAGGACTCAGCAATTTCGTAAGTCAGACCAGTTGTTTGTGTCCTTCTCAGACAATAAATTGGGTAAAACCATCACAAAAGCTACTATCTCCAAATGGATTAGAGATTGTATAACTCAGGCTTATTCTTCTTCGAATAAGCAACTTACAACATCTATCAAAGCTCACTCTACCAGAGCTATGGCGACTTCTATAGCTTTTCATTCCAAGCTCGCTATATCGGAGATTTGTGCTGCTACTTGGTCCAATCCGCACACTTTCATTTCCCACTATAAATTGGATGTGGCATCTAAAGGGCGAGCATCATTTGGTTCCACGGTACTCAGGAGTGTTTTCCAGTGAGCCACCCAGGATTCAGGTGCTAGGGATGCTGTCCCATCAGTCAGAATGTAGGCGAGATAGGATCACATAACATCTTTTAGTTATGTACTCACCATAACTTCAGATGTTTGGGATCCATCTCCACATTCCTAATACCCACCCTCCTTCCCCCTGCCTTGGAGATCAGAAGAGATTGAACGGTTTGAGTTCTACTGTTTTTATCTTGTTTCATCTGACGATGTTATATAATCAGAGCGTGCATGTGTGCATGTATGCGGACAAACTAGATCTGGGGGACTGGTAGTGGTGCATCCTGGGATATAGTAAGCTCAGCCAATAAGAGACTTCGCTCTTTGGCATAAGCGTGCCGAGTCGGAGCCGAGGGATCGGCTCCGAACCCATCAGTCAGAATGTAGGCGAGATGGATCCCAAACATCTGAAGTTATGGTGAGTACATAACTAAAAGTTTAGCATTTTTTGTATAAACATATATGAACACAGGTTATAACTTAGTTAACAAACAGCTTACAAGATTTTACATATCTCTCACTTTCTCTCTCTGTGTATCTATTTGTGTATATGTACACACACACACACACATATATATATATATATATATATATATATATATATATATATATATATAGATATATATATATATATATATATATATATACACATATATTTTATTTATTTATTTATTTTATTTTATTTTACATTTGTTGACCGGGATAGTCCGACTGGATGCATGTCCATTTTCAGCGGAGGCCCGGGGAGAAAAGCTCCAAGGGTAAGCAGATACAGCATTACATAATACCAGCATTACATATTACAAACAGACTATTTACAGAGATTACATAAGTAAGCAAGTTAAACAAGTTCCACAGGTTACAGATAGTCCTGAGCACAAGTCAGGATTAAATTAAATTACACAGTAAACTGGTTAACAGATTTTTACACATTCGAGTTAGCCTGGCTTGATACATTGACATAGCCAGTTAAGTGACAAATGTTGTTTGAGTCTAGTTTTAAATTGACCTAAGGTGGAAAGTAAGGTAATATCAGCTGGAAGAGAGTTCCAGGATCTACTTACAGAGTTTGCAAAGAGAGAATCACCGGCTGTGTTATTAATTTTGCTAGTCTGAATTAGTAGTTTGTTAGAGGATCAGCGGTCTAGGATTGTTATAGGGGTGATAATATTTTTAAGTGCAGGAGTATTGTCCGGATTATAGAGGATTTTATAGGCCATAATCAGTTGGTTATACTGGATTAGGCTAGGTAGTTCAAGCCAACCAAGCTGATTTAGATTGATGCAATGATGTGTCGTAAAAGGCAGCCCAGTGGCAAACCTGGCAATGTGGTTGTAGCAAATTGAGAGTTTGTTAAGGACAGTCTTGTTCAAATTCGAGTAGAGGGATGCATACAGAAGGGTTGAAAGAAGGTGAGAGCGAGCTATGGCAATTTTAGCTGGAGGGGTTAGGAAGGCTTTTATTCTGTAAAGTGACCCTAGATTTTATTGATGGTTTTGATAGTTTGGTTAACATGTAGGTCAAATTTGAGATTATTGTCTATGATGACACCTAATAGTTTCGTAGATGGGTCAGGCCAGATTATTGTGCCATCATTTGATTTTATGGTAAAGGTGAAAGGGGTAGACCTACGTGTTGGTGTAAATAACAGCATTTTAGTTTTTGGGGATTTAGGATCAGACGATGTTCAGAAAGCCAGTTTTCTATTGTATTAAAGGTGGTCTGGGTAGCTGACCATAACTCTACTGAAGATGTGGCTGAGCAAATCAGAGTAGAATCATCAGCATATTGGATACAGCTGACTTTTGGGATGACAGTATAAAGGTCGTTAATGAAGATGGAGAACAGCAAGGGCCCTAGTATAGAGCCTTGTGGTACTCGAGGGTGTTAGGTAGAAGGTTAGAGAGTTTGTTCTGCCAGAGGACAGCCTGCTGTCGACCATTCAGGTAGGATTGAAACCATTGGAGGGCTCCAGTATCTAGACAGAATGTTTGCAGGGTGTGGATTAAAAGTTGGTGATCAACCATATCGAATGCCTTGGAAAGATCCAAAAGAGGGCTGAGGATATATAATTATTGTTGCGATTATGGTTTATGGTGTTAGTAAAGGCTAGGAGGGCTGAAGTAGTGCTGTGATGAGGACGGAAGCCATGCTGAGTGTCTGCCATAAGGCGATTTTGGATTAGGTGGTGCATGAGTTGTCTATGAATACATTTTTCCATAATCTTTGCAAGTGGAGAGAGTATAGCTATTGGCCTATAATTGGAGAATTCAGTAGAGCTGCCTCCTTTGTGAAGTGGGATTACATAGGGTATTTTCCAGATGGTGGGAATTTTAGCTTCTACTATGGTTCGATTGATTAGTATTGAGACGGGGTAAGCAATAGCATCAGCTGATTTTTGTAGGTACTCGGCAGGGAGTTGATCAGCAGAAAGTGTAGTGGGTTTTAATTTTATGATCAAGGTACGGATAAGTGAAGTGGCGACTGGTTGGAAGCTGAACGCAAGTAGGTTTCTAGGGGTGCTACTTTCAGGACCAGGGGAGCTAGGAGGTAGTTGGCTAGCTAGGGCTTGAATTGTCTCAGTAAAGAATTGGTTAAAACTATCAGAAACATCTTCAATGGTTTTATCAATAGTAGCAGCAGGGATTGGGGTTGAAGTTTGTCCAGGATGTAGTAGATTATTTAAACCTGCCCAAAACTTCTGAGGGTTATTTTGATTTACTGTCTGTAAATTACAGTAGTATTGTTTTTTGTCTTTTTTGGATTGCCTGTATTTAATGTGATCTTGAGGGTCTTTAGAAGAACGCCATAAAGCCCATGCTTTGTTTCTAAGGGTAATTTTGAGTTTAGACTCTATAGAAAGCCATGGTGCAGTTTTTGCCTTGGTTCTCTTTGAACGAACAGGTGCATGCAAATCAAGGATCTCAAGGAATTTGTTGTTAAAGTATGCTACTGCTTCCTCTAAGGGGAGGTGTTTTAGAATAGACCAATTACATGAGTTTAGTTCTTGTTGGAATTTGGCAGGGTCAAAGTTTTTATTGTTTCTAACCTTTCTGAGTAAGGGTTGTTGGGAATTAATGGTTTTGTGCTTAATTACATATGTGAGGTGATCGCTTAGGCCATTAAGGAGGGTACCAGAGGTGTACAGTTGGGGGTGACTGTTTATGAGTACCCAGTCAAGCATACTTTCTTTTTGGTTGGGTTTACCTATCCTGGTAGGGGTGGATATGATTTGTGTAAATGCATGCAGGTTAATATGGGTGGTTGGGGATTCTAAGGAACAGGTGCCCCAGTCTATGTTAAAGTCTCCAAGTAGTAGGGTTTCTTGGGGGTAGTGACATGATAACCAGTGCAGGATATCTTCAAATGTAGATATATTGTTACCTGGGGGAAAGTACATACAGATGATATTAATGCATTTATTTTTATTAAGTTGCAATTTGGTGGCAAGAATCTCAGAGTTATTAATCTCAGGAGGTTGTATTACATCTATGGTGACATTCAACTCAGATTTATAGAGTACAGCTATCCCACCCCCCTTCCTCGAAGCACGATCCAGCCTGTGTATGTTGTACCCAGGTGGTAACACTTCATTGTCTTTAGTGTTAGGTTTTAACCAGGTTTCAGATAAACAGAGAATCTCAGGGGAGTGGACATCCAGAAGTGCATGCAATTCATGTACCTTGTTATTAATGCTTCTAATATTGAGATGACAGACTAGCAGAGAGTTAGTTGGCCTATTAATTGTAGGTTTGTAGCTTAGATTACAAGTAGAGGGGGTATGTGTATCTGAAGTGAGTGGGCCAGGGTTGGGGTGAATATCACCGCCAAGTATTAGGTTGAGTCTATACTTGGTGATGAACTTCAGGAATTTGTTTATTAGTTTGTGGTAGTGTTTGGATCTAGAGCTAATTTGCCTGGGGTTGAGATGTTGATAGACTGAACAAGATGTTGGATAGGATCTGGTACTGTAAGTATGGTTGAAGGTGGAAGGATTTACAGCTGGGGTGATAGTATGGCCTTTTGGGACCTGAAATCCCGTAAGAAACTGGTTTTCATACAAGGTAAAGAGGTATGGTGTGAACAAGAGGGGTAGTAAAGAGGAGTATATCATTATATGTGATTCAGCTAGTGAGTGAAGGAACTGTTTTACCTGGTGATGCAACACCAGAAGATAGAGTGGTGAGGTAAAGGTACTGGAAGGGGGATGGGAGAATGCCAGATGAAAGCTAATAGGTGCTATTAAATGTAGGTAGTAGAATAGGGGTGAGTGGAATTATCCCAGATGACAGCAGATAGGATCTAGAAAGTGGGGGAGTGGCTATAGTACTATAAATTTAGAGGTACTGGGGGCGGGAGGGAATTGGGGGCAGGGAGGGGAGTGAAGAGAGCCCGAGTGTAGCGAGGGCGAACGTAGCAGGGCTATTGCAGTTTACAAGGTTTCCTAAGGTGTCCTAAAGCTATAAGGTAAGTATTACAGCTCTAATGTAAGAGTAAATTTACTGCAGTTACAGGGGAAGGAGGCAACCACTCAAGTAGAAACAAAGAGCCCTATGGCTGACCAATATGGTGACCTGTTTAATTACAAAGCACTGTAAGTGAAAGCTTAACAAATGCGTTTTGTGTGTAACCTACTCTGTTTAAATGTTGAGAGAAACTGATTGCAGTCCTGTAGACACCGTTTTGTAGGGAACTGTAGAGTTCAACTAGGAAAAGAGAAAAGCAGACATTCTAGGGTAAGCATGAAGACAACAACAGGCAGTTATTATATAATAATGCATTCAGAAAGGTTTGGTTGGGGGGTAAAGTAGCATACTTCAGAATGAACTAAGATTTATAGCTAAGAAACCTAAGCAAGAGAGCAATGCAGTAAATAAACACTTGCCAGATTTTAAAGATATACCAGAAAAACTAAATCAATTATTCACAATAGTACAACTAGAAAATTGCCAGTAAAAGCACTTCAGGTATAGCTAGCCCAAATTATTCAAGTCATAAAAGCACTTCTTCAATGTTTGTGTGCAATTTAAACATTAAAAAACACATGCAGCAAGGAGGAGCTCTGATTATACACTTTCTCTAGGTACAGGTTCAGTTTAAACACAAATATTACCACAGAAATTCAGTAAAGTCACTAGCTACTTATAGAGCCTCTGAAAAACAAAATAGAGCAGTCTGTGCAGAATCAGAATTTAGCAGCAGGTCATTCAGTTACACAAAAAACAGTAAAAGATCCATACAATGAAGAAACTTACACAAAGTCACACCAGGTCAGCCAAGGGGGGGAAGAGAGAGGGAAATCCTAAGCACCTAGATTTGAAAATGATGCCTGTACTAAATTGTAGCAGTTTAACCTGTTTGAGGAAAGAGGGGGGTGGGGGAAAAGAGAAGGCAGTGGGACTGGTTACAGTTAATATCCTGATTGACTCAAGACACCATTCCAGAGATAAGTTGAAATCTGCACTCAACACTGTTATTTGCACTCAGTGCTTTAATGTTATGCACTCAGCACTGTAATTTCACTTATGTTTAGCAGGAAAGACAGACCAACAGTATACAATTTTGGGAATATTTACAAGGGTTGCTTGTTCAAATGTCAGGCTATTGCAGTTTACAAGGTTTCCTAATGTGTCCTAAAGCTATAAGGTAAGTATTACAGCTCTAATGTAAGAGTCAATTTACTGCAGTTACAGGGGAAGGAGGCAACCACTCAAGTAGAAACAGAGCCCTATGGCTGACCAATATGGTGACCTGCTTAATTACAAAGCACTGTAAGTGAAAGCTTAACAAATGCGTTTTGTGTGTAACCTACTCTGTTTAAATGTTGAGAGAAACTGATTGCAGTCCTGTAGACACCGTTTTGTAGGGAACTGTAGAGTTCAATCTGTTTAAATGTTGAGAGAAACTGATTGCAGTCCTGTAGACACCGTTTTGTAGGGAACTGTAGAGTTCAATCTGTTTAAATGTTGAGAGAAACTGATTGCAGTCCTGTAGACACCGTTTTGTAGGGAACTGTAGAGTTCAATCTGTTTAAATGTTGAGAGAAACTGATTGCAGTCCTGTATACACCATTTTGTAGGGAACTGTAGAGTTCAAACAAAGTCACACCAGGTCAGCCAAGGGAGGAAGAGAGAGGGAAATCCTAAGCACCTAGATTTGAAAAAGAAAAAAAAAAAATCTAGGTGGGTGAGTGACGTAGAGTGATGAGGTATGGGATGTGAATATATATGTAAAAAAAAAAATATATATATATATATATATATATATATATATATATATATATGTATATGTATTTATATATATATATATATATATATATATATATATATATATATATATATATATATGTATATATAATATATATATAATATATATGTAATATATATATATATATACATATATATACATATACATATATATGTATAAATATATGTATATATATATATATATATACACACACACACACACACATATATGTATATACATATATATATATATATATATATATATATATATATAGAGAGAGAGAGAGAGAGAGAGTAAATATATATATACATATATATATATACATACATATATATAATATATACATATATATATATATATATATATATACATACATATATATAATATATACATATATATATATATATATATATATATATATATATATATATATATATATATATATATATATATAAATATATATATATATATATATATATATATATACATAGACATATATATATATATATATATATATATATATTTTTTTTTTTTTACATATATATTCACATCCCATACCTCATCACTCTACGTCGCTCACCCACCTAACCCATAACACTCACTCATTACATTCCACCCTTTAATTCTCTAGCATGTTACACTCCTCCTCATTGCCCTCTCAGTCTTCATATATATATATATATATATATATATATATATATATATATATATATGTATATGTATATATATATATACTGCATCATTAAGCCCCCAGAACCTCCGCATAACAGAAAAATCCTCCACAATATTTCCCTAGAAACAAAAATAGATACCATCTGTAATATGTCACCCACACTACATGATTCTAGAGTAGTATTATTCACCAAATTCTAAATTCTACATGACTCTCCTAAACCTACACCCCCACAAATACCAAAACTGAAGCATTTAAATAAAGCAACCCTACTGAACCACCACACAAAAATAGACTCCCACTTAGCCCAATATGGTGACATCCATCCCAACCCAGGTCCATTCTCTAATGCTACCTGTTACAAAATTCCTTCCCCTAAAATTTATTTTTAATCACTCTTAACCTGTGTAGCATCTGCAACAAAACTGCAGATCTCCATGCATGGCTAACCCAGCACTCCCCTGATATACTTGCAATCACTGAAACATAGCTAAAACCACATATTAAAGATACTGAACTTCTCCCACCAAGCTACAACATAATCAGAGCAGACCGAACTCAAGGTAAAGGTAGAGATGTAGCCTTAATCTAGCCCACCACTCTCACCCTGCTCCCATATCCCAAACCCATCCCCTCCTTTTGTACTGCTGAAATTCTCTTAGCTTCCTTAAAAATCAGTAACACCAAACAACTATGTATCGCAGCCCTATATATTCCACCAGAGAATAACATCCCCATATTAGAAGACATCCTATCCTGGATCTCCCAAAACATATCCAATGAACCCATCATTATGGGAGATATCAACATAAACTGGCAAAATCTAAGCAGTGACTATAGCACCAGTAGCATAAACCTACATGGTTTTACTCAACTTATCTCTGCTCCAACTAGAATTCCAAACAGTTGTGACCAAGGAACTACTGTTGATTGCATCCTAGTTTCAGATCACCACAAATACACCAACTCTGGAACTCTACCAAATAATTTAAGTGACCACTTACCCAGCTTCACAAACAGAAGCATAACCCACACCACCAAAAACCACATCTATAAAACAATTTGTCTAACCATTCTATGATGCTGTCAACCACTTCCACAAAATATTGTTTGATAGCTTTAACAACCTAGCCCCACTCTGCAGCAAAAAAATAAAAACTAATCATGCTCCCTGGCTAACCAAGCCTACCAAAAACTTGCTAGTAGCAAAAACCAAGCCTGGCAAGAATGGCGAATAACCAAAAATGGCCCAAATTACCAAAAGTATAAACAGCTATGCAACCAAGCAAAAAAAAAACTGATAAATAATGATAAGAAGCACTATTTCTCCCACCAGCTAACCTCCCACAAAAACAACCTAAAAAATGCTTGCATACAATTTCTCAGCTCCACACCCCTGAGACCAAAGAAAACCCATTCCTTGCCACCAATAAAACTCCATCCCAAATAGCAGAAGCTTTCAACACACATTTCATAGACAGTATACTCAATTTTCTCAATCCTTCCAACAGCCGCTCAAACTCTCACTCCATGCACAATCCTAGCCCCTCCCTAGCTAATACAAAACACTCCTCCTCATCTTCCTTTCTCCCACAGGACACAACTACAACTGACCAACATCTTCCTGTCTTTACTCTCCATCCTGTACCCACTTAGCATATACATAAGTTACTCCTTAAACTAAAACCCTGTTCTCCCTCCGCTGACATCCTCCCTCTAGAGTACTTAAAATATGCCGCTAATGCTGTAGCTTACCCTATCAGTATACTCATCAATTGATCCATCTCAGAATCCTACATCCCCACCCTATGGAAGAAATCCATAAGAACCCCCCTACACAAAGGCGAGAAATGCAATGATATTACCAATTATCGTCCCATCACTATACTATCTCTGCTATCCAAACTGTTAGAAAAATGCATACATAAACAGCTACTTAATCATACCCTACAAAAGAATGTACTTACCCCCACCCAACACGGCTTCAGTCACTCACATAATGCAACTACTGCATTACTTTCCTTCACCAGATACAGTCAACATAGCCAGAGATGTCAGACTAATAACCTCAGTAATACTTCTTGATCTGTCCAAGCCTTTGATACTGTTTCCTACCCAAAACTACTACAACAACTCTCTACCCTTGGTCTTTCCCCCTACAACTCAACAGTGGTTCAACAGGTACTTAACAGGCAGACAACAATGTGTAAAACAGCAGGGAACCCGCTCCAACTATCTACCTAACAGCACTGGAGTTCCATAGGGATCCATTCTTGGATCATCACTCTTTAACATCTTCATTAACAACCCTTACACCACCTCCCACCAAAGCTCCCTTATACGATATGTCTACAATTCTACAATCATCTCTTCCTCCTCCAACAACATAAAACACCTTCAGGATCTAATCCAAACTGCCTTCACTTCCATAGAGACATGGCTAAACAATGCACAGCTCCTGTTCATCCCAAATAAAACTAAGCTCCTCCTTTTCACACCTAAAAATCTCTCAGCCAACTTTAAGATCATTTCACTCAATAATACTCAAATAGAAATTGTTTCTCAAGCCAAACTACTAGGACTGACCAAGACGATAAGCATTCCTTTGATCTACATATTCACAGCACAATCAAAAAAACTCACTGCAAACTAGGAATGCTGTACCAGCACAAAAACTTCATGAACTCAACCACCAGAACCACCCTGATCACTACTTACCTGCTCTCCTCTCTTCTCTACAGAGCTCCAATTTTGACAAACATTCGAATTACTCTAAAAAACAAGCTAGAATCCTGCTATAATAAAATTGCTAAATTTGCTATAAATGCACCCCATATCACTCACTATTGCACAACTCTCAATGCCCTCAACTGTCTCAAACGTCCACACCTCCTAGACGACCTACAACTCAATATGGCACACAGAGTTATGTATCAACCTGATAACTGCCCAGTACTCAACTCACTCCTCCAAACCTACATACCCACAAGGACTCTCTGATCTACATACAAGCAACTAGTAACCTTATACAGACCAAACAAAAAAGCTGAACAGTGTCTATACTCCTACACTGTAGCAAAACTCTGAAATGCCTTACCAACTAGCATCAGCGCAATAACAAACCAAAAGAATTCTAAACTAGGACAAAAAAAAAACACCTCTGAGATACAAGCATCTGCCCCTGTTCCAAAATGACCTAGAAACCACTCACTTTAGTCTTCTGTACTGCCCCCCCCCCCGCTTTTTTTTACTGGATGTTACCCTACAATACTTTCTTTCCTCCCTCCTCAAAAGACATAGCAGCCAGATTTATTGAATCCTGACCACAAATATTAAACTCCCCCATTTCTCTCTGCAAATTAGCTGCCTGATGTACATTAGCTAACTTTTTCTTTTTATTAACATTTTCATCTAAAGGTATACCTGCAGTCTACCTAAAAATCATTGCAGATGTCTTTCAAACTATACAAACTTTCGTAACAATCAATGCATACCAACAGCCTACCAAGAAGGACTGTAATAGATAAATGAACTGTATTAACTTATATCCCTGTAATTCTTGACTGCAAATATTACTTTTGTAAATGTATACTAACTGCCTGTATGTCATTAGGACTACCTTGCAACTTATTGTAAGCTACGTTCCCAAATGTGAATTTGATTATTTCTTTACTTTCGTTTTGTCAAATGTTTTACTTTGTGGAGCTTTTCTCACCAGGCCTCCACTGAAAATGAGTTCCGAACCCAGTCGGATTTTCACAGTCAACAAATGTCAAATAAATGTATTCAGATATAGAGGTACATGTTTGATTGAATTGTAGTTGAATTGAGCTAATTGATCAGTATCCTTACTATGTACTGTGCTATTCTTGTCCTGTAACTTCTACTGACTATTTGCATGACATATATTTCTACTATTTGCATGACATATATACATAATCTCACTTTTTGTTGAAATTCATTGTTGCTACTGCAGTTGTGCTATTGTTCCACTAGAAAATTATTGGTGTCTTCATTTGTCATTGACTGACTTTAGAATTTATCTCTCTCTCTCTCTACCTCTCTACTGCTCTGCTGCTCTGATGAATTTTCATGATTAATAAATGTTAATAAATACATATACACATACACACATGCCTCCATATATAAACTTTCTGTGAGAAAACAGGGAATGGTGGTGCATGTTGCACCATTGCAGTTGCTTACTGCATCAGTGACTATGATATGCAGAGTAAGTAGAAATTACACGAGAAGGCAAAATCAGTTTATAGTTCACCAAA
The DNA here is from genome assembly GCF_019279795.1 of Protopterus annectens. Taxonomy (NCBI): domain Eukaryota; kingdom Metazoa; phylum Chordata; order Ceratodontiformes; family Protopteridae; genus Protopterus; species Protopterus annectens. The sequence goes on along the minus strand of NC_056731.1, from coordinate 1,897,538,504 downwards.
GGACTCTGTCCTGATGCAACTGTCAATGTTATAGTTCACCACACAGTGGCATTTATTTAGCTTTCTGTGACTGATTGAGACAGACATACATACTTATGAAGGCCTTATATTTATTAAATGAAGAAAGAAAGAAAACCACTATCAACCTCAAAAGCTCAATGTAGCCCACCTAGGAGCAGCAAACATAAGGAAAAATGAAAACTTTGGAAAAAAAAAAAAAAATAAAATTGCAGTAGATATTGTTTTATGTACAAATAGCATTCATTCAGCAGTAACGTTAGGTGTGTATATTTATAAACTCTAAGCCTTATCCAGGTTTTCTGTAAGTTGCCCCCTACCAAGTTTGACTTGTATACTTTTCCCCAGCCATGTATCCATACTTGTTTGACTCAAAATATATGACTTTAGATTTGCATACATTACTCCATTATCACTTGTTTTGGTCCACTCTTTGGCTTTAAAATGAAAATCTTGTAACGCTTCCTGATCCTTTATATTAGTAACAGTTGTTTCCACTTCTGTATCATCTGCAGATTTACTAATCCGGAAAATATTTAATAAATATAACTGGTCTGAGAAGAGATCCATTGCAATACATTTTACACATTGAAAAGGTGGCTCCTATTTTCTCTCTGTATGTTCTCCCATGAATCTAGTTCCCAATCCTTCCATTAATATAGCCAATTATCTCTGTGTTTTAATAGCCTTCATTATTTTATCATGAGGGATGGTGTCAAACACCTTGGCAGAGTCCAAGAATTCAGCATCCAAACCTAGGCCATGGTCAAGTGCTTCCCACACTAGTCGATAAAAACTGATCAAGCTAGTTATATAGGGTCTTCCTTCTTGTAAAACCATGCTGGTATATATATATATATATATATACATATATATATATATATATATATATATATATATATATATATATATATTTTATTTTTTTTTTCATAGTAGTGTTCTTCAGTGTGCATAATATTCATTCAAAGCACTTACCTAGAATACAGGTAAGGCTTATCGGATGATAATTGTCAAAGGACATTCAAGTGCATGTCCTGGCTGCAGTTGCTAAGGCCAGGAATATAGCCTCAGTGGGCCCGATAATATTCCTGGATACCTCCTGAATAATCTGAAATGTGCCCTGTCAGGGCCACTGGTGTTACTATTTAATTATATATAATCTTAAAACAGGCTTCATGCCAAAACAATGGAGAGCTACAACAGTCAACACTTTTCGTAATGGCAGACCATCAACAGATCCCATAAACTACAGACCCACTGGTCTGACTAGTCTTACATGCAAATCCAGAGAAAGAATTATCGTGGAAATGATCAACAAAGACATAGGTGACTTTCAGTCATTGGATCCATCCCAGTTTGGCTTTGTCAAAGGAAGGTTATCCCTGCTGAATCTGGTGGACTTCTTTGAGAAGGTCACCAAGGGAAATCACGAGGGTAAAATAGAGCACACTGCCTATGTTGACCTGACTAAGGCATTAGATACAATACCCAATTCTGGCATTGTTAACAAATGTACAAAATTAGGCATAAACCCCTATATGACATGCTGGATGGATAGCTGTCTCACAGATAGGACCCAGAAAGTTAGGACTGGTTAGACCAACTCCTCAAAGAGGCCAGTCACCAGTGGAGTCCCTCAAGGCTCTGTGCTGGGCCCACTCCTCTTTGGCATCTACTTCTCAGAAGTCAAGGCTAATGTCAAAAGCCTCCGGCTGACCAAGTTTACAGATGCCTGCAAACTGGGAGCAGTCATAGAATCCCCCAAAGACACTAAAATCTTAAAAGAAGGTCTAGCACAAACAAATGACTGGTGCCAAAGCCATGGATTAAATTTCATTGCAAAGAAACGCATTATGTACCTTTTGGGAAGTCAGTCGCCCCAGGAAACTGTCATCAATAAAACCCCCCTAACAGGTGATCCACTAATCAGAGATCTGGGAACACATGTAGACAGTAACCTGGCCTTTGATCAACATGTATCCAAGATAATTAAATCCTTCTATGTTGCTCAACTTATAAGTAAGTGTATGGCATCTAGGTCCAGGGCAGTCATTGTACCACTATATTCAGCCCTCATCAGACCTATCATTGAGTACAATACCCCCTTTGGTATGTACCTGGCCAGATGCATGCAGCAACTGGAATATTCGCTAAGGTTCCTCACAAAAAGAATACAGGGTATAAACACAATGTCCTATGTGGATTGCCTCAAAGCCCTATCTCAATCTCTTACAGACTACTGAAAGATGATCTGTGCCTGACAAACAGGACATCCCTGGACCCCACTCTGATAAACCTTTTGCACATTCACAAAACAAGCAGCATCAGAACTACTAGATCCAAAGCCATAAATTTTGATTGCAGCATAAATAAGACATATTGGAGAGACAGATATGTATCTCAGACAAATGTCTTTCTCTGGAACAGGCTGCCCATACATGTAAAACAAAGTCCCTCCATAAACCATTTTAAGCATAACTTGGATAACTGGAGGGGAAATCAAAAATTCACCCCTGCTCTGGCACCCACATCTCTGATGGACAGAAGCAGTAAATCATGTTGTAACCAACATTCACCGCTATATAAGCATTTAAAACATATAACTTGTAGGACATATTTTGGTTGCACGGCTAGGCTTATAAAAGCCCTAGCGGCCGTTAGCCTAATATATACCTATGAACCTATGAAGTCTGAGATAGCCATTTCCTTGAATATTCCCTTTTCTCCAATGTGCAGTGGTCACAGAGTTTTTATATATAAGTTTGGAGAGGGTGGAGGCCTTGGCCCTGCATTGTCTTTGCCTTGTAGCATGATAGAGATGCTTTTTTGTGCCATCTGCTGAGTCACTTTTCAGAAACTGGTAGATTGCCTCATTCTTTGCTTTTGCATCTGCTTTCTTATCCTCTTTGTTAGCCAACCAGTATTTATTCTTAGCCTGAACTGATTTCTATCTCCCGGTTTTTCCTGTACTACCTCTTTCTTTTGATAACTTTCTGGACTAATGCGTACCACCATCCACATTCCATATATATCTTATTTCCAAACCTGGCTCAGAAGCATATGTGTTCTATAGTCCTCATACATGCTGTTTTGAGATTCTGACATTCTTCTTCAGTTTTGCCTGTTTCCTCTTCTTCCTGTGGTGCTCATACCCTTGTTGTTTCTTCAAACCCATGTGCTTTCACAACAGTCAATTTCTAGGTCTTCAGTCTAGTCTCTGTTGACCTTACAGTCTTCTCTGACTACTGTTTGTTGCTGATTCTAGCCATACCTCCCAACTGTACCGAATAACTTGGTTTTTACCGAGTTTTGGGGTCCAAATACTGGGGTGCCACGATTCCTGAGTAGCACCCCTCCATTTCCGACTTTTTCCCAGCTTTTGCCTGTATTTTATTTTTAATTTTTCCCCGTTTTTGTATTTAGAGCTGACGTCATCGAGTACGCAATGACGTCAGCTCCGTCAGGGCTACCAGCCAGTCAGAATTGAGCTCAAGGGCTCCAAATGCAAATTTCCGGCTGGCGTTCATTCCCTGTGACTTGCAAGTGAGAGAGAGTGGATTATTCAAATGAGGAGCGAGCACTTTAGCAACAGACAGTTACTCAACTCTAAAAACGTTTGAAACAGCACTATCTGGGGTTATTCAAACGAGCGCTTTGGAACCAGTTTTTATTTAATATTGGAAACAGCTCTATTTGGGGGTTATTTAAGCAAGCACTTTGGAACCACAGCCAGTTATTCAACAGCTTTGGAAACAGTTCTATCTGCAGGGAATGGGATTAGGCTGCCACTGCACTTGCGAACGGTTCCCCGTGATGTGCACTTTAGCTATTCAAATGGCACTATCTGCAGCAGCATTCGGGAACCAAACAATTCAGGTAGGAAACCAGTCTTCTGGCTCTGAATGAATGAAGAGGGTGTGTGTGTGTGTGTGTGTGTGTGTGTGTGTGTGTGTGTGTGTGTGTGTGTGTGTGTGTGTGTATGTGTGTGTGTGTGTGTGTGTGTGTGTGTGTGTGTGTGTGTGTGTGTGTGTGTGTGCGTGTGTGTATCAGATGCCTATATTACCTTCTGATGGATATGAAGTAAAAGCAGTGACAAAGCCATGCTAACAGTTCTACTAAGGACTCTGATCCCACCCATCCAACCTGCTTATGGTGATGCATAATGTTCAGGTAGGTTGTCAACAGAATGACTAAATCCACCAGAATGCAACTAAATGAGTGGTTTGTTGGTCAGAATATCAAAGATGTAGGCCACAAGGACTGATCAAGCCTTTGGGCTGTTTGCTTTAATTCAAGCCAGTGAAGTAAATCCAAGGTACTGTTACTTACAGATGAAAGTAAAATCTTTGCCATGTTGTTACTTCCTGATGGTAAGCAATAAAGTAAGAGTTATTCTAATGATGACATTTGAGTAGATTTAAAAGAATGACTTGAATGTGCATGTGTTTATTGTGAGGCAGAGTATTTTACATATAGAAGTGTTTTGTTCTGTATATGCCATTGTTTACTAGAGTAAAGGCTCATTTGTAGTGTCATTATGATCTGTTATGAGAATATGAATGGTGATAGGAGCTGGAACTTCAAAATAATTACTTAAACAGTAGTCTGGTAATAAACTTTATTCTAAAAGTTTTTGCACTGCATCTATAATCCCCATCAACTATGCAATTGTAAGTACACAATTTTCTCTAAAAGTGCTATTTCATTAATTGACTACAAAGAGATATTTTCAGTATGAATTACACTTTGACAATTATAGAATATATCAGTTGGGAAAGTAGAGATGAAGTTTAAAAAAAAATGTGTGAACATGTAAAGGGGTGTGTGTGTGTGTGTGTGTGTGTGTGTGTGTGTGTGTGTGTGTGTGTGTGTGTGTGTCTGTGTGTGTGTCTGTGTCCCATGTATTACACCTGTTGGATAGAGGTACCCAGGCCCAAACCCTGTACCGTGTTTACAGGGTAAAAGGAGCCTAAAGTCCCTAGCTACACCACTTCTGAATTAAAGCCTCATATTTTTGATCTGTTCCTCATAAAATCTGTGGTTTTCAGGATTGTGGCACATCACTGAAGGATTGAATTCACTAAATAATGACAGGCATTTCAATTTCAGACTTCATATTCTTCAGAAACTAAATGGTAACCCAAAACATTTTATTCTTGCAATTTTCTAAGTTTATAAGATCAGTATTTGAAATTCGTCCCTATTTTGGGGCTGTATTCCCCGATTATTGGCTTTGTCCGGGTTTTTTGTGCTAAGAGGTTGAAACTAGCTAGAGCTATGGTGAGAAGAAGTGAGAACTGAATTCACTAAATGATAGCCATTTAAGTTTCAGCCTTTTTTTTTCAAGAAACTGCTAATTTGGCATATTGGCATGTTACTCTGACTGTAGTGCACAGGGTCCTGGGTTCAAGACATGGTAGTGAAATGCATTGTGGTAACACATTTTATTCTAACAACTTTTCAAAATGTTTGTCCCCCCCCAAAAAAAAAAACGAAATTGAAAATAAGAGAAGCTGTGCAAGATGCCTATGGCTTACATTACTATAATTCTATATATGTATATTGTGTGTGTGTGTGTGTGTGTGTGTGTGTGTGTGTGTGTGTGTGTGTGTGTGTGTATGTGTGTGTGTGTGTGTGTGTGTGTGTTGAAGTAGACTTTTAGATGGAAATGTTCTGAACTGGGCAGTTTTGTCATTACTGGTTCATGCATTTTCTTTCATTGCTTTCTGGAAAAATGTTCAAACAATAAGTTTAAAATGCGCTCTCTAACAAGTGTGCTGTATTATACAAGGAATATAATTTAATAAAGTCAGGAAGGTGTATCAAAGAACATATGTATGTTTCTTGTTTTGTGTGCAAGGGTCCAATGATTTGTACACTAGGTAATCTTTATCCATCACTGGTCAAATGCATTTTCTTTGGATGTGGTGTGTGGGTCTCAATACTGTTTCAATGAATGAGTTTTAATGGCAGAGAAGTTTTAATGCCAAGTCTATTTCCATTGTGAGACAGTATTGCTTTGTTTAGCAGCTTTGTTTAACAGATGTCTTAGTGTTTATACATTGTGCTATAAAATGTAAAAAACTAAAATCCAAATCATTGTAGAGTAAAGCAGTATATGCACACATTAGTATTTATGGTAAATGGGGCACAATAGGCATGTAATGGGGCATGGGAATGGCTGCAGGGAGACTCTGGTGCCATATTTTGGTTGTTTGTTCTTCAGTTTGAGTTTGAAAGTTGGTATCCCACAATTCCATTGGAGTGGGCAGGGTTACATAATTACGTATGCAAATTTGATGTTAATCAGCGTACAGATTTGTACCTATTTTTCATGGGCCTTCTCCAGATTTTTGATGTTTCCAGGTTGAGAGGTATGATTCTAGCCACCAGTGGTTTATGCTGCAGGATGACTATTTCATTGGTGATAACTTCGCAATTGTTGATTCTACCCCCAATGCCCTTTCCTTAGTAGGAGGAAGTCTACTTGAGTTGCATGTTGGCTACTCTTGTATGTGATCATCTGACTGTCTTTTGCTGAACCATGGGTTGGCCACTCTCAAGCCATTTGCAGACAGAAATCTAGAATGACGACCTCTATATTTCTATTGCACTATCCATGTGGACCCAGACAGTAATCATACTTTGTTCTGTCTGCTCTGATATGAGCATTCAGGTCCCACATTGTCAACATCAGCTCATGTTGTCCTGCTTTATCTAGTAGATCCTGCGACTGGTTGCCTGAAAGCACTCTTTTCCTCACTACCACAACCCTGCTGTGGGGCATAGGCTGAGGTTATGAATACTGCCCTCTCATTACAATGGAGTCTGAGTTCCATGCGTCTGTCACCAGTTATGATGATGACCTGCACTGTCTTTTAAAACTCACTCTCATTACAATTCCTACCACAGTTCTAACCCCATTTCTGTCCTGTCCTCCCCCTTTGTAGTAGATTTTTGATCCCAAGCTAAGGGGCTTTGCTACAATTTATTTCTATCTTATCTTCTGGATCCACATGATGTCCAACCTTCTCCTTAACATCATGTCATCCACTTCCAAGCTGTGACTTGTCAGAGAACTTATATTAAGTGCAACAATCCTTAGCTCATGTTTGGCAGGTTGATCATTTTTTACGTCCAGCTTTCACTCAACAGAATTATGCTACATAACCCAAAGCTGGGCAACTAAACACTAGCTGGCCAGTAGCTTATTAACACAAGGCTGCTAAGCTTTATGGTGGGTACACACTGGCCAAAGAGGCACATAGACCCCCCCACACACCTTTAGCATGGGTCCCTGGTGCAGGGTGGAGTAAGCCAGGTCCTCATCCCATTTATCACTGCCAAATACTTATGCCAATTTTTGGCAATATTAGTGACCAAATCATCTAGAGCCAATTTTTTATGCCGTCAAGTGGGTTGCCCTGACATGGTGTGCAGTATGTAATTTGTGTTCATCTGTCTAGAGCTTACTGATGCCTAAACTGAATCTTTCCCCAGTAAGCATCACCTAGAGTCTGTCCTGCTGCCCATGACTCCTTTCAACTTTGGGTGAGTTTGCAGTGGAAACACCCAACATGTTTTTTTTTTTTTTTGTGTGTGTAGGAAGTGGAAAGAACTTCAAAGAGAACATGCAGACATCACACAGGAATTGGCTGGAGATCAGGATCAAACCTTGTACCTTTTACTTGAGAGACAAAGACCTTAATGATTATGTCAATACACTCATAGACAAATCTGTGGACACAGCATGAGATGGTCATCATAACAGTCATTGCTGTTGTAATCACAGTATAGGTATTAGTAACTGAAAGTGGACGTCAGTTCATTGGCCTGTTGTTTTTCAGCAAGAAGACATTCCTATGGATATGCAGAGGACCAGCATCAAGATACACATTTTAAGGGATGTCTGGATACTTTACATACCTTTTTATTTATTTGTTTTCCATTATTGTTCTGTACCTTCTATACTTTTACATCGACAACCTCAATCTTGACTCTGCCAAGTATACTTTTATATACTTTTTTCCCCATCATTTATTGTTTCACAGTGTCATTCACTAGTTACTGTTATAAATTTGGGGTCTAATTGTATACCAAGAACAATATGATCATCCAGAGCTTATTTGACCACCAGATCCCCCTTAGGACTTTAAGTGACAAAGCTCTAAACTTGAAAGCCTTATACTGCTGGGTAATGCATTTCTTTTTTCTTTAATGTTCTCCTAGTCTCACTGTTTTTTTTTTTTTATATCTCCTTCTATGGCAGCTCATGATAGGATTAATTCCATCACCTTGTAGGCTAATGTCTTGTTTAGTTCCCCTGTTCTTCAAGGTGCTTTTTTTAACTCATCAGGAGATATCAGGAAATATACCAATAGTAGACAGAGTGATCTTGCTCCATCACTGCTGATAAAATAACCCATAATATGTTAAATACATCACTGATCTAAACCACTAGTCTTCGAATGGCTTGGGTTATTTATTTGCCTAACTTTTTCTGTTTCTGGCATATATTCTTGGTTTAATATTCGCACCTTCTTAATGGAGACATCTGAAGTTTGGGTGCCTGTGGTAGATATCCAATATTCATTTGCCTGTTTTTGGGCACTGGATAATGATTGCAGATCTCATTTTAGTTGCCCACCTGATTCGGAAGGATTGAACATAATCCACCCTCAAGACACTAGTTCCTGTTTAGTTTACATTTGTTTATGGAGAGTTTATTACTGAATATTTTTCTGTTTCCTAAAGAAACTCTGGCTTTGTCATCTCAGGTTAAACATTTGACTTCAGGAGTTGTCAAGAAAAGAAAAAGATGTCTAACTTCTAATTGGAGTCATTGGGGTAGAAGGTAATTTCATCACAGTAGTTCCCATTATCTAAGATCAGCTTTAGGACTACTGGACCCATTTGGCTGAATAGGACCACCCTCCCTCAGACAGCCCTGCACCAGGGCATGACAGTATCATTATGCCTTAAGTTGCCCAGAGATTTGCCTGAGAGACAGTACAGCAAAGTGCAAGGCCTTTTCTTACTGGTAGTCTTACTCCTGTAATAGTTACAAGCTTCATTGGTGGAAAGGACATTTCCTGTCATGCATTGTACTCATGGCTAGTTTGGTATTTGAAACTTCAGCTTCTTGCCACTTGTATGACTCACAGTGTTAGCTGCTCACACTCTCACAGTGGTCAGCTGCTGCTGCTGGGTGCTCAACAGGTTTTGCAACCCAAAACTGGCTAGATTAACCATCTGGTTTTATGTATCTCCCTTACTATCATGGAGGATAATAAAACCAGGCTTCATTTGGTTAATGATCGGTTGCTATTGAATACAGTCATAAGAAATAACTGTGGAATAGTCAGTCTTAGACAATGTAAAAACAAACAATGGTAAGCGTTATGTATATATTGTGATGTGCAATGACTTCTGATCACTAAAGTTTGTGGCAGAATGTTACCAGTTCAACAGTATGGCAGGGAATGCTCCAGTCACAGACAGGAGGAAAATAATCCCAGCATGGAGTGTGTGTTTGGTGAGTGGTAGAGGCAGAGGTGGAGAGAAAATGTATTCACTTGGCTGAAAATGGACAAACAGTAACAGAAGCAGTTTAACTCATAAATGAACTGCAGGGGTGTCACAGTTTCACAGTCACTTAGAGAAAATTGTGGGGAAAACAGAAACATAAAGCTAGAAAATTACTGGGGGAAGTCTATTATAAAAAGTTGAACAAACCGTGTGGTTTTGCATGTACCCAATACATCCATATGAGTTTCCTAAAAACATTCTGATTTCCTTCCACCTGCCAGAACATGATGCTCAGTGATGACTATAAATTATTCCTGCATGTAATCTGTACTGTTGCCCTTGTGACCTGTGATATGGCTGGAAGAGATCTGCATGCATCAGTCAACGTATTACAAATAATTAAATTAATAAAAATGAACTTTCAGAAAGAGTTATAAGTGGAGTTGTGTGTGAGCAATGCCATTTCTAAGGAGTAACCTGGGATTACTATTATTACTGCTGTTGAGTATTTTGAGGAAGTTTAGCAGTTTTATGTGGTTTTGTAAAAATGCATGTGTAACAAGGTATGAGAATTAACTGGGTAGGGAATTCCAGTCATTCAGAGCAAGTACAGAAGATGACAGGAAACCCATCAATGAAGAAAGGGGTAATATGCAATGAAAATGTATTACGGAAGTTTAGAAATTATTCTTGCTCTTTTTGGGTCCTCAGCTCCTCAGTTTTCCCACAAACATTAAATGTAGGAAAGCTGACTCATTTGTCCAGTACTGCCTGACATCCAAGGCAAAAGACTGTGATACATGAAAAGGTTTTACCAGGATTTGTATTTAAAAATAAGCCTGCATTTTAGTAGCATGGTCTGTTTCGTGTTGTCTGCAGCACCTCATCAAGATGCTGGAGGGTGTGGAATACTTAATAAGATAGTGGGGTTTTATTTATTTATTTAAAAAATTTGCTAAACAAGACAGAGCACTGTTCCACCTAGATCATTTTCAGGCTGAAGGTGGTGGAAATACAATCAGTATCAAACATCAGTGGTAAAGTAAGAGCAAGCAATCAGAGAGATATAATTCAGGATAATATGTAGCATCAATGAACACAATCATAATGAAGATGTGCAACAAGAACTCAGCCACTGAAATCATTAAGAAGAGTATGTGTATACTGTCATGACATCATATAGAATAAAACTGCTATGGAGGAAATAATATATAGAGTATTTACAGTGCATACTATTGATGACGGGTCTATATCAGATAGTCGAAGTTCCACAACTCCAAACACCTAATGATCGAACCATTATGTTCAAAGTTGCAGAACTTCGACTATGTAAAAAAAAATGAAGTGTTATAAGCAGGGGGGCAAGCCCCCCTGCACCCCCCACACCCCCACTACTTAAATATACCAACTCTGAGATCGCACCACATTGAAGTGAATGGAAACCTCTGCTTATGTAAATTTCCATTCACAAGATCAAACCTTTACAAATTCGAACGTTTGGTCTCGATCATATGTGGTTCGAACTTGTAAAAGTTTGACTATGTGATAGGAACCCACTGGTGACAATGGGATGTAAGGGAAGGGTATGGCCTGAGTCATATAAGTGGAAGAAGGGAAAGGCAGGAGACAGACAATAGAGAAAAATAAAAAAAAAGATTGTGGGAGGGAGAGACAAGGGAGAAGTGTGTGGCGTTTTTCTACTAAAGTTCAGAAGATTCAGATAGTACTGCAGGCATTTGTGGCATGTTTACCAGCAAGCCAGAATGCACACACCTGATGAACCAGGTCCTCAGTGGAAACAGGCCACTTATGGTATACCTGAGTGAGTTAAGCAGACATTGAAAGAGGAACTAGAGAAGCTGGATCTGGGGGCAATACATGAGTCCAGTAGTTTACCTCTGTGCTAACATGTCTTTTGACAAAATATAGCCTGATAAGTAAACATAATGTTTTAATTTTAATACATAGTAATAGCATATACTCTTGATATTTAACCTGAAATAGTCATATCTGGGAAGTCAGCATGGAGAGAAAGTTGGGGTGGTAGTTAGGGGTTAGCTTGGGGGACCCATCAAAATGGTTTAAACCGGGCCTCACAGTTGTTAAGGACTGCCTTGCATTTTCACAGCTGTGCCTGTACTAGAGTTTTATGAAGCCGAAGTTTGGACAATTATCCACACATTCACTAATATTTCATATTCGATTCCCACTGTAGGTGTAAAGTGGGGCTGTTAAGGCAGTCCTGAAAAGTATTCTTTCATTATTATCAGACAGATGATGTGCATCTGTCTGAAAATAAAGGCACATGATGAGTGTGCTGCAGAGTTACAAAGACTGCTGCAAGAGTATCTGTCTGTCTGTCTGTTTCTTTATTTTTAGAGCTGCTGTAATGGTGAGTACCTACTTAATAACACCTTTTTCTTATACTAGAATTCTTTAAAAAACAGAGGAGCTTGACTTCTCTGAAAAGAATTAATTTCATACTTGTGCCATACCATTCTAAATTTTCACCATTAGTCACTTAATAATAGTGTAATGGATGCCACTTTCAAATAATGAAAGATGAAAGTCTGTATAACTAGGTTAACTAAATTTTCTTTTTAAGTGTCATTAATACCTTGATCACCAAAGAACTTTAACAAATGTTTTCATTCCTAGACAAGTTACTGGAAACAATATAATACTGGGATGTTGAACCGAGAATCTGCAAGAACCTTAATTAACATGACAGAGAGCCTCACTGATGAATCAGGAAAGTAAGACTTTGTATTATTTATTATGCATATTGCATAGCAAAGCAAATAAAATCCATGTTCCACTCAGTGAGGATGTTAAATGTTTCCTTAAAATAGCAGAAATGCTGCTATTAATGCTTTGTTATTTATGATCTTAACTTTATTAAATGGCAGCACAATGTACATTAGATATTAATCTTGCTACTTCTTTTTAGAGTAAGTGACATTACTACTTTTTAGAGTAAGTGACATTATTTGCAGTGTAACTTGCAATAAAATGACAACCTTGGAAGAGTTAGCAAAGTTGCATTTATTTTTATATAGGTTTCAGTAGTGAAGTGCGAGTTAGATCAACCTGTAGTCCATACTGGTATTTGTATGGCTGATTATCTCATTTTACAGAGGGCACAATCCATCAAACACATTTAGTCCAATAGCCTTGAGCTTGGACTGGCAACTTTTATATGTTTCTGCAAGGTTTTCAATCCTGAAATAAATTATATAAGTTTAGGGGGTGCAAGGGGCAGTGAGACTCACTCCCATGCAAAAACATTGTCAGCTCAAGTGTATTCAGTTGAAATGGCTTGTCAGACTGTGGCTCACTGAAAAGCAAATGAATTACATGACATAACAGACCATATTACTTAGGCAAACCCATACAAGCAGAAAGGTGAAAGTGCATTGGAACCATGACAAAGAAAAAAGTGAATGACAGGAAGAGATGGTGAAATTCACAGCCAAAGAATTATACAGTGATACTAGAACTGTAGAAAACAAATTCTGTAAAAAGTAACCATACATTTAATCCAATGCTAGAAAATATTCTTAAACTATAAACCAGATCTGTGTATACCATTTTTTGGAGATCCAGCCCACACACAGAGTGTTTTTTCTATATACATATGTGGCTATACATTTATACATTAGGTGTACAGGATAAGTGCGATTCGTATTTTATACAATATACATGTCTGGACGAGGGATTTATGGTTTGAGAATTCATTTGTAGACAGAAATTTATTAAGATATTATGAATTTATGACATACTATTTCCTAGTTCTTAGTGACTTCTTTATGGTGCACAAGTTTGGTGCAATACAACATGTTGTAATAATATTTTATTTGGGGACTAAACATGAGCTCTGCATATACTGTTTATCTATAACTTGACTTTTGAATTTTTAGTTCACCGAATGCTAGCTGCTAACTCTTTAATTGAGGACTTTTCTAATGGTTGGCCACTTGTTTCATTTCTTGGGGAACTTTCCATGTTTTATACAAACATTTAAGTTCTCTACAAATGACTTTTGCCAACTAAGTAAGGTGACACAGATATTATTGGCCACCTTTCATGAAACATATCAAATAATCATATTTGTTCCACAAAGTTTAGTGGCTTGTATGGATACCAGTGTGACATGTGGCTAAGACGAAGGTCGTCTACAATTTTGATCCTTTTGAATAACTTTGAGTGACTTAGAATTATTCATTTGGACTTCATAGTACCCGCGGTGGTGGTGCTGCGGTAGCGTTGTCGCCTCACAGTAAGACACTGTCCAGTTTGTTTCTCAGCTAGAGCGTCTTTTGCGTGGAGACGTGCGTGAATGGGCGTACCTTCATTGAAGGTTGTGCGTCAGGCCTGGCAAGCCGGTACGTAAAAATCAACTGCCAATCATTAGTGGACCGGAGTTCCGCTGTGGCGACCCCTAACCGGGAAAAGCCGAAAGACACAAACAAATTAAGGATATTAAGGTCTGCTTCCTTTCTTAGGGTATATATGATTAGTATTTGGTCAGCTAATTATCCTTTATATATATGTGACAAGTGGTTGAGATGAAGGTCGGCCACAATTTTGAGTACTTCTGAATAACTCATAGTCCTCCTTCAGATTTCATATTCTGGTTTACAGAGTATGTTTCCTTTTTTGGGGTTGTTATGAGCTGCATTTGGTCATCTCAATAGTTTTCTAATGTTTTTTTTTTTATATTATCACTAATATACATTTATTTATATTAATTTGCTGAGCTCTAGTTTGAGACCCAATTGAAATATTTGTAGTGAGCCAATATATTATACATATATATATTTGGTACAAGAGTGTTATTTCCACATTCATTTTATATATATATATATATATATATATATATATATATATATATGTGTGTGTGTGTGTGTGTATATATATATATATATATATATATATATATATATATATATATATATATTGGCCTAATAATAGTATTGCCTTATTGTGTTGCATTACTTGGCATTATGGATCTCACCGGGATTTTGCTGGGCCTTTCTGCTGATAAAGACAATTTGGATGTTTTTGGCTTACAGCCAAACAATTGTAATGGTTTCACTACTGATATGGTAGATCCCAAACATCTTTGTGGTGTATTATTTCAAAAACTGACTAAGAATATGAGGACACTAAGGGCCAATATTTGGCACCTAAAACTATTCAAAGCTTATAAACTCAAAAATATCACACCACGAGGTTTAAGAATTAGAATTCAACCGTTAGTGGGTATAATTGATGACCAACTTTCAATAGATTGGGACCACACACAACATCAAGCATCCATGTTGTTTGTAGATACATTGATTGCATATTTTGAAAGAATGATAGAAACACAGATTGAAGAAGTTAATGCCAACTGCCAAGAAGCTAAGACTTATGAGTCTGAAAGTTTTTTCAGTAGTCATTTGACTAATTTGGCTAAGGATCTAGCTACATTAGAAGACCAGCCCATCTAAAAGAAAACTCAGAAATTTCAGAGACACTGCTGACTATGAAAAAGGGAAACCTTTTGTCATTCAAAAAAGTGTTTGGTTTTCTGATCCCAGTTACAAACCTACCAGTAGAAGGAAGAGACCACGATCTATACTCAGGAAAACAGCGCAGTCACACAGTGGTACTTCTGAGGATGATTCCTCTTCTGCCACTGATTTTGATTGCCTTCCTAACCAAGACTCTCAAGTTGCTAAACGCAAACAATCTTCAGACCCTTTAGGCACAAAAAATGTAGGGGGGGGGGGCAAAACAGAAAGAAACACACAGAACATTCAACAACTGCTACAGAAAATTGTAACCCAATTGATAATGTACACAATATTTCCTCATACGAATTGTCAGATATACATTATAAAGTATTAAATAAGGGTCTCAATTTTGTACCTACTTTTGTTGTACCTGAGCATGTTCTAGTCAATGAACTGAACAATATTTGTAGATTACTTAATCTCAAAATATTTTTTTCAGATACTGTAAACGCTCAAAGATCTACTGGGTTTCAGTTTGGAAGATCCGAGTTCCAACCCCCTATGGGATAAACATGTGGCTATATTTAAAGAATGTGTTCTTAAGGATTTGCATTTTTCTCAAGAATACCAACCAATCAGACATAACCTGACTAAGCAAGAACATCAAGCATTACATGAACTCAGTTCTAATCACAATATAGTCATTTTACCAGCTGATAAGGGATGTGGCATTGTAGTGATGGATTGGGAGATGTATCAGGCTGAGGCAGATAAACAATTATCTGATGCCCGCTTCTATATACATATGGTTGTTGATCCCACCTCAAATTTTAAAAAACATATTGATTCCTTTCTAGACCTAGCCATGGAGGAAGGCATTATTAATCAACAAACCCATAAACAACTTAAGGTTTCAGATCCTATCCCTCAGTATTTATATTTACTCCCAAAGATACATAAAAATTCTACATGTCCACCAGGTAGACCAATTGTATCTGGGAAGGGTTCTCTAACTGAACCTTTATCTGCCTTCCTGACTCAATATTTACAACCTGTATTGTCTATGGTTAGGTCTAGACTAAAAGATACCACTGAATTCTTGAATATCATTCGAGATACACAATTGGAATCTAACTGGTATCTCTGCACACTGGATGTCACCTCCCTCTATACAAGTATACCACATGGGGCTGGACTACAGGCCATTCAATACTGGCTAGAGAAATCTAAACTATACACTCCTGGTGTCAATAATTTTTTACTCACCCTAACAGAACATGTCTTAACAAAAAATATTTTCTATTGTTATGGCAAGTCTTACTGGCAGGTCAGAGGCACAGCCATGGGAGCATCCTTTGCTCCCATTTATGCTGACCTCTTCATGGGGTTTTTTGAAGAGCAATTAATTTATGACACCAATAATAACTCCTTTTTAGATGAGTTGGATATTTGGAGACGTTATCTCGATGATTGTTGGATGGTGTGGTTTGATGATGTAACATATGCACATGAATTTGTCAGGTATCTTAATAAAAACAGATGGGATATTCAGTTTACACTAAACATTGAATACCAACAAATTATATTTTTGGATGTAATTGTTACTCGACAAGAAGATCATACTTTGGAAACTCGGGTACATAGAAAATTTCCAAAATATAATACTTTACTTCATGCTTTCAGTCATCATCCCCGCCACATCATCAACAACATCCCCAAGTCCCAATATTTACGCACTAAACGTATATGCTCTTCTGAACAAAGTCATCAAG
The DNA here is from genome assembly GCF_019279795.1 of Protopterus annectens. NCBI lineage: Eukaryota > Metazoa > Chordata > Ceratodontiformes > Protopteridae > Protopterus > Protopterus annectens. The sequence continues at coordinate 1,897,521,685 of NC_056731.1, read as the reverse complement.
AGTGTCAACAAGATTTAACGAATAGGCTGGTAACTAGAGGCTACAATAAACATAATATTTCCCAAACTGTAACCCAGGTAAACCAAATTGAGAGATCCCAACTTTTGGAATATCAAAATAGAACTATTCAGAATAATATACAAGAATCACAACTAGTTAGACTAGTAACAACATAGGTAGCAACACTCCAAAGTTCAGAAATATTATTAACAACCATTGGGACATTCTACTCGCACATGAACAACTGAATGGGGTACTTCAAGACAGATGTTTATTTTTCTACCGCAGAGGTAGAACTATTAACTCATACTTCACTCATTACAAATGTTATAATCCACCTATGACTATGCAGAAAACATTATTTGGTGACATATTAGTAGGCTGTGTCCCTTGTGGTCACTGCAGTGCATGTTCACATATTTTCAAAACCAAAGAATTCACTAGCTGTAATACTTCTAAAGTTTATCAGATTAGAGTCTTTGGTAATTGCAGCAGTGACTGGATAATTTATTTAGCTACCTGTACTTGTTCATCTTTTTATGTTGGACAAACGTCAAGACCCTTCAGACACCGCATAAGTGAGCATCTAAGTGAGATTAGAAACAACAGGATTTCCACCGCCCTTTAAAAACATACCACTACACACAAAACTGCCAAATTCAATTTTACTATTATAGATAAAATTCAAATGCACAGAACTTCCAAAGCTGGATGGCATGAAACATTAAATAACAATGAATCTTCCTGGATTATCAGGCTAGGGGCTTTATTTAGACCTGGCCTCAATGAATTACGCTAGATTTTGCCTTGGTTGTTCTGTTTAATAAATTCATTCATTTCAGGTGCATTCCTTTAAACATACGTATATAAAAGCAGACACTAGGGCGTGCTCTAATGGAATATTTTGTTGCAGTGAGGAAGGCTTGAATTTTCAGCCGAAACCAGTTTGCTATTCTACATGGAGTTTTCCACAATAAAGCCTTTATTCAATTTTACCTTTTCTTTGTGCTGGATTACTTTTTGATAGTAGGGGTCTAATTGGTACAATCCGTGCACTCAATCTACCTTGCGTATTTTTGGTTTATTCCAAAGTGCATTGGAACCACGACAAAGAAAAAAGTGAATGACAGGAAGAAATGGTGAAATTCACAGTCAAAGAATTATACAGTGATACTAGAACTGTAGAAAACAAATTCTGTAAAAAGTAACCATACATCTAATCCAATGCTAGAAAATATTCTTAAACTATAAACCAGATCTGTGTATACCATTTTTTGGAGATCCAGCCCACACAGAGCTCTCTCTCTCATAGGCTGGACTTTTGTGTGTGTGTGTGTGTGTGTGTGTGTGTGTGTGTGTGTGTGTGTGTGTGTGTGTGTGTGTGTGTGTGTGTGTGTGTGTGTGTGTGTGTGTGTGTGTGTGTGTGTGTGTGTGTGTGTGTGTGTGTGTGTGTATATATATATATATATATATATATATATATATATATATAAAAATTGTTCCACAAGTAATTTGGAGCACAGTACTGAAATCACCTATGCATAGAAGAACTTCATAATATAGGTATCTAATCACTTCCAAAGATAGTCTTGTATTTGGTAAACTAGCATATTTTTAAATGCAGAACCAGTCTTAACAACTGGGGGCTCAATCTGGCACATATTTGGGGGGCCCCAAGCTACAACTCTCTCATCATCCAGCCCCACCCTCTCCGTCCTCAATCATTTGCCTGAAAACCACAGATTTTGAGGAATGAACCAAAAATATGAGACTAAATTCTGGACATTCTGCAGAATACTTGACATGTAAGAAGTATGGCTCCAGCATTCACAAATGCTGATATTGGATTTGTGGCACACCTCTCAACTTATTTGCTCAAGAATTTTAGACAAAGTCAAGAAAAAAATAATTCTGGACAAAGGCACAAATAATGTGGCAAAAACGTCTAAAATCTGGGACAGTTTTTAAATATTTTTGTTATTCATTTATATAGTTAATGGAAATTTGTCTAAACATGATTTTGAACAGTACAAAGTATGAAACTCTGTCTGGCATTATTGACCATCAGACTGTAATTCATGATATTTGATCAGAAAATCAGAAATTAAATGAGTGACAGGGAAAAATATGAGACAAAATCAATCAGGATTTGTTCTGCTAAAAAAAAAAAAATGTGTGTGATAGTTAAACTGTAGCAAGTTGCTTGCTATATTTGTAGCAAGCAGCTAGCTAGGGTCTCAGAGTAGAGCTTTTTTGTTCTTGCTTTTGAAGCTGTTAAGCAGTTGTTAATGGAAAGCCGGTACTGCCTTTGCAGTCATGCCAGAAACACTGAAGTACTCATTGTGTGGTATTGACTGTAGCAAGATGCTTGTTACATTTGCAGCAAGCATCTTGCTACAGTTTCAAATAGTACAGACTTTTTTTGTTGTTTATTTTTCTCCTCAAATTAAAGTTGAGGGCAATGCCAGTCTGGAGGACTGCACTGCCTGATGATCAAGCTATACTGGCTCTAGATTGCAGATTGCAGTGACAAGTGTGAGCCTCCCCCCACTTAGGTGTGGAGCCCTATTGTAAATCAGTGGCCCTGGCTGGATGAACTCTCCACATATATGATTAGAGTTTACTGCTTTAAAATGCACATATTCAGAGCTCTGCTGGCCATTACTTGGGTCTAAGAAAAGACAATCAATCAATAAATAAATAAACAACCTGTGAGATATAACTGCCTGCAGAGTGAAATCTCTGGTAGTATACATATTGCTATTGTTTAGAATAACAATATAAATATAACAAGATGGATGTGGTAGCCCAGGAAAGAGACCAACAAAGATCTTTACAGATAGGCAGTCCATTTGAAGAATCCAATCCATTTTCCCCTACATCGCTCTTGGCACATCATCTTGCTTAATATGTACTACTGTGATGCAAGTAGTAATCTTTGAAGACCTAGTTTTATTTGTGTGTAGTAATACATTGGCATGAGCTTATCTTTCAGTGTTAACAAAATGTTTGAAGGGCTCAAATGAGAATGTATAAAAAAAGATGAATACAAATAAAGAGCTTATGAAAAGTGTTAAAACTGAACCAAAGCCCAGATTAAAAGCAAGAAGGTCACAGTATAAAAGCGGTTCTTGACTCCCCTGACTAAAAGCTTGCATATGGAGGATTATGTTTGGGTGCCAGTCTTAACAAACTTGTTATGTGTTTTGGATTTGGATGTCAAGAAATTTACCTCATGAGAGGAACAAAACCAAGCTTGAAAATTAATCTTGACATCCCTGTCAAGAGCATATAACTAGATACATTTGATTGGACAGCTATAGTCATAATTATTTATAGTACTGTAAGCTGTCTTTCTTTTTTTTTAAATATAAGTACTTTTATTGAAAATTACAACACAATATTGTATTTATAGAAATACTATTTAACAGGTGCACACACAATTCAAAGCATTTGTATGGAGATCGCGGTACTCTAGGGGTCATGGAATTTACCTTTTTTTCTACTGTAATGCAATCTCAGAGTTGGTATATATAATTTTCAGGGGGTATGAAGGGTACAGGGGACTTGCCCACCTTGCAAAAAATGTGGATTTTTGTTGTTTAGTTCCATTCAAGTTTTCAGAAAGTTGAACATATGGCCTCAACCATATGAAGTTTGTGCTTTAGAAAACTCAATATTCTAACATAAACCCATATATATATATATATATATATATATATATATATATATATATATGTATGTATGTGTGACAAAGGGAAATACTGCAATACTTCCAGCCCAGCTATCTGGAATTTTGTAAATAATCTTATGTCATTTGTGAATATCAACATGATTCATATGCTTGAGTTACAAACATATTAGAACTGTATGTTCATAGGTTCATAGGTTTATAGGTTGGTACTAGGCTATCAGCCCTAGGGCCTATACAAGCCTAGCCATAACAATTCCCTGGCTATTTCTTCCCACACTATTTACTTCTCTGGACCCCTGTCTAGCAGGGCGACTGACGTGATTCCCCGGGGTGAATTTCCTTTCTCCCATCCAATCGTCAAGGTTCATTTTGAAGAGGACCAAAGAGGCACTCTGCTTGACATGTATGGGCAATCTATTCCAGAGTTTGGGGAGTCTCTGGGTCAGGAACCTATCCCTCCAGCATGGTTTGTTTATTGTGATGACAAGGTTTAGATCCCTGGAGCGTGTGGCTCTGAGGGATTGGGATTTCTTTAAGTGTAGCATGTCCAACAGCTCTGGGTTTGACATAGCCTTGTATGTTAAGCAAAGATCGTCTCTGAGTAGACGATATGTGACAGAGTACAGCTGGAGTTTTTTAAGGCGGTCAGCGTAGGGCATCTGCTTTAGGCCTGTGATTCTTTTAGTGAGGTATTTCTGTGGCCTTTCCAGTTGTTGCAGATGTCTTGAGAGGTACATACCAAACAGGGCATTGTATTCTATAATGGGTCTAATGAGGGATGAGTACAGTGGGACAATGACCTCCTTTTTTCTGGATGAAAAGCCCTTAGTGATGAGGTGTGCCACATAGAAGGATTTCCTGACTGTTGTGGCGATGTGGTTATCGAAGGTGAGACCACTGTCCACCTGTGTCCCTAAGTCTCTTATCAAACTTTCGGTGTTTAGTGTACTGCCACCTATATGGTAATTCACAGATACATGTTTTTTCCCAAAGGGGATAACTATACATTTCTTGGCATTGAGCTTGAGCCCATGGCTCTGGCACCAAGCATCTGTTTCTGTAAGGCCGTTTTGTAGAGTATCCACATCATTTGGGGATTCAATAATGGCTCCCAGTTTGCAGTCATCTGCAAACTGCAAACTTTGTTATCCAGAGTCCCTTAGTGTTGGCCTGTACTTCAGAGAAGTAGATGCCAAACAAGAGCGATCCCAGGACTGAACCCTGAGGTACTCCACTTGTCTGGAGCTGGATTTGGAGTTGGCTACTTTTACAGTGTGGGTTCTATCAGTAAGCCAGTTAGCAGCCCATTGGGTGACGTAGGGATTAATGCCCAGCTTAGTAAGTTTATCTATGATTCCAGAGTGGGGGATGGTGTCAAAGGCCTTGGCAAGGTCTAGATAGGCTGTGTGGACCACCTTACCCTTGTCCATGGCTCTGGAGACTGATTCGAAGAAGTCAATCAAGTTCAGGAAACAAGATCGGCCCTTCACGAACCCAAACTGGGTGGGGTCCAGTGTTTGAAGGTTGCCAATGTCTTTGTTTATAAGTTCCATGATAATACGCTCCATGGCCTTGCAGATAAGGCTTGTCAGACTAATGGGACGGTAGTTTCCGGGATCCAAGGTGGATCCCCCCTTGTGGAGTGGGATAACTGTAGCTGTGCGCCACTGTTTGTACAGACATATTTGCTGAAGATATATGTTGTAGAGTACTTAACTTAGAGATGTGTCCACAGTGTACCCTACTGGAAGAGAACAGAAATGTACATAAATTATTGTAAATGTGTAAAGTAATGTATTTCAGATTTTCCCGGTTAGGGGTCGCCACAAAGGAATGCCGGTCCGCTTATGATTGGCAGTAGATTTATACGGTGCCGAGGTGCCAGCCTGATGCCCAACCTTCAATGAAGGCACACCCATTCATGCACGCACCTATCAGCATGTCTTTAAATGTCACTCGACCACGGGGAGTACATGCAGATGCCAGACAGAAGGCACTCCAGCCGAGATTCGAACCGGAGAACCTCTTGCTGTGAGGTGACAACACTAACAGCTGCACCACCGTGGCCTCTAAATTATTGTAAATGTGTAAATGTATATATTTAACAGTGGAAACTGGAACATAGAGAGTTAACTTGCAAAACTTCAGAAAAATAGTTGAAATTAAATTATTTTACAACTGCGCCATAAATAATGGTTTCAATCCAGCAAGGAGATAGGATGTCTAAAACTAGGGAGCCTTCTGCATTGTCTTTAAGTGTTTTATTGTTTTATGTCTTCCAGCAGCTGCAAACATCTGAGGGCTATATATTTTCACAGAGAGATGCTAAATCCTGGCAGTTGCTAATAATGGGGGTTTAGCTTGGGAACTAAAGTCAGATGACAAGAAGTGATGTCATTCTGCAAGTTAACCCAGCAGTAGTATTTGATATCAATTTAAGAACTCTCTCAGAGAGAGGGCATTTTGTATTTTTTCTTTGACCTGACAGCATCAGATGGAAGACCCACTCACCACATCTGTCTTGCCTGGCTCTGTAAGTAAGTTAACTAGGGTACAGTAATTTTTCTTAGATACAGACAGGAATAATAGTGAAGTATAGCTTAGATGTTTTCTTTATTTATCTGAGACTGTTCTGCAATGTTGTTTTAAGTATTTCCTGTGATTTTGAACTCTGCAGTAACTGTGATTATTTACTGAGTATTTTCTTGTTCTTTTATTATTTATTATTAAATATATTTAAACCTTTCATTGTGGCTGATCTATGTAGAGATATATTTATGTTGTGAAGGTACTAGCATATTTATTTGGTGACACTATGTGGGTCATTCCTAATAACCTTGCTCTTGGCCAAACTACCATTTGGATTTAATAGTAACATTACACAGTAATATCGGATGCCCTTTGTTAAGGGCCTTAAAGTAGCTGATAAAGAGTTAGCTAAAGGCAGTGATAACTACCTTATAGTCTGGGCAAAAGGGGGCATAGCTAGTTAACCTGTACCAGCCTTTCTCAGGTGTGTGTGTGTGTGTGTGTGTGTGTGTGTGTGTGTGTGTGTGTGTGTGTGTGTGTGTGTGTGTGTGTGTGTGTTTATGTATAAATCAAATCTCTGAGAGTGTGTATGTCAGCTACTTGGGCAGGGACAGCACTGTTTGGACAGGGAGAGTGCTGGAGGTCTTGGCTTGGCCACTCAGCTGATATTTCATTTCTATACCTCTGCCAGTGGGGTGTCTGGAGAAATGACTGTTGTCTCTATGTGCTCTTAAGGGAAATTGCACTTTACCATGTGTGTGTACTTGTCATCCTTCCAGTGTGTACATCCCCCGCTGTAGCCAGTGGTGAGAATTTAGGCTCCTTGATTACTGGGCCAGTGGTGGGGCTTCACATATTAATTGGTGGTAGTAGTGGGATATCCACATATTAGAATTCAGTGGTGTGGGCATTGAATTCCTGTAGCCTGTAAACAGTGGTAACTAAGGAAGGTGTTTGTACTCTCAATCAGCCACACAGTGAACATTCAGAGTTTCATATCACAACAGTTTTATTTTTTTGTTAGTTTAGTTAGTCAGGGAGAGCAGGCACAGATGTTAGCAGAGGAGTATGGCAAGTTGACAATGGGGCCAGTTGTCTGAGATGTGCCAAGCCAAAGGACTGGAGCATGCCAACCTGAATAAAGTAGAGATGATTGTGGCCATAGCCACTGCTGCATTACAGACCAGCAACCAGGAGGACAATCAGACTGACCTTGGGGAGGTACAACTCTCACAAAATGGGCAGTTCAACCTTTCCACAGAGGACTTAAAAATCCATCTGGAGTTAAAGAGACTTGAACTGGAGACCAAACATTTGGAAATAGAAGCAGCAGAAAGACTGAGACATCTGGAAGCTGAGGGAAATGAGAGGCAGAGGCAACATGAAAAGGAATCTTGACTGTTCACCAGGGTCATGGAGGTAATGGGGAAGGGAATAACAAAACCCAGAAGCAACAAAGGTCAGTAAACTTCTTCCACAATTTACAGAGAGGGATAATTTTGATAGTTTCATTCATATGTTTGAAAGGGTATGTAAACAGCATAATGCTGACCAAGGGCTCTGGGTATGGTTCCTGACCCCCTCACTCCATGGTAAAGCTGTAACTGCTATTTTTAAATTGTCTGATGCTGACTGATTAAATTATAATACTGTTAAAAATTGTCTGTTAGAGTGTTTTAAGTTAACACCTGAAGCTTATAGAAAAAAGTTTCATGAGCATAGACGCAAGGCAGATGAAAGTGTGTGTGAATATATTGCTCAGTAAAGCACTTATTTTCATAGGTGGGTGAGTGAGTGTCAGGTCACCACATTTGAAGGGCTAACAGACCTTTTGGTGAGGGGAACAAGCCCTTAGCACTGCCTGAGGACATGAGAATCTAGTTAGCAGATAGGCAATGCAGTAGTGCAGATGAGGTGGGGAAAGAAGGGAGACCTGTACCTAGCAAGCAGAGCATCACTGCACAGGAAAGGGATACCCAGTGTTGCTCATGGGTCTAAGGAAATCCATGGTGGGCAGACTAGACTGCCCCAACAGAGCCTGCCAGTAGCAGGGGAAGCCACTAGTCCAGGTACACGTCCAGGAACAAGGGTTAAATGTTTTAAATGCAATCAGTGGGGCCATGTAGCATATAAATGCCATGGAGGCAAGGTGAGGAACAAAAGGTAGGAATGACAGAATGCCAGCAGTGAGTTGTCTGGAGACATCAAGGGTATGGAACTACCACAAGAGGTTATATCCTATCTTAGTAAATGGGAAACAGGCCACTGCTAAGAGAGACACCGCCTCTGACCTAACCATTAAGCCTGCAATGGTTAAAGAGGAGCACTACTTATTTGGGCAGTTTACTCCAGTCAAAGCTTTAGGAGGGACCCCATTCCAAATACTTTTGGCTAGGGTTCACCTTGACTGAAAGGGTGGAAAAAGAATCCAGTAAGTAGATGTGTTTGAGGATATCCCTGCAGATGTCCTGAAAGGGAATGATTTTGATAATGCAGAACCTTGTATGCATGCAGTGATACACAGTCAGGATTGGAGACAAGCATGTGGATCTGGTTGCCTGGGGAACCCAGGCAGACCACAGACTTAAAACCAGGACTGGTGTGGTGGTTACTTCAGGGAGGGTGCTATCTTGTGGCAGTGAGACTGAGGGTGAACCACAGCTGCTTGTGGGTACTGATGCTCCCTTGGACAAAGTGACTGCAAGGGCAGAGGTGAGTGGTAGCACCCAGGCTGACAATGAGGCACCACTGTCAGAGGATGCCAGACTTCCTTTGGAAGGGTAGCTGGGAAGGGTTACAAAGAGACAGTTGAGACAGGCTCAGCTCTCCGACCCTTCTTTACAAGGCCTAAGGGAAGGTAGCTAGTGAGGCACTTGATTCTCAAGGGATGGGGGGAATCTGTGTACTATGAGAGAATGCAGCAATTGGTAGTGCCCAGAGCCTACCATCTGGCATTTCTAACCATAGCCCATGACATTCCTTTTGCAGTTCATATGGACATGAAGCATAGAAAGATATGTATTATGCAGAACTTTTATTGGCCTGGGATTTCCAGAGCTGTAACAGGATACTGCAGGACTTGTGAGCAGTGCCAAAAATTAGGCAAGGCAGGGTACAAGGTCAAAGCTCCTTTGATGCCTTTGCCTGTGATTGAGGAGCCATTTCAAAGGGTAGCTATGGATATTGTGAGGCCTCTGAGTACCCCAAGTCCCACATGGATGAAGTATATCGTTATGGTAGTAGATAATGCTACCAGATACCCTGAGGCAGTGGCATTGTTCTCCAGTGAGGCAGAATGGTGTCAAATGCTTTTTTAGAGATTTTCAGCAGGGGGGTTTCCCAAAAGAAATACTGACTGACAGAGGATCCAGTTTCTGCTGGCTTGTCTGTGGAAGCACTCTGGGGTGAAGCACCTAAAGACCACCCCTTACCATCCCCAGACGAATGGTCTGGTGGAGAGGTTAAACTCTATACTAAAGACCATGTTATGGGCATTTGCAGACCAGTTCAAGAAGGAGTGGGACAAATATCTGTCCCATCTGTTTGCTTACAGAGACGTGCCCTAGGAATCCACAGGTTTTTCACCCTTTGAGTTGCTGTATGAGCGTAGGGTGGGGGATCTCTAGATTTGATTCGAGATGAGTGGGAGGGGGAGTGTGAATCCCACAAGGAGTCTGTTGTGGCATATGACCTAAACCTCAGTACAAGGCTCAGGGAGCTCATGGGCTTGGCCCAGGAGAATCTGGCAGAAGCCCAACAGCAGAAAACGGTCTGGTATGACAGGCATGCTCAAGCTAGAGAGTATGATGTAGGGCAGCAGGTAATGATTCTCATTCCTGTCAGACACAACAAGCTGCAGGCAGCTTGGGAGGGACCCTTCAAAGTGGTAAGGAAGGTCAGTGATATTAACTACATGGTAGAACTGCTAGGGAAGAGGCAGGTGCACAAACTGTACCATGTTAACATGATGAAACTTTACCATGACAGGGAGACCTTTATGCTAAGTATTTGCAGTACAAGGCAGGAGGAGTCTGAGGGGGATCTATGGCTACAGGGAGCCACCCGGCCAAATCCCAAATTACTATGGTGGAGCCTAGGGTTGCAGGCATATGATAGGAAAGTGCAGCACTGTACTGGGGTCAGCAATGCCAAGGCTGTTGGAATCTCAGGACAGGGTATGGGGAAGTGTATTCCCAGATAGGTTCACCCTCTCGAGCAACATTTCTCAAAGGTCACTTGAAAAACTAGCTTGAGTCTTCGGGGGGTGACAAAAGGAAATACTCCCAGCTCAGCTATCTGGAATTTTGTAAATAATCATATGTAATTTGTGAATACCAATGTGATTCACATACTTGTGTTACAAATGTATTAGAACTGTATGTCATATAAGATGGTTTGTACAGACATGTGCTGAAGATATATGTTGTAGAGTACTCAGCATAGAGATGTGTCCACAGTATACCCTACTGGAAGAGAACAGAAATGTATATAAACTATTGTAAATGTGTACATTTTAACAGTGCTAAATGAAAAATAGAGGGTTAACTTGCAAAACTTTAGAAAAATAGTTGAAATTATACTATTTTATAACTGTGCCATAAAAGATGGTTTCAATGCAGCAAGGAGACCCACTCACCACTTCTGTCTTGCCTGACGCTGTAAGTAAGTTAACTAGGGTAGAGTAATTTCTCTTAGATACAAATGGGAATATAATGAAGCATAGCTTAGATGTTTTCTTTATTTATTTGAGACTGTCCTGCAATGTTGTTTTAAGTATTTCCTGTGATTTTGAACTCTGATGTAACTGTGATTATTTACTGAGTATGTTCTTGTTCTTTTATTATTAAATGTATTTAAACCTTTCATTGTGACTGATCTGTGTAAAGATGTATTTATGTTCTGAGAGTGCTTGCATATTTATTGGGTGACCTTGTGTGGACCACTCCAAGTAGCCTTGCTCTTGGTCAAACTACCATTTGGATTTAATAGTAGCATTACACAGTAAGACTGGGTTAGCCAATAAAGAGTTGGCTGGTGGCAGTAATAACTACCTTATAGTCTGGGCAAAAGGGAGTATAGCTAGTGAACCTGTGCCAGCCTTTTCCAGGTGCGTGTGTATGTTCATGTATAAATCAAATCTCAAAGAGTGCGTGTGTCAGCTACTTGGGCAGAGACATGAAGCACTGGTTGGACAGAGAGGGTGCTGGAGGTCTTGGCTTGGCCACTCATCTGAGAGCTCAACTCTATAGCTGGGCCAGTAGGGAGTATTGCTGGGGATCTGGAGAAAGAGGGAGAAACCAGCCCCAGACTGTCTGTGGTCTCTGTGTGCTCTTAAGGGAAATTGCACTTTACTGTGTGTGTACTTTTCACCCCCCCCCCACTGTTGTCAGTGGTGAGGATTAAGGCTCCTTGATTACGGGGCCAGTGGTGGGGCATCACAGTGCACACACATATATGTGTGTGTGTGTGTGTGTGTGTGTGTGTGTGTGTGTGTGTGTGTGTGTGTGTATATATACATATATATATATTACATGTATTATTCACATGTCCACTTTCAAATTTCAAAAATCCAAAACTTCAAAGCTCTAAATACCGAAGTCCAGAAAATCGAAGTTTTGGATTCTCGAACATGTCAATGGACATCGCCGTACAGTGCAGAATGGGTACTTTACTGTCCTTTTCACTGTAATGTGATCTTGGAATTGGAATATTTAAGTAGCAGGCGAGTGTTTGGGGCGCAACCTCCCCACAAGGGGGGGTGCAGGGGGGCTTGTTCCCCTGCAAAAATGTGAATTGGGACTTTTATTGTTTTAGATTTTTTTTTAAGTTTCGAGATTCCAAAACTTCAGTCTTCTGGGCTTTGGTATATAAAGCGTTGAAGTTTTGGATTTTCGAAATTTGAAAATGGATCCTTAGTCACATATACATATATACAGATATATATATATATATATATATATATATATATATATATATATATATATATATATATATAGATATATGGGGATGCACAAGCCAGTGCATTTCTTTGTGCTGGTCCCAAGCCAGGATAAATGGGGAGGGTTGCATCAGGAAGGGCATTCAGCGTAAAACTTCGCCAAATCTTTTCATGCAGTCACCAGTTAATATTTCCATACCGGATTGGTCAAGGCCCAGGTTAACAATGACCGCCACCAGTACTGTTAGCCAACAGGGTGCTGGAGGAAATTGGGCTACTGTTGGCTGAAGGAGGAGAAGAGGTGGAAGACATGGCCGAAGGCAGGAAGAGAGGAGAAAGGCTAGGACTGTGGTAGTGAGGGTCGGAACTTTGAATGTTGGCAGTATGACTGGTATAGGGAGAGAGCTAGCTGATATGATGGACAGAAGGAAGGTTGGTATATTGTGTGTGGAAGAGACCAGATGGAAGGGGAGTAAGGCTAGGTGTATCAGAGGTGGGTTCAAATTGTTTTATCATGGTGTGGATGGGAGGAGAAATGGTGTAGGAGTTATTCTGAAGGAACAGTATGCGAAGAGTGTTTTGGAGTTGAAAAGGGTGTCGGATAGAATGATGTTTATGAAGCTGGAAATTGATGGTGTAATGATTAATGTTGTTAGTGCATATGCTCCACAAGTTGGGTGTGCAATGGATGAGAAAGAAACATTTTGGAGTGAATTGGATGAAGTGGTGATGACTGTACCCAAGGGTGAGAGAGTGGTGATTGGAGCAGATTTAAATGGGCATGTTGGTGAAGGGAACAGTGGGGATGAGGAAGTGATGGGTAGGTATGGTGTTAAACAAAGGAATGCAGAAGGTCAGATGGTAGTGGATTTTGCAAAAAGGATGAATATGGCTGTGGTGAATACGTATTTTAACAAGAGGGAGGAGCATAGGGTGACATACAAGAGTGGAGGAAGATGCACACTGGTGTATTATATCTTATGTAGGAGGGCCAGTTTGAAGGAGATTGGAGACTGTAAAGTGGTGGCTGGAGAAAGTGTAGTTAGGCAACATAGGATGGTGGTTTGTAGGAGGACGAGTGTGAGGGCAGCACCAAGGATCAAATGGTGGAAATTGAAAAAGGGTAATTGTGAGGTGGAGTTCAGGGATGAGTTAAGACAGGCACTGGGTGGCAGTGAAGACTTACCAAATATCTGGGTAACTACAGCAGAGCTAGTAAGGGAGATGGCTAGAAAGGTGCTTGGTATCACATCGGGACAGAGGAAGGATGACAAGGAGATATGGTGGTGGAATGAGGAAGTACAGAAGAGTATACAGGCAAAGAGGTTGGCAAAGAAGAAGTGGGATTGTCAGAGAAATGAAGAAAGTAGACAGGAGTATAAGGAAATGAGGTACATGGCAAAGAGAGAGGTGGCAAAGGCTAAGGATAAGGCATATGAAGAGTTGTATGAAAGGTTAGACACTAAGAAGGGAGAAAAGGACCTGTACCGATTGGCTAGACAGAGGGACTGAGCTAGGAAAGATGTGCAGCAGGTAAAGGTGATAAAGGATAATGAGGGAAACATACCCACAAGCGAGGAGAGTGTGTTGAGGAGATTGAAAGAGTACTTTGAGGGGTTGATGAATGAAGAGAATGAGAGGGAGAGAAGGTTGGATGATGTAGGGATAGTGAATCATGAAGTACAATGGATTAGCAAGGAGGAAGTAAGGATAGCTATGAAGAGAATGAAGAATGGAAAGGCTGTTGGCCCAGATGACATACCTGTGGAAGCATGGAGATGTTTAGGTGAAATGGCAGTGGAGTTTTTAACCAGATTGTTTAATGAAATCTTGGAAAGTGAGAGGATGCCTGAGGAATGGAGAAAGTGTTTTGGTACCGATTTTTAAGAATAAGGGTGATGTGCAGAGCTGTAGTAACTACAGAGGGATTAAACTGATCAGTCACAGCATGAAGTTATGGGAAAGAGTAGTGGAAGCTAGGTTAAGAAGGGATGTGATGATAAGTGAACAGCAGTATGGTTTCATGTCGGGAAAGAGCACTACAGATGCGATGTTTGCTCTGAGAGTGTTGATGGAGAAGTACAGAGAATGTCAGAAGGAGTTGCATTGTGTTTTTGTAGACTTGGAGAAAGCATATGACAGGGTGCCTAGAGAGGAGTTGTGGTATTGTATGAGGAAGTCAGGAGTGTCAGAGAAGTATGTAAGAGTGGTACAGGATATGTACGAGGGTAGTGTGACAGCGGTGAGGTCTGCGGTGGGAGTGACTGATGCGTTTAAGGTGGAGGTGAGGTACATCATGGATCAGCTCTGAGCCCTTTCTTATTTGCAGTGGTGATGGACAGGTTGACAGACGAGATCAGACAGGAGTCCCCATGGACTATGATGTTTGCAGATGACATTGTGATCTGTAGTGAGAGTAGGGAACAGGTGGTGGAAACCCTGGAGAGATGGAGATATGCTCTAGAGAGAAGAGGAATGAAAGTCAGCAGGACTAAGACAGAATATATGTGTGTGAATGAGAGGGAGGATAGAGGAATGGTGAGGATGCAAGGAGTAGAGGTGGCGAAGGTGGATGAGTTTAAATACTTGGGGTCAATAGTTCAGAGTCACGGTGAGTGTGGAAGAGAGGTGAAGAAGAGAGTACAGGCAGGATGGAGTGGGTGGAGAAGAGTGTCAGGAGTGATTTGTGACAGACGAGTACCTGTAAGAGTGAAAGGGAAGGTCTACAAGAGGGTAGTGAGACCAGCTATGTTATATGGGTTGGAGACATTGGCACTGACAAAAAGGCAGGAGTTTGAGCTGGATGTGGCAGAGTTAAAGATGTTAAGATATGCATTGGGTGTGACGAGGGTGGACAGGATTAAGAATAAGTATATTAGAGGGTCAGCCCAGGTTGGAAGGTTTGGAGACAAAGCCAGAGAGGCAAGATTACGTTGGTTTGGACATGTGCTGAGAAGGGATGCAGAGTATATTGGGAAAAAGATGCTAAGGATGAAGCTACCAGGTAACAGGAAAAGAGGAAGGCCTAAGATAAGGTTTATGGATGTGGTGAGAGAGGGCATGCAGGTGGTTGGTGTGATAGAGCAAGACGCAGAGGACAGGAAGAAATGGAAACAGGTGATCCGCTGTGGCGACCCCTAACAGGAACAGCCGAAGGAAGATGATGATGTATGTATGTATGTGTGTGTATATATACATATATATATATATATATATATATATATATATATATATATATATATATATATATATATATATATATATATATATATATATATATATGGGTCTACCTGACAACACCGACACATCACATCACCGACACCACATAACCGACAGTTCACAAACACAAAACCTCACATGCCCGACAACTAAATCACCGACACCACATAACCGACAGTTCACAAACACGAAACCTCACATGCCCGACACACCATAATAACGACAATCAACAAACAAAACAAATCCCCTGTCCAAAAAGCACACACACAACACAAGCACACCAAAATCCTTACAAACCCACACTAAAGCTCACATACACAACTATCTACAACCTTAACCCAAACCCTAACCCTAAGGTCCATCACTATCGCACACTCACCTAACCCGCGCCCTAACCCTAACTCACGTAACCCCTAACCCAAAGACTATCACTACAAGACACTTACCTAACCCGCCCTAACCCTAACTCACTTAACCCGCCCCTAACCCAAAGACTATCACTACCGCACACTTACCTAACCCGCACCCTAACCCTAACTCACTTAACCCACCCCTATCCCTACAGACCATCAATATTGCACACTTACCTTACTCGCACCCTAACGTCCGTCACTACCACATACTTACACAGCTTTTTCCCATGTCGGTGTTCTCAGCGTCGGTGTTTTCATCCGTCGGTCTTCTCAGTTGCCGATCTTCTGGCGTCGGTGTTCTCAGTGTCGGCGTTCTGAGCTGTCGACGTTGTCAGGTAGACCCATATATATATATATATATATATATATATATATATATATATATATATATATATATATCATCAGAACAAAGATAGCAGCGATGTATGTCTTCAAAACACATGACTCCAGCTTTTCATGTAACAAAATGATCTGAATTCATAACAAGTTACCAAGTAAAAGACCCTAGTGAAAATTAACAATCAGAACTGTAATAAAAAGTGATCTGATGTTGTCAGTTTTCATTTCTTCCTCAGCTATTGGGTTTGGATCTGATCCTCGGATCTGACTCAACTGTTACTATAGCTCGTGGTAACCTAAAAGTTCTCGAACTCCTCCCTACCCACAATGCTCCAACCCCAATATACCTCAGATCTCATTTGCTGCTTTCATGAAATAGACATGTTTATCCATAGCTCTCGAGTTTTCAGTCAGTTAAGTGAATTTTTCATAGTTTTTTTGGTACTTTGCTCTAGTTGGTACATTTTCCCTCCTTTACCCTTCTGTTTCTGTTCTAGTTTTAAAAAATTCTTCTTTTTTGCTAGTTTTACCTTTAATAAAATGTCAGCGAAAGGTCCTTCAGGATTTAAAAAATGTAAACAATGTGGCCATAAGCTGCCTATTTCAGATGCACATGATCTGTGTGTGTACTGTTTGGGGCCAGAGCACTTAAATGTGCATTGCTCCATTTGTAAAAAAATGTAACCATTGTGTGGTTTCTGACCACAAGAACAAACTTAATCTGAAGGGATTTTTACCTGCTACCTTTACTAAAGTAATTTCTGGGGCCAACCCCCAAATCAAAACTGAAGGATTCTTCAAGAAGGTCCTGAGACTGTCTGGTTTCTCTACCCCTTCTTCAATGGAACCTCCATGTAAGAAGCAGAAGATGGATCCGAAGACGTCTGCTTTGAAATCGACTTCTCAGAAAACTTTATTTCTATCTAACACATCTTCCTTGGACCCAATACTCACCTACCATTGTCACAGTGCTGTCCAGGTTACTATCTCCTTTCATAGAGAAAAAGCACCCACAATCTCCCTTGTTAGCCTCCTCTCATTCTTCCAGGAGTCTAACCAAAGCTGACTTGGATAGGATGATGCAGAGATTCCTCTCGGTGCAAATTCAGATGGGTATTCTTCCAGCTTCTACCCTTTCAGGTCAGGAAATTTTAGCTAACATTACATCTCCACTGTTGGCTCCTTCTCCAAACTGACCTTTCATTTCAGAGTCCCTGGATCCGAGTCTGCTGAAGTCATCTGTTTCAGATCTGAGGATACTATTATACTCAGCTCCGAGGTCTTCTGTGATGCGACTTGGTTAGTTGTAAAAGCGCTTACTTTTTTGTTTAAATAAAATCTTTGGTGTGTGAGCTTTTGGTGCAGTTTTTATTCTATTGTCTTCTGTGAGTGCTCTGGTTCTGATGAGTTTGGATGGGGATGACCCTTGGAACCGTAGCTTGCCTGGTGGATCCAAGATGGTGGAGTTGACTCTGAAGTTGTTGGACCCATCTCTGTCCCTCGAAACCTTGGGATTGGACATCTCAGCTCTGACCTGGAATGCCTTCATGACAGAGGGATGTGATGGTGCAGAAGCATGTCTTCTTGGCTCCATCAGCTTCTTTCTCCTAGGGGCATTCTGCTTTTGAGGTGGTGGAGAGAATCTTCTCTGTTTCAGCAGGATGAATGGTTTCTACCCCCTTGGTTCTTCCATCAAGATTTCAGTTGTCTTTGCACCTTGAGCCTCAACATTCGACTGCAAAGGGACAGACAGACAGACTCTACCAGGACTCCTGAAAGGAGGCCCGATTGTCCCCTCTGGAGGCAATTGCGGGTTATTTATCCATGCATCAGAGAGCCTAACTATATATCAAAAAACACACCTGGGTGCAGAGGATCATTTCCAGAAGTTATATAATTCCCTTTTCCCTTCCACCTCCATCCTCAAGAACATTTTCCAATGTTCCACTCAATCAGAGGAAAGCAGCAGCACTAGAAATACAAAAGAGGTCCCTCCAGACCAGACAGAATCCAGAACTTACTCAAGGTTCTTTATAGTGCCATAAAAAACAGGAGATTGGACATCTAGTTTGGGTCTCAGCAACTTGAACAAATCAGTTTGACACAAAAAGTTTTGGATGGTCACAGTTCAGTCTATTTTGCCCTTTTTGGGCAAGGATGTCTGAATGTGCTCAACAGACCTTCAAGATGTGTACTGTCACATAAAATTGAACAGACAGTCCAGAAGGTAATTACTCTTCCGGCTGGGAGCCAGTCCTTACCAGTGCAGGACCCTGCCCTTTGGTCTAACCACAGTCCCCCAGGATGTTTATCCAATGCAAGGCAGTGGTAGCAGGGAATCCTGGTGTTTACATATCTAGACAACTGGCTCATCACCACCCCAACCAGGCATCTACTCATAAGAGCAAGAGATCAGGTACTCCAAACTTGCTCTCTTCTAAGAATCACAATAAACTACAACAAATACCGGTTAGAAACATCTCAAATACTGGAGTTTATCGGAACAGTTTTCCACATGATATCTGTAAAAGCTTTGCTTCCTCTAGCAAGAGTACAAACAATAACATTTTAGGTCAAGAACATTCTTAACAGTATCCCGATTGATTCTTCCAGCCTTGGGGGGTCAGTGTCAGCTGAGATAATTTTAGTCCGCCTGACAAGATTTCATATGAGAATTCTTCAGTAGACACTAGCAACACAATGGTCAATTCTTTATCAATGAATGTTAGTTAGTTAGTTCAAATGAGGATCACACAGGCATGCAAGAGATACCTCTGGTAATGGATTCAATCAGATCAGGTTCGACAAGGCCATCCTTTCATTCTCCATCAGTCCAAAGTCATAGTGACCACGAACAAAACCTTTCATTGATGCCTGTTTTAAAGTTGAGGGCAGGTTTCATTGAAGCCTGTTTTAAAGTTGAGGGCAGCTAAACTTTGAAAATGATTGGTAGATTTATTCAAATGCACTTTTATGCTTTTAATGGTTTTATCCAGCAGAAGGTGCTGTTTTACACAATATCTTACGTAAACTGTATTGTTTCATTGAAGCCTGTTTTAAAGTTGTGGGCAGCTCAACTTTGAAAATGATGGGAAGTTTTATTCAAACGCACTTTTATACTTTTAATGGTTTTATCGAGCAGAGCGTGCTGTTTTACACAATAGCTTATGTAACTGTATATTCACTTTTAAGACATTCAGTTTTATGAGTAATATTTAACATTGTATGCATTTTACATATATACTTATATTTTATGTGCACTTTACAGTTTCATTTGTACTCAAAGTTCATACTATATAAAAACGGTGGTAGAAGTTGGTACACTCATCTGATGAAATTGTACTGAAGAAAACACGGTGATTCAGTTAAGGTGTTCCTTTTGTTGTGTTCTCATAGTTTGTATCTAATAAAGTTTGTGATTATATTTGGTAAACCTTCCAGTGCCTTATTTTTTGGTTATTAGTTTTCATTCCTTCCTAAGGTGGTGTCAAATCCAAAATCAACCAGTCCATTAACTTGCCTGTTTTTTTTCCAAAATTTGAAAACAAATGATACATTTGTTAAATGTTCATAGAGAATTACATTTACACAGAGCAAAAGAATCAGAAAATCTGGTCAACTGTTTATTTCCTGTGTGGAATCTAAAATAGGTTAATCAGTTACAAAAGTAACTTTGGGAAGATGGGTTACCGATTGTATAGCTTTTGTTTACAATAAATTGGGTATGTCATTACCGAGACCTTTAAGAGACCATCAAATAATATATGTCATCTTGAAATAATGTACTTTTCCTGGAATTCATTAATTCCAATGCCTTAGACCAGCTCATTCTTACCCCTACTAGAGGTAGCAACATCCTTGACCTGGTCATTACTAACATGTTGCACTACACCAGTAGTCAACTCCTCCCTGGTTAGATCTGACCACAAACTAATCACCTTGGAAATCCACATCCCTCTCACCCCTCCCACCCCCCACAAAGGTAACCACCATGAAAAGCTTCTC
Source organism: Protopterus annectens (assembly GCF_019279795.1). NCBI lineage: Eukaryota > Metazoa > Chordata > Ceratodontiformes > Protopteridae > Protopterus > Protopterus annectens. Next base: position 1,897,501,548 of record NC_056731.1, on the reverse strand, counting down.
CAAAGCTAAGTTTGGGCTCCTTAGAACAGAGGTGGCTAACTTCACGGTACCCATGCAAATGGAGAATATTTGCATGACCGCCAAATCCTACACTATTGCACTGTAAGAACATGTACACAAATGCATGGATCTCACCATCTCCAATAGAACCAAGATGCTGTCCTCCAAAAAAAGGAAGCCAATCTGGTGGTCCCCTGCCATAAACAAACTCTACAACAGAAGGAGGAAACTGATGTGGAATAAGGTAAAGACCCAAGACTGGAAAAACTCCCTTATCAGCCTCAACAAAAAGTTGAGATCCCTCATCAAATCCTGTAAAGCTAGCTATGAAAACAGAATTGCAGCACATAGTAACGCTAACCACAAGGCCTTCTGTAGTTATGTAAAGAATCTCCATGGCAATACCCAGATTGGCTCTGAGCTACTGCACAATGGTACCTCCTATACCCAGCCAATAGATATTGCCAATATACTAGCTGCCAGATTCTGTGCCAACTTTACCCCTCTCTCCCCCCCAAAGGACCAATCACAATACCAGTAGATTGACAGGCACCTAGTATTACTGCTGCGCAGGTTAAAACAGCACTGTCCAAGGCCAAGAATACACCTTCTGTGGGACCTGACAGTATCCCTGGCTGTGTTCTACATGAATTACAGAGTGAACTGGCACACTACCTGAGTGCCCTGTTCAATCACAGCCTCCCCTCAGGCTTTGTCCCTACCAAATGGCTCACTGCTACAGTCATCCCTCTCCACAAAGGAGGAGTGACTACAGACCCTGGGAACTATCGTCCCATTAGCCTGACATGCAAAGCTATGGAATGCATCATCATGGACCTAATAAACAAGGATATAAGGAATCTCCAAACTCTGGATCCCACACAGTTTGGTTTTGTGAAGGGTAGATCATGCTTACTCAACTTGGTCGACTCCTTTGAGTTAGTCACCAGAGCTGTGGATGAAGGCAAGGTGGTTCATACAGCCTACCTTGATCTGGCCAAGGCTTTTGATACCATTCCCCACTCAGGAATCATAGAAAAACTCACTAAGCTATGCATCAACCCCTATATCACTAGGTGGGTTGCAAACTGGCTCACAGATAGAACCCACAATGTGAAAGTAGCTAACTCCAAGTTAGACTGCCAGCCAGTCACAAGTGGAGTCCCACAGGGTTCAGTCCTGGGTCCTCCCCTGCTTGGTATCTACTTTTCTGAAGTGCAGGCCAATACGAAGGGACACTGGCTGACAAAGTTCACAAACAATTGCAAGTTGGGAGCTATTATTAACTCCACAAGTGATGTTGACATCCTACAGAAATGCCTAACTGAGACCATTGACTGGTGTCAGAACCGTGGCCTTAAGCTAATGCCAAAATATGTGTTGGCATCCCCCTTGGGAAAAACCTGGTTCCCTTGAATTACCACATCAATGGTAGTCCACTGAACTCAGGTTGACAGCAACCTCTCTTTTGACCACAACATTGCCACTGTGGTCAGAAAGTCCTTCTATGTGGCACATCTCATTACTAAGGGTTTTGCATCCAGGAATAAAGAGGTCATTGTCTCCCTCTACTCTTCCCTCATTAGGCCAATCATCGAGTACAATGCCCCATTTGGCATGTACCTCACTAGACACCTGCAGCAACTGGAGAGCCCACAAAAGTACCTCGCAAAGAGGGTACTAGGCCTTAAACACTTGTCCTATATGGGCAGACTCAAAAAACTCCATCTATTCTCTGTCTCATATCACCTACTTAGAGACTATCTCTGCTTGACTTACAAAGCCATGTCTGACCCAGCTCTGTTAGAAATGCTACATATAAAGAAATCCCAATCCCTCCGCACTACACACTCCAGAGACCTCAACCTCATTACCACAATCAACAGAATATGCTGGAGGGACAGGTTCATAACCCAGAGACTGCCCATGCTATGGAATAGACTTCCCATACATGTCAAGCAGAGCACCTCACTGGCCCTCTTCAAGAGAAATCTTGATGAGTGGATAGGAAATAGAAAATTCACCCTGGGGATCACTTCAGTGGTTCTACTCAACAGAGGCACTGGTAACTAAGATGCCAGGGTAATCCTATGGACTAGGCTTGTAAAGGCTCCAGGGCCATTAGCCTAGTACACACCTATGAACCTATAAATAGATCCATGGCAACTTTATCAGAATTTTTATCTAGGCATTCTATGGATAATATATGTACAGCTGCAACTTGGGCTAATCCTTATACCTTTATTAGTCATTACAAAGTAGATCTGGTCATGAGGGGAAGAGCAGCCTTTGGTTCAATGAGGCTCAGGACCATACTTCCTTAGAGTCCACCCATGTTTTCAGGTAGCGGGGGACTCCATCCCAATAGTTAAGGAACAAATGAAAATTGACATCATCAGATAAAAAAGTTATGTACTTACCATAACGTTCCATCTGTGTTGTCCATTTTCATACTTCCTCAACTCCCCATCCAGAAACCCCCATCCTTGAAATGATAGTCTTCTGGAAGAATGAAAGTTCATAAGACCACCACTGTGCATTAATTTGAGCCCCAGATAATGGCTTCTTCTGTCAGGGATATTATATTAATATTTCTTAATTTATGTCATCTAGCAAACAAGATCTGAGGTATGTTAGGGCTTGGTGCATTGTGGGTAGGGAGGAGCTCAAGAGCTTTTAGGTTACTATGACCTATAGTAACTGCCGAGTCAAATACATGGATCAGATATGAACCCAATAGTTGAGGAAGAATGAAAATGACAACACAAATGGACATTATGGTAAGTACGTAACTTTTTTAAATGCATCACTTACCATACAATGTAAGTTGCTAACTAAATTTGAATTGCAATTATGCAAACAATTGGGTGGCCACAATGGTGCAGCAGTTAGCATTGCTGCCTCACAGCAACATGTTCTCTGGTTTGACCCTCGGCTGGGGTGCCTTCTGTGCGGAGTCTGCATGTCATCCCTGTGGTCGCGTGGATTTCCTTCGGGTGCTCCTGTTTCCTCCCACATCCCAAAGACATGCTGTAGGTGGATTGGACACTCTAAATTGGCCCTAGGCATGAGTGCATATGTGTGTACCTTCTGTGGAAGGCTGAGCGCTGGGCTGGCAACTCGACACTGTAAAAACTCCACTGCCAATCATGAGCGGACAGCTGATCCTCTGTGGCGACCCCTAACCGGGAAAAGCCGAAAGAAGAAGACGACAAAGATTATGCAAACAATTCCAATGCTAAATTACATTGTATAATAACTAATATCTTATACAAATCTGTTTTTAATAAAAATAATGTTCATTAACCTAAAGGAAATAAGGAATAATGTGCCAATATTTCTTCCATTTACCCTTGTTTTTGTTCAACACACACACACACAGGCCATGACCTAGCTTAAGCAGGTTGTTTGCTTAAGCAGGTTGTTTGCCAAGTCTTCTAGAAGACACTTCCAGTGTTAATAGAGAATAGCTAGAAAAGTGTCTCTAACTTTATGGAACCCATGCTATTTCTGTCCTTCACTAAATATTTTCCCAAGGAAAGATCCCAAACATCAAAAATTTAAAGTCTGTTCCTCAAGCAGTGAAGCCCTAAGAGCCCACTCCATTGCTTTAGTAATACATTTCTGCCAACTCAGAATCTTGGTTTTATACAAAATTAAATGAGCAACCAAATTAAATGAGCATTGAAGCCATGGTGGTGCAGCGGTTAGTGTTCTCGTCTCACAGCAAGAGGTCCTCCAGTTCGATTCTTGGCTGGAGCGCCTTCTGTGCGGAGTCTGCATGTCCTCCCTGTGGTTGACTGAACATTAAAGACATGCAGGTAGGTGTGTGAGTGTGTGTGTGCCTTCTTTGAAGGTTGGGTGCTGGGCTGGCAACTCAACACAGTAAAAATCCAATGCCAATCAATAGCGGACCGGTGATCCACTGTGGCAACCCCTAACTGGGAAAAGCCAAAAGACCAAATTAAATGAGCATAATTTGCTCTCTCCTCTTGACAGTGCCAACATTTCACTTTTCTTGCCCATCCTCTTTTAAAAAGTTGAACTAGAGTGAGATGCCATCTATACAACATTTTCAACATAGAAAAGTGTGCAAGTTGTGACCAGTCTTTACAGCTTAGTTGTCCAAAGCAACATAACCATTCCTGGGTTAATATCTCATTCCATCCTCTCCATAAATCCTCTAAATGTATTTTGGAGTCATCTTGTATTTTTGAGTATAAACATCTCAATTTTGCCATGCTATGTGGTCCCTCTCTCTCTCTCTCTCTCTCTCTCTCTCTCTCTTGTTTCAATAAAAGTCAAGACATCCATTCATCCTAAGCCCCTTCCATTTGTTCATTGAGAAATGCATAATTAACCAATCATAACTTCAGAGATTGCCACCAATCACCAACCAGTTGTTAATGTGGGGAACTTTTGTTTTATACTATTTAACAATAAAACTTGACAAAGAGTCACAACCCAAATATCATTTTTTGTACAGTGTACCTGCTGCCTAGCAGTTTTTCCAACAAAGGAGTTTATCCTTTTCTTTTAAATGGGAAATATTCCATAAAAAGGAAAGAGTAGAGAGTTTCTTTTTCTTGAAGTTCTTACTGTTTCCTGTCAAACCAGAGATCCATAACTCCTGAGTCCTAGACTTTATAAGAAGGCTAGATCTATATTCTCATAGCCCTTAAAACAACATCAGACTGGAACCATATCATTTTAGTTTCTTGCCTCTTTGTTATAGGTTCCTGGGTGATTACTAAGCTAAAAACCCTAAACAGCCTTTCAGAGCCTAGCCATGCTTCCCAGTTATGTTGTGTAGGGTTGCTACCATAGGTTTTTATGGCCCGTATATATAGATTGGGCATATAACTTGGGCATGAGTGGTCACACATTTACAAGCTCTGTCTCTGTCTAATAGACACATAAGTGCCAGACCTGGGTTAAATTTTTGATTCACCATCCACAGGTCCAAATTATATTTGAACAAGTACAATGAAGAATTCTGCTTCACTTGAATGGGAAGCCTGTTCCAGAGAAGGAGTAATTAGTGACACATACCTATCTATTCAACATGTAGTAGTGATATTATAGATGAGGATTAGATCCCTGGATCGGATATTCCTGATGATATTCTTTTTTCGCAGATATGCAGTAGGTCTGACGGAGCTGGATCAGAGGATGCTTTGTAGGTCAGGCATAGATTACCTGTCAGCAGTCTAAAGGAGACTCAGTATAAGGACAGAGCTTTGAAGTGGTCCATGTAAGACTTGTTTTCTATAACATATCATGATCATCATATTGATCACTGCTACAGTAGCCTTAGCTATATGGGTTACATGCTGCATAGGATATAACAACTGGACAGCTTCCAAAGCTTCAGGGCTCTTTCCATGTGCCCAAATCGTCAGTCAGCTTGAAATGAGTTGACTAAAAAGACAGGTCTGAATGCCAAGCCCTTCAGAACTTTCCTGATGTTAAAGAGAGTATTCCTGTGTGGGCTTGCAAGGATCAACAGTCATCTTGTGCTGTCCCATTGCTAAACAGGTAAGTCTCCTTTAGGGAAAAACCTTACACAGTTGTTGTATCTTTCGGCTTATCCTGGTAAGGGGTCACCACAGCGGAACTCCGGTCTGCTAATGTTTGGTAGTGGATTTTTACATGCCGAGTTACCAGCCCTGATGCACAACCTTCAACGAAGGCACGCCCATTCACGCATGCCTCCACACAGAAGACGCTCTAGCTGAGCATCGAACGCGACAATGTCTTGCTGTGAGGCGACAACGCTACCGCAGCACCACTACCATGTAAAATGTAGATTTTTATTATTATACTTTCATGTTTAGGAAAGGTATTTTTAAGCTAGGAGCTTGTGTTTTAGCAGACTGTCATGAGACTTAACTGTACTTTTAAACAGAAATGCACTGTTTCCCTGTTAGTTTAAAAGTTGTATAAAGTAATTGAAAACCATGTTTTTCTGTGGACAAATTGCGTTTATTTTACTTGTCAGGACTGACAGAGTGTTTTAAAGTCCTTTTTTACTTTGTTTTTCTTTGAAAAAATTACTTTTAAAGACTTAATTTTAACCGCCATTTGCTGCTTCTTTTTCCCTGGGAAAGAAGCACCATTTTCAGCTTGACCATGGTAAAAATTACTGGTCCTATGGTCTGTCTTTCTTCCAGTCACAAGAAGAAAAATTAAACAGTCTTTGCCACCGCAGCAAGCTATTAATTTACCTCAACCACAGGTGGGAGACTCTGCTATGGCCATAACTTGTTCCTCAGCTCATGTTTTACCCCGGATTCCTCTGGTATAGCACCTACAGCCTATCCCTGGGGAAGCTGTTGCTGTTATTAATAACACTGCTGGTCCCATTTTTCCTATCAAAAAGAAACAGAAAACAAAACACGTATTTAATCCACCTCAAAGTTCCTTAGACAGGAATAGTTTACTGGGTCTGGCTCAGGGTTTAATTCAGGCTATTGATACTTCTTATAAGGTAGTTTCCAGTAAAAGAAGAGGGATATACCTATTTTCCTGAAGTGATTCAAGATTCTGAATTTGGATAGGAAGATGGAGGGGACAGATACAGGGTCTTCTCCTCAGATTTCTGATTCAAACTCAGAGGAGACCTCAGATACCCCTGGTAAGACTCCACCTCAGAAAGATGCAATGGAATGTGAAGTTTCTTTGACTCCAGTACCAATATCCTTTGCCTTTTCAAATCCCATGCTGGGATTTGTCAGAAGAGAAATCACTTGATGGAGACAACACATATTCCTCTAATTATGTGTCTCTCTTTCTCACTCCCTGTTCCAAAATAGTCAGTCACTACACATCTCAGACTTTGCTTTGGAAGCAGTTTCAGTAGGGATACAAGTGCAAGGTGTGTGGGACACCAAGGACAAACACAAGCACATGATTATAGAAGAAATGCTTACCATGATCAAGGTATTCAACTCTGTCAAACATCTTTGGTCCCTAGGACAACATCAAGCTTTTAGAGATGATACTGCAATCATGAGATACATCAACACTTAGGGGGAATCAGGTCATACCCCCTTTGTAGGCAAGCCATTTTAGCTTTGGAATTAGCTTCACAAAACAATCTCACTCTACAGGCATCCTACATTCTGTCAGAGCAAAACCATGAGGCAGACAAGCTGAGCAGGGCAAGGACAAATCCTAAAGAATGGAAATTAGATCAGGGGGTCTTCTAAGATTTGATCCATCTGTGGGGAGTTCCTCAACTAGACCTATTTGCCTCCTCTCTGAACAATCAGTTGGTGACATTCTTCTTCAAAACTCCGTGCAAGAAAGATGTATTTTCTTTTCTTGTCCTTGGACAGGGATGTTACTATATGCTTTTTCACTGTTTCCATTTTCATCCAGGGTACCTCTGAGGATTCAGAAGGAATCACCCAAGATCATTGTGATGACTCCCTTCTGGCCCAGGCAGCAGTGTTTTCTCCCTTCTTTTGGAAATGGCCAGGAGCAATTACCACAAGATTCCTCACAGAATGTATCTACTCACACAAGCTCAGGAATGTTTGATACCCCCAACCCCTGTCAACTTCAACTGACTGTCTGGAAGATAGGCCCTTAATCCCCTTTAGGCACCTGATTATGGAGGACGTGTAACAGGTACTAATAGAGGCAAAAAAGCCTTTTACTAGAAAATCGTATATTTGCAGATGTAGAAGGTTTTCTCGTTGGTGCCAAAAACATAACAAGCACCCATTCAAGGCTAGTTGTTCTCTGGTTTTATAATATTTGTGTGACCTACTGTCCTATCGCCTTTCTTTCTCGTTCATCAAGGTTAATTTATTGGCATGTTTGACCGTGGATCCTCTGTTTTCAATGCATTCTGATATAAAAAATGTTTTTGAAAGGAGTTTTGCATAATAGGCCATGAAGAAAACTGGAAGAATAACTTAGCTTAGGTTAACCATAACCAATTAGTTACAAAAACAATATTATCCATGAATACAACTCCTTAATACACACACACACACACACACACACATGCACGCACGCACGCACACACGCACGCACACACACACACGTGTGTGTGTATATATATATATATATATATATATATATATATATGTGGCCTAAACCTCATTGCCAAGAAATGTATAATAGTAACCTTCATTAACACAGTCATCCTGTGAAATTAATTAAGCTAAGTTACTCTTTGGCACCCTTTTTTCAATAAAAAAGACATTGCTACATTTATCAAATTGGGGATGGGTCTTCTTGTAAAGTAGCCACCATTGGATTGTCTTGACCAATAGGCAAACCCCAGGTAGGCTACTTCCCTCACACGGCCCCCTCCAAAACTCCAGTAAATACTGTATTTTTGACTAACTTTCATTCAAAAGAACAAGTGCTCGTCTGTCAACTTACTTTGAATAAAAACTACTTTCATGAGCCAAGGCTTCCAGAGATTTTCATTTGGCCAACTTTGGCAGAATAACCAAAAACGTCCTTATCAAGATAAGCTTAATACAGTGACCACACCAATGTGCTTATTAGGTCTACAGACTCCACTGGGTCTTCATTTGGCCTTTTACTTGGCATTCTCAAAAAACATCCTTATCAGGATAGCAGACTTTACTGAGCTTTTAACCAGCTTTAAACCTAGCCTTTTAAAAAAATTGTCCTTAATTAGGATGACTTTAGATTAAAAGGACTACAAAATGTCCTTGACAGGATGACCTTTGACTAAAATATCACTAAATAGCATCCTTATTAGGATGAAAGAAACAGCACTTGGAATGCATGTTGGCCCTGGTAGGTTCTAGGTTCTGGTAGGTTCTGAGATTCTGCCAGGTTACTGAGAGTTAACTTTCAGAAAATGTCCTTATTAGGATGGTCCTAAAGCAGAAAAATACTAAATGATACAAAAGACTGAAAAACTTTCTATGTAGGATGGAGAACTGCTGAACCCTGAGTTTGCCACATTTCCTCATTTGTGGGGAATGGACCTGTCATAATAGGAATATTTTGTTCATCCTTCACACAACCTCGGTGGCAACTTTCCATAGCTCAGCATTCCGTCATCTTACTCACTGTGATAAAAGACTGGCTAAGCCCCTGCCAT